>NC_138770.1:483674166-484136666 GCF_965119305.1 Pelophylax lessonae | reverse complement strand
TTGGAACTATTTTATCTGATGTAAGCATATTGGATTTGGGGGGTTTGCTTCGGTGTGTTGTGTTGAATAAAAAAACTGCAAGACAGAATTAAACTAGTGTGCCTCCTATTCCATTTTTTGGTACGGTCTGGTCCCTGAGGGATACTCGAGTGCAGTGGTCATCTGGTAGCAGCAGAGGTGTTCCTGGCTTTCAAGGGTGCAAGCAACCAATGCTTACAGGTGCATGATCATTATAACTCTGGTGAGTGGGGAACACTTTTGGTGTGGTGAAGGTGAATGCCGGATTAAAATATTGAGCACTGGGAGTACCAATTAGGGATGATCGAACGGTTCGGGTCCACCATCGGTTCGGCCCGAACATTGGGTGTTCGAGGTTCGGCCGAATTTAGAACTTTTTGCCCAAAAAGTTCGGAATTCGGCAACCAGAACCGACCAAAATGCAATGCTTCAGGAAATGGGCTTTAAAAGCCCGTGATTGGACCAGAACCATTAGCAAAAGCCAATTGAGGGAGCAGGAGAATGCTAGGAATGTGATTGGAGTGAATAGGGGGTCCCTTGACCAATCATTAGTGAATACGCCCCCCAGTATATAAGATCGCCCCCGCAAAAATTCCTAGCATTCTTGTACGGGACATGGAAGAGAGTGGAATGCTGTTCTGTTCTAATGTGTTACAAAGTGTCATTTAGCTATTTTTAGTGTGAGGACTAGTGTAGTTAGAGTGCTCCTTTACACTTAAGTTAGCTTCAAAAATTTAGTTTCTGTAGGGAAAGTGTTAAGTGTAAAGGGACCGTAGTGTAGTGTAGGGTTAACTGACAGTGACTGCTATGGAAGGGTGACAAAACCCTTCCATAGCAGGGTGACCGCTATAGAGAAATGATCATTTCTCCGAGTTGATCGGGACAGGAATATGGCTTCTCACCAGCCAAGCATTTTTCATGCTGCAGGGGCTGCCACTGCCAGTGCTTTTTTGAGGACATGTTTGATGTCAGACATGACATCTGAACATGTGTATAGGGGGTATATATACACACATATGTCTGTATATATACCCCTAGACATATATAGGTGTGATAGTAGCAGAAATACATGCTTGCGCTAATGAAATCATTTACAGTAATATATTTCTGCTACTATCACACCTATATATGGCTAGGTGTCTATATACATATAATTATGTGTGTATATATATACCACTATACACAAGTTCAGATGTTTTGCCTGCCTCAAAAGAACCCAAATAAATGCCAAAAAAACGCTAGCGTCAAAAAAAAAAAAAAATGTCCAGGTGTGTTTTTGCTGGCATTTTTTGGGGGGTTTTGGAGGCAGGCAAAACATATGAACTTGTGTATAGTGGTGTATATACACACATACATATATTTATATACACACCTAGACATATATAGGTGTGATAGTAGCAGAAATATATGCTTGCACTAATGAAATCATTTACAGTAATATATTTCTGCTACTATCACACCTATATATGGCTAGGTGTCTATATACATATAATTATGTGTGTATATATACCACTATACACAAGTTCAGATGTTTTGCCTGCCTCAAAAGAACCCCAAAAAATGCAAAAAAAAAAAAAAATGCCCAGGTGTGTTTTTGCTGGCATTTTTGGGGTTTTTTTGGAGGCAGGCAAAACATTAGAACTTGTGCACAGTACCACTATACACAAGTTCAGATGTTTTTTCCTGACTGCAAAGAACCCAAAAAAATGCCTGCTTTGAAACCGGCAAGGTGTGAAAACCGAGAAGAGAAGCTAACCCCCTGAGCTGAAAGTGTTCTAATACAAACAATCTTTTTTTTTTATGGTTCTGGACATGCTACAGAGCTGAAACTTCACATATACACTTTTTAGACCCCCCAGATACTAAATCCAAAGTCAAAATCAAAAAATCTCTTTTTTCTTTTTTTCAATAATTGGCTTTTTTATCAAAAATGACAATTTTTAAGAACTTTTATTTGTGTGATTAATAGTTAATGGGGCAGGACCCAGAACCCTAGGGACTTTTTAGGGGCATTTATTGGGTTTTAGGGCTTAAAAATTGTGTTTTTTGATTACCGAATTTTGGGTCCCATTGAGTAAATGTTATGAGGTTTTAATACACAATTTTAGTATCTAACTGTAGGTCTTATCCCTCACAATATTAAGCGCTGGGCGAGTGTTTGGAATTTTCCCTTTTCAACCACTTTTCTTATAATTGTATTTTTTCGTTAAAGTAAAGCAGTGCCGAATCGCAAAAAACGGCCTGGTCATTAAGGCGGTAAAACCTTCCGGAGCTGAAGTGGTTAAGAAGAGGAGATTAAGGGGGGATATGATTAACATGTATAAATACACAAGAAAGGGCAAATAGTGTACTTGGTGTTGAGTTATTCACTTTAAGGTCAACACAAGAGGACAAGGGGGCAGTGGCGTAGCGTGGGTTGTCAGCGCCCGGGGCAAGGTAAGTAATTTGCACCCCCTACTCAAATCTACTAGACCACTACACAGACCACTACACTGACACCTACACTGACACCTACACTGACCTAGCCTAGCTGACCACTACACAGACCTACCTTATTCCTACACTGACCTACCCGATTACTATACTGATACCTACACAGAACTACCTGACCACTACACAAACCTACCTGACGAGTGACGACTACACAAACCAACCTGACAATTACACTGACCACTACACAGACCTACTTGTTTCCTGTGCTAACCTACCTGATCACTATACTGACACCTACACTGACCTACCTAATTACTTTACTGACAATTCACAAACCTACCTGACCACTACACTGGCCTATCAGTTTCCTGCAATAGCCTACCTGATCACTATACTGACACCTACAGAGACCTATCTGACCACTACAGAGACCTACCCGATTCCTACACTAACCTACCTGATTACTATACTGACACCTACCTACCTGACCACTACACTGACACCTACACTGGCCCCCCATCACTGACCTCCTAGACTGAACCCCCCCTACACTGACACATACACCGGCCCCCCTTCACTGACTCTTCTTCCCTGCCCCTTCCTTCACTGACCTCTACACTGACCCCTAGACTGCCCCCCCCTACATTGACACCTAAACTGACCCCCCTACACTGACTGGCCCCTTTAGACTGCACCTCTTAGACACCTACACTGACCCCCCCCCCCCACATTGACACATACACTGACCTCCCTACACTGACCCCCCTACACTGAACCTTTACACTGACCCCTTCACTGACACCTACACTAACCCCCCTTAACTGACACCTACACAGACCCCCCACACACATTGACCCCCCTATATTGACCCGCCTACACTGATTCCTACACTGACCCCCCCTACACTGACCATGTCTACTTCCCTGGGTCCCGGGCCAGCAAAGCGACTCTCACCTGTGTTGTCTCTGTCCAGTCAGTCAGGCCGACCCGATTGCGCGCCAAACTGCCTCCTGGAGTGGAAGCGTGCGGCTGAAGTAGAGAGCAAAGCCGCTGCTTCCTCTCTGCCCCTCCTCCCACAGGTGGCGTTCATTTGATATCACTCAGTTTGTGAGCCGTACCCCTACAAAGGATGTAGCGGCTCTGTTCTCTCACAATGCAGGCTTGAGACAGAGAGATGACTCACACTCACTGACAGCCAGGATATTGCCCTAAGCTTGCGGGTGTCCGTGAGCTCAGGGCGGAAAGCGGGAGACTTGAAATGGCTGGGATGTGCCCCGCCCAATATGCGATGCATACTAGCTCATTATGTCTTTGTCTTTACAGTTTTTTTTTTCTCCTTTATTTAGGGTTTACTTCCTCTTTAAGAGCTGTGAAAATGTGGAATAGACTCCCTCCAGAGGTGGTTCTGGCTAGCTCACTAGATTGCTTTGAAAAAGGCCTGGATTCATTCCTGGGTGGACTTAATATAAGTGGGTACTAATATTTATAAGTAAAGTTGATCTAGAGAATATCAGATTGTCTCAGGGGATCAGGAAGGAATTTTGTTCCCCTGCTATAGCAAATTGGATCATGCTTTGCTGGGGGTTTTTCGCCTTCCTCCAGATCAACTGCGGGTATAGGATTGTGTATATGAGATTGTATGGTTGAGTTTTTATTACCGTTTTGTTTTTTTATTGGTTGAGCCAGATGGACTTGCATCTTCACGGACTTCACCCTGACTAACTATGCAACTATGATGGCAGCAAACATTCAGAGCCATTGCATTGTAAAGGTTGCAGACAAAGATGCAAGTGAATCCTTCAGTTTGGGTGGCCATTCATTTATTTTCCTCATGTCAGCAGATGTGAGTGGGATCTATATGTTTTATGAAAGAAATTAGGCTGCAAGTCTTTGATCGTGCCAAAGAACAGCAGTGAAAAAAGAGCTTAGAAATGTGCAGCCATCACCATCAGAAGCCAATCATAACCCCCACCCCCTACCCATTGTATTTTTAAAGCATAGCATGAGATTTGCTAAATCACACCATAGCAACAAAGTCTGTATTTCTTTTTTAATAATGGGATCTTACATTAAATCAAAGTATTTTTAATCCTCTGACAGAACTTTACAGGATAGTACACTTAATCATATGTTTGTTTGCTTTTTTTATATGACCTAGGATGCCATTTAAAGCAAATGCTGGATTATGGTTCCTCACATAAGAATTGGTCACTGTCAATACAAAAAAATAACATTTGCTTAGGGGGGTCCTCAAACTTTCTAAAGAAAGGTTCAGTTTATGGTCCTTTAAATTCAGGGGGTGGGGGGCTGACTGTTTCCAGTGGGAATAAATGCCAAATGTTTGGTATTAGGGGAGAAATGGTTAGTGTCAGTGGGAGGAATAGTGCCCTATTTCTGTTGTTGGTGGAAAGAATTATGCCACATCCTTGGTGTCAGTGGCAGGAATAATGCCTCAAAGGCCAGATAAAGGCAACCAAATGGCTGCAGGTGGGAGACCAAAGGCTTAGATCAAAGGAAAACCTCTGAGATTACCAAATCAGTCAGTTCAGAAGAATAGGTCAACTTGCCAAAATACCAGGTACTTAGAGCCAAGTTCATTGAGGCTATATATTACAAACTTAGCAGTGTCCATTTTTTTTATATAGCCCAATCTAACAGCTTTTAGAGAATGTACATTTCAAGATATCAGACAGAACAGCTTTAGGAAAAAATATGTTAGGTTTGACATACCAGAAAGAAGCATGTAACCATCAAAGACAGATTTTGGAGGAATCCTTGGTCTACAGTGCTTCACAGCTTCTGCAATTTCCCTGGTAATAAAATACAATTTAAAATATACAGTTTGCAAAAGAAAAACTAAAAGTGAAGACTTGAAATACTGACAAGGTGCACAGCTGCCTACACAAAGCTTTTTTTTTTATTATTTTTTTTCATCCAGGCAACTCTGTACCATTATATATGATCCTTCCTACTGTGGGTTCCTTGTAGTTTATGCCACAGAGAATACATAGAGTTGGAGCGCCAACAGCAAGAAACAGTGTACCAGTGGCCCTAGATAACCACGTGACAAAAAAAGTCTACCTAAAATCAATTTTAGTAGGTTGTCAGGCATATTTGGGGAGGTTAAATTTAAAAAAAGAAATTAAATATTTCATATATTGTTCTACATAGAAATATGAAGCAATGACATCCATTTTTGTTAGGTTACTGAAAGGTTAAATCTCCTTTAAAAGTGCCTGTTCAGGAAATTCTTAAACAGGTTTACCCCAAACATGTTGTGTTGACCTAAGGTAATAAATAAATAGCCTGTTGATTGTCTTTAGATAAAGTCTAGCTGACGCTATACCAAGATAATCTTGTTTGTGTGGGAATCATAAACCTTAGTCAGTATTTTCTGTGCTTAAACCCATTTAAAATAAGATTTACAGATATCTTATATGTAACAGAATATTAACAATGAAAAAAAAAAAAAAAATATTATATATATTATATATATATATACATATACATAGATATGTAGAAAACCGTTATATATTATAATTGTTTCATTCTTAATAACTGATATTGATGACTCATCTCTGTATGTCAAGTGAGGCTTCAGTAAACATTTGTAAATTGTAAGTTGTAGAAAGCATCATAGTTTTTTTTTAACCTTGCCAGGCTCTAGGAAGTCTGAGATGGTAAGCTCTTTGTCAATATAAGGTGCAAAGTTTATTTGAAGATATATAATGCTGCTATATTGCTGTGTGCTGAAGTTAAGAGCAACACAATACTGCCATCTCTGGTGACTACTACTAATTGAAGTCTTAGGTTAAAAAGTAATTTCCAATATATATATATAATGGTGTTACCAAGATTCCTTCCTCATTTAGATACATAATGCATATTAAATGGACATGTAATAGATGAGAGCATGGATACTTTTTATGTTATTTTATGATACTCTTAAATATGGAGATATCATCATTTAATTTTAATATACTGGTCAACCAAGAGGTGTCACCCAATGGCATCACCAGTTAATGAATAAGATGTTCCAACCAATGGGGATCATGCTACTCCCTCTGGGTTTAACTTATGGTAATTTTAATAGTCCTTTGTTCAATACCATATAAATAGGAAAACTCAGATATGAGAGAGACACATGACATTTCCCCAACATATATCACACATACAATACACACGCTACTACAGCCATACATAGACTCCTCTACACAGACTCCATTTTGCTCCGTCATGTATCTGAACCTTTGAGGGATGCCAAACGAAACTCTTCCCTAATTGGCCACCATCTTGGAAAGGCAGCCATCTTAAGGACTCTGGTAACGACCATTCTAAGCTAGCAGCAATTTTAAATGTGGTAAATATCCCTTGCTAATTATTTGATTATTATTCAATATTGTTTATTTACTTCCTTAAATGTTTTACATTTCATGCTAAAGGGTAACAAGAGTACAATCCCAGCCGTATAAACCATATGTAGATTTTTCTCTAAAAAGCTGATTTTTGTTTTTATAACATTTTTTATTAATATCAGATTTAGCGCATATTGGCGTATTAGTCTCATGTTTTGCATAGCCTATTCTCGCTTCATCTGCAGTGGAGTGACTATCAGACTGTGCATTGCGCAGACAAGTGGTGGTCTGATTATATAGAACATACATTTATGGTTTATACTATACCTGGAGAAAACTTAATCTTGATTTATTTTTACTTTCAGTATTGAGCTACAAATCACATTGCATTCATTGTTTGAAGTTTGTATTTTTGTAGTTATTTTTTTTGTGTCATCTCAAGTTTGATCATCTATCGTGATTACATGTCTCGTGAATAAATATTTTATATATTCCATACTGTAGACTGTTTTCTCTAAGATTGGTATATACTTTTAAAAAGAAATGAATCAATAAAAAGAATTTGCTACATATTGATTTGTGGAAATAAGTGGAGATTCTCCTTCCGCACAGATCTTTGCTTATTGACATAAATAGACACTGTTATATTCAGAGCAGTATAAACATTCTGACAAGGTGATGAAAAAGCACCAAACCTTCAATGAAACTGACATTTCTAAATGATCCAGACAGACATGTGAAGGTGCATGCAGCCCTAATAAAAGCTTAGGATCACTTCACAATACTTTAAATTCAATAATTCTGCTGTACTTCAGGCCCGCTTCGGATATATGAGCTGCAGGTCTCAGACTCCAAAGCCAGTATCTTTTTTCTACCCCCTCTCCCCCTGGCTAAACACCCAGCATTCTGTGAATGACCAAGGGGAGAGGGGGCAAAATAATGTACTAGCACTGCAATCTAAGACCAGCAGCTCTCATACCTAGAGCGGTAGAAATGTAAAGCGAGAGCTATATTTTTTCCCATAAGAAAGAAAAACTGGATTTTTGTATTACTGCAAAATCCTTTTCTCTGATGTTCATTGACAGACACAGCGTCAGATCTTCATTTGATGGATGGGCTATGCTGCGCTTCCATAAGACTGTGACGAAAGGACACTAGGCGGAAAAGAGTTAAAAAGTTAACAGGGGGGTGTGTCCTGGACATGGCGGAGTGAAGAAGTGTCTTGAGCGAGCTCCGGCCATCTCCCTCTATTCCAGCGTGAATACTTACCGTTTCCCACATCTGGCCTGAGCTCTGGTCTCCGCAAGAGGTCATGAAAGTCCCTGCGATCCTCTCCGAGGTCGGACCTCCACCTGTTTTTCCACAGGACCCGCTCGGCCTCTGCCCACACTCAAGCGGCTGGCCGGCGTGCTGTCCCATCCTCCTCGGCCGCCATGGAGAATGTGCCACCATCCCCTGCCACCTCGGTTCAGTCGGAGCCGTGGGCGCTATCGGGCACTCCTCTCCCCCCTCCACTCTCCACTCGGACTTCCACAGCCACAATCCGGGGCCGGGATGGACTCAGATCTGTGGGCCCTAATTCAGGCCTTGTCCACTAAGCGGGACATGGAGGCCCTGGTGCTGCGCGTGGAGGAGGCACACAATAGAGACTTTCAGGCTGTCCATTCGGATCTACAGCAACTCTCGGACCAGTTGCGGGAGGGGAGACTTCTCTTTCTGCCCTGGAGGCGCGTGTATCGCAGCTAGAGCAGGGACAGAAGATGCAGGCTCAATATGTGACCCCCCTGCAACTAAAGATGGAAGAGATGGAAGACCGCAGTCGGCGGAATAACCTCCGAATGAGAGGCCTGCCTGAAGCCACTGAACAAGACTCCCTTCAACCCACCCTGTTGTCCATCTGCCACTGCCTAGTGCCATCCATACCTCAGACTGACCTGGAGTTTGACAGGGTGCAAAATGCTTTGGGCCCACGCTCGGCGGATGCGGACAGGCCTCGGGATGTTATATGCAGAATCCATTGCTACACCCACAAGGAGATGATCCTGAGACAGGCTTGGAAAGCAGGGGATATTGACTTTGATGGTGCTAAGGTCAAGATTTTCTCCTATTTGTTGCGTGCTACTTTGCAAAGGAGGGCATTGATGTGCCCACTCTTAGACAAGATCTGCCACGCGGGATACACCTATCGTTGGGGTTCCCTAACGGTCCGAAAGGGTTCATCTACATTCACACTACTTCACCTGGAGGACCTGCCAGCTCTTTTTGCCTTCCTAGACATCGAACAAACCCAGGTCCCGAACTGGCTTCAAACACCTGCCAAATCCACCTCGCCGGTCACCTGGATCGTCCAACCGAGGTAGGGGCCTTCCACCTCACACCCCGAGGACCTGGAGGAGACTGGCACATGAAACGCTGCAGGCGGTAAGAGGATTAAGGTGCCTGCCCTGCCACACTCTTATTATTCACATGATGCTCTGCCACCCTCACCTTGTACCCACCCTGACCTAGTTACACTGCTGAAGAGAGCTCTTTACTTTGCACCCTGTGTCCCTTGCTGCCCTGGCTGCCTTTCCCCACCACAATGCTAAAACCCCAGTGGCCTGCTGATTAAAATGCTCTCACTCTGCAGAGAACTACCTCCTGGACTGACACATGTAGAACCACTGCTCCCCCCAAATATACCCCTTATTTGTACAGGTGGCCCACTCATACTCGCTGGGGGTTGTTAGCGCTCAGCTCCCCTGTCCCGTGCTCTCTCATGAACTGGCCTACCTTCCCGCATCCATGTCCTGTCCTACCTCTGCAAACATTGTTGACAATGGGTCCCCCTGGCCTAGGTCCCCCTGCGGCCTGCCTGGCTCCCCCGTACTCATGCCCTTGACGCCTCGGCGGAAGCAGTTGTCTTTGGATCTCCTTGCTCTGTGGACTGTCTAGCCTCTTGGTAACCATATCCTGTCCTGTCTTGGCGGGGAGTACGGTCTGTGGGGGTGGGTGGATGTGGTCTATTTCCTGGCGGGGGTGGGTTGGGGGGAGATGATTGGTTTCTTTAGAGGGGATTCTCTTCGGGGGTCTGGGGTGGGGTGCCACCCCTTCCCTGGACACTCCACAATGGGGTCATACCGTTGGTTCCTGTGGTGGGCCCTGTTGGGTGGAACATGTTGCCACTATTTGGGGGGCATGTGTACTTCCGTGGGTGGCAATTTGCCGGATTGAATGGTGGGGAGAGCTTGGGATGCAGGACCCTACGTCTTGCCTCTATAAACAAGGATTGCTTTTGCATGCTTTTTTTAGTAGGCCATATCTTCTCTTTCTTTAGGGTCCAATGTAATATTGGGTATATTGTGTCACTTTCTATGTTGGTGGGGGGATTACGGCATCTGCTCATTAATGTACATGTGGAGGTTCTAATATTCTCCATGGAGCGTATACTGGGAGACTTCCTCAGTCTCGCTCCTTGGACATCCTGTGTTCTACGGTTTATTATGTTTACTATCTATATTTCATATTATGGTATGATATCTGCTGAATGTTTACATACTGAGGGAGCTCTGGTACTAGAGCTCTCTTGTATACAAACTTTTATTGAAAGGAAACAGAAGATGGTGGTACAAAGAGAATTGGTACATTAATATGACAAATAATGGTATCACGTAGAGTAAATAGAAATAGAACCATCTTAAGTAATTTCAGGTTGTCTCCATTAAATATGGGAGTTTGATATCAAAATAACAACAAGGATATCAAAAATATAGTTCCTGGATATAGGAACATAGCAGTATAGTTAGAGAGTTTCATAACACTAAGCGTTAGGTCAGATACCCGGAGTCAAATGAAAGGGTTTTAAATAGTTAGTCACCTGTACAGTAGTTAGAAAAAAATATATCTGAGTGTGTGATCCATGGGTCCCATTTATTAATGTGAAATTTCATAGAGTTGTATATAGTATGACATTTTTTTTCCATAATATAGATCGAATTTATTCTTGTTTTAAGTTGTGAAACCGGGAAAGAGTTTGATTTCCAATGAACAGCAATCAGCCATTGAATAGCAACTGAGAAAGTGTGAATTAGTCTTGTGTGAGGTATGGATAAATTAATAATTGGTGAAAAAAGTAAGCAATTCGATGGAGTAAGGGTGATGTTAGTATCTGCGATTTTTGAAGAAAAAATTTCCAATTGGCGCCAGATGAAAGAAATTTTATCGCAATACCAAAATATGTGGGTAAAGGAACCAGGAGAGGAGCAGCGTCTGAAACAATTTGAGGGAGTGGAAGGGAAAATAGCGTGTAATTTAAGAGGTGTTAAATACCATCATGTAAGCAATTTGATCGGTGCTCTCTTGCTGTGCCTGGTTCTACTCCCCACTTAGGCCTACACCCTAGAGGGTTCCTTCCCCTTACTTGGGTGTCTTGTTTTTTGTTGCCCCCCCCCCGCCCTTGTCGGGTGTCTTCCTTTCCTCCTCCCCCTTCCTGTCTTCTGCGCTTACCACTCAGTAGTGCCTGTGCATCTGCCCTTTGCTCATTGCCTAACCTCCCCCCCACCCGTCCCTTCTACATCTTCTTCTGGCCACATTTTCTTCTTGCTTGCACTTCTCTGCTCTTTTTCTGCCGCTATGGATCCCGTGCGGGTGTCCACCTGGAATGCCAGGGGGCTCAATGTGCCCGAAAAGAGACTAATGCTCATGGGTGACCAAAGGCGTTTCCGCTCTGACATCGCCTTTATTCAGGAAACCCACTTTCGCTCTGGGGGCCTGCCCTTCCTCCAAAACAGGTTCTTTCCCACTGCATACCACGCTACCAATGTCGCCTCGAAGTCTAAGGGGGTATCCATCCTGCTCTCGAGTAATATACCTTGGTCCCTACTTGCTCAACAGGCAGACCCACACGGGTGGTTCCTCTTCCTTAAGGGACATATTGGGGGACGGGTGGTCACGCTCGCTAATGTGTATGCGCCTAATTCCCATCAGGAAACATTCCTAAAGAAAACTCTGACGTCCTTGATGGACTTCTCGGAGGGTCGCTTGATTCTGGGGGGCGATTGGAACCTTCCCTTGGACTAGTCAGTTGACAAGTCTTCTGGGGTAATCTCGGTCCCCCAGGGCACCCGGACACAGATAACTAAACTACTCAGGGAACTCCAATTATTGGATATGTGGCGCATTCTCCATGCTGGAGAATGGGACTACACCTACTTCTCCCACCCTCAGTGTTTATTCCCGTATCGATTCCTTTTTGGTCCCCCACCATCTTCTCCCATCAGTGGTTAGTATAGAGATTGGTTCCATCACATGGTCTGACCATGCGCCGGTACTTATGGAGGTGAGCATTGGGGGGGCCTGCCGTGAGTCAGACTGGCATTGGAGACACTGAATGAGAGCTTACTGCAGGACCCTGAGGTGTTGGCAGATGTTTCCCAACAGCTCCAGACCTATTTTCAATTGAACGACGGTCCTGAGAGTGATCCTGGAGTGGTCTGGGAGGACCATAAGGCCTTCATCAGGGGAGTATTGATTGCCCATGGTGCTCGGATAAAGAGGGACAGAGAGAAGCAACTGACCAAACTCCTGAGAGACATAGCTCATCTGTAAGAACAGCACAAACGGCATCTGGATACCTCGGGCTGGGGCTGAGCTGACTGAGCTAGCGACCCAGGTGGCGGAGCTCTTGAAGTACCACGCTAAAGCGGCTCTAAGTCGCTGCAAGCGGTTCTAATATGAGTCCTGCGATAAGTGCGGGAGAGTTCTGGCCAGGGCCCTTAGGGACCAGCAGGCCTCTTCCTGTATCCCTTACGTTACAGGTGTGAGTGACCACAAACAGCATCTGCCCAGGGAAATATCCCAAAGATTCGGGGACTTTAACTCGGCCCTGTACCACTTACCCCAAGACCCATCTCATGCTGAAGCCGTCACTTCGTATCTTGACTCGGTTAGTCTCCCACGATTTTCATCACCGGAGAGGGATGCTATGGAGGAAGCCTTTACCATGGAGGAGCTCTCCATGGCCCTCACATCGGCGAAAATGGATTTTTGTAAGATCTTACCGTAAAATCCTTTTCTCTTAAGCTCATTGACAGACGTAGTCTTCTTGATTCTCAAGAGCTGGGTTATGTTGTCTCCGCAGGAGTAGGACTAGGCAGAAAGACAAAACGTTCTGGCTCCACCTTAGGGGCAGTCCCTGAGGGTATATCCTCCCTCTCTCTGCTACAGGGAATCAGTTCTGTTCTAAAGCAGTAACAGAGAATTTAACCCAACCCAACTCAATGATAGAGGGGCGGGTACTACGTCTGTCAATGAGCTTAAGAGAAAAGGATTTTACGGTAAGATCTTACAAAAATCCATTTTTCTCTATCGCTCATTGACAGACGTAGTCTTCTTGATTCTCAAGAGCTGGGACATCCAGAAGCAGTGCCACAAATGAGGGGTGGGATTGACAAAAATCAAAATCCAATCTAGAAGGCCCAACCGGTGCCAAACTAGAAGTTTTAAAGGCTCATTATAAACAAAGAATGAGACTCAAAAGAAAAATTTCCAACGGAAAAAAACCCTCGAGGCAGACCACTGGTCTCCTCAAATGGCGGCCTGCAAAACCTTGCGGCCAAACACGGCATCAGATGATGCCATTACATCAACTTTATAATGTTTTGTAAAGGTATGCACCGACGACCAGGTAGCCGCCTTGCACACCTGGACCACTGACGCCTGATGGCGAAAGGCCCATGAAGCACTAAGCGCCCGAGTGGAGTGCGCCTTAACAGGGAACGTGGGGCTCCCGACCCTTAATAGAATAAGCCTGTACCACCGTCTGTCTGATCCATTTGGAAATGGTCGCGGCAGATGCAGGCAACCCCTTTTTGGGTCCATCCGGGATCACAAAAAGTGAATCCGTCTTGCGAAACGAGTCTGTCGTTTTTAAGTATACCCTGATCGCCCGGACCACATCCAAGGAGTGTAAAGCAAACTCCCGAGGATGACTGGGCTTAGGACACAGGGAAGGTAATACAATTTCTTCATTCAGATGAAATTCTGAAACCACTTTTGGTAGGAAGGATGGATTCGGACGAAGAACCACCTTATCTCTATGAACCACCAGATATGGGGAACGACAAGATAATGCGGCCAGTTCTGACACCCTGCGTGCAGAAGTAATAGCCACCAAGAAGGCCACCTTCTGGGACAACGTAGGTAGAGGAATCTCCCTAATATCTTCAAAGGGAGGTTTCTGAAGAACCGACAATACTAAATTAAGATCCCAGGGTGGTAACGGCGCGCGCACTGGCGGAGCCAGATGTCGCACCCCCTGGATGAAATTCCGCACCAAGGAATGAGTAGCCAAAGGCTTCTGAAAGAAGATAGCTAATGCTGAGACCTGACCCTTGATAGTACTCAAGGCCAGTTTCTGCTCAACCCCTTGTTGCAGAAAAGCTAATATTCGACTAACCGAATAAGACCGTGGACGGAACCCCAGAGGTTCACACCATGCAATGTAGGACTTCCATGTGCGATGATAAATCTTTCTGGAAGTCGCTTTCCTTGCTTCAACTAGAGTAGGAATAACTGATGCTGACAAACCTTTGTCCTTCAGCACCTGGGTCTCAATAGCCAGGCCGTTAAAGCCAGCGATCGTAAAGCAGGATGGAAGATCGGTCCCTGAGACAGTAGGTCCTCCCTGAGAGGAAGTCTCCACGGGACGTCCGCCACCAGTCTGACCACGTCGGCGTACCAAGCTCGACGAGGCCAGTCCGGAGCTACCAGAATTACTGGAATTCCTTCCTCCTCTATCCTGCAAAGAAGTCTTGGCAGTAACCCGAGAGGAGGGAAGGCATACATTAGCTGGTATTGCCCCCACGGGGCGATCAGTGCGTCTGCGGTCTCTGCTAGAGGATCGCGGGAGCGAGCCACGAATCTCTGTACTTTCCTGTTGAATCGTGATGCCAACAGATCCACATCCAGGGTGCCCCACCGTAGGCACAACTGGTGGAAAACTTCTGGATGGAGGGACCATTCCCCCTGATCCAGAGTCTGACGGCTGAGATAATCTGCCTGCCAATTCTCCACCCCCGGAATGAACACCGCAGAGATAGCTGGAACAAATTGTTCCGCCCAGCGAAGAATGCAAGCCACTTCCTTGGCCGCTCGGACACTCTTGGTGCCCCCCTGGTGATTGACATAAGCCACGGCCGTGGCATTGTCCGACTGGATCCGAACCGGGCTGCCCTGGAGCTGCTCGGTCCAGTGAATCAGACAAAGTCTGATCGCTCTCAGTTCCAATACATTTATCGGCGACCTGGATTCTTCCAGGGACCAAAGTCCCTGGACAGATAACTGACCGAGAATTCCTCCCCATCCGGATAGACTGGCATCCGTGGTCACTATCGTCCAATATATTGGCAGAAATGACTTTCCCTGGCTGAGCATCGGAGACCGAAGCCACCAGACCAGAGACTCTCTGGTCTGTTTGCTCAATCGGATCCGATTGTCCAGGGATTCCGATTCCATCTGAGAAGAATCTCTTGCTGAAGAATTCGGGTATGGGACTGGGCAAATGGGACTGCTTCGAAGGAAGCCACCATCAACCCCAGAACCCTCATGCAAGTTTGAAGAGAAGACCAGCTGTTGGATAGTAACAACTGGACTGCTGATTGAATCTTCCGGAGTTTCCCTACCGGAAGGAAAACTCTTGTCCTGACTGTGTCTAGAATTAGACCCAGATATTCGAGCCTCTGGGTGGGAACCAGAAATGACTTGCTGGTTCACCAGCCACCCGAATTCCTGTAAAGAAATTATAGTAATTTCTATGTTTTGTAGCAGGGTCTGAGGAGACTCTGCATGAAGCAGGAGATCGTCTAGGTAACCTAGAATCGATATGCCTCTTTGGCGCAGTAGTGCCAACATTGGGGCCAACACCTTCGTGAAGACCCGAGGAGCCGTGGCGAGACCGAAAGGTAACGCCACAAACTGATAGTGGTTCTCTTCTACGGAAAAGCGTAGAAACCGCTGATGTCCTGCGAAAATGGGAATGTGAAGATATGCGTCCTTGATGTCTATGGACGCTAGGACATCCCCTGGATGCAGGAAGGCTGCTACTGTGCGAATGGACTCCATTCTGAATTTTCTTATGTTGACAAAAGAATTGAGTGCCCTTAAGTCCAGAATTGGACGCACTTTGCCCTCTTTCCTGGGTATTGTAAATAGGTTTGAATAAAACCCCTGAAAACGTTCTGTCCAAGGAACGTGGACTACCACTCCTTGTTGTAGTAAATCCGTGACTGCTCTCCGCAGATCTTCTAAACGATCCGGGGATAGTCGAATATTGGAAGGGAAGAATCGCGCCGGTGGGAGAGATCGAAACTCGATCTTGTACCCTGACCTTATGACTTCGCAAACCCACTTGTCCGGGATTCTGGAAAGCCATGGATCCGGGAACCGGCGAAGACGTCCCCCCACCCCAGTTATGGGTGGGGGCGCACCTTCAGGCTTTGGACGATTTATCTTCAGGTCTGGAGGGGGGCGGGCTTTTGCTTGCCCGACCAACGTCCCCTGAAGCCTCCTGAAGGAGCTTTGGAGGACTTAATTTTTTCACCCGCGGGACGAAAAAACCTCTTGTGAGCAGAAAAAGAAGGCCCTCGTTTTTGACGAGTTCCTTTACCTTTAACATTTTGCGGTAAAAAGGTGCTCTTTCCACCCGTGAGATCCTTAATGATCTCATCCAAGTTGGCTCCAAATAGACGCTCTCCTAAAAAGGGGATATTAGCCAATGCTTTTTTGGAACCTTGGTCGGCTAACCAACCTTTTAGCCACAGTGTACGCCTGAGAACCACCGCTGAGACTGATGCTCGCGCCAATAATGGAGTGGCGTCTAACGCCGCATCACACACAAACTGTAACCCCTGTATCATTTGTTCCAACAAATCTGATACCGCCTGAGGGACCTCTTCTAAGTCCCGGCGTAACCACTTGGTCCATTCAGTTACAGCCTGCGAAACCAGACCAATAGCATTATTGGTCTGAAAGCTGATCCAATCAAGGTAAACATGGTGCGAGACATAGCTTCTATCTTGCGATCCACTGGATCTTTAAAAGACGGAGCGTCTTCTAGAGGAATAACCGTGGCTTTATTCAATCTAGCAATTGGTGAATCCACCACAGGTGGTTCTGTCCATTTCTTAATGAGGGTTTCCTCAAACGGATAACGCCTGTTAATGCGTTTAGAAATAGTAGAAGTGCGTTTTGGCAGACTCCATTCTTCTTTGATTGGATTGCCAAAACATTTGGGCAATGGAAAAACCTTCGCCACTTTGATGCGTTTTTTAGTCCCAAAAGGGATTTCAGTTTCAGCTATTTCCGACGGAATACCCTGTAACCTTAAGGTTTCTTGAACAGATACAATGAGTGCGTTTACCAACGCTTCCTCCTTGGCTATGGCTGATGCCGAAACATCCTCCTCACTGTCTGAAGAGACAGTACACGAGACACCAATCCCAGATGAAGTACCTGCAACTGCAGAAATAGGCTCAGAGTCTGAATCCGAGGTTTCAGATAATAAGGGGTTAGGCGGGGGTCGCTTTCTTGCGCCCTGTCCCTGACAAGCCACTTCCACCCGGGACACAAAAGTTTCCATAATAGCTGACAATGATTCAATCGTCAGTGGGGTGCTGGAGGATCCTGCAGACCCCTCGAGGGGATCCGGAGGAGATACATGAGTGGCAGGGTCCATGTTACTTCAGGACACCTTTGCCAGAAAAAACAAAAAAACTTTTTTTTTTTTTTTTTTTTATGTGTCTCCCCCTAGCGCAATAGCGCCCCTCAGAGTACCTGCTTCTCGATCCCCACAGAGAGAGAGAGGGACCCCCAAGGCTCACCAACCGATGCAGTGAAGTTTCCAACCAACTGCAGTCAGCGTCTGTCTTTTACAGACTGGAAGGAGCTGTTGCTTTTTCCCGGGTAGAAGGACGTGGCTCCGCCCCCTGTGTACGCCTTCCGGCGTTCCCAGCTCTCCACGAGGTAGCTGGGCTCATGAAACATGGCCGCCCCCATACAAGAGACATTAGACTCCAAAACCATGGCGGCCGGCGTGACCTGAGGACATACATGCACCTGGTCTACGGCAAAATGGCGGCGGACCGCCGAAATCGTTTTTCCCAGCACATCCACCTGCATCTCTGCTAAGTGGCGATTTATTGATCTACAGGAGATACACTACAAATAAGGTAGGATTATACCTCCTATGTCTGCTGTAATGCTACAGTCTGCTGGGTAGAGTGTTAGCTCTCAAACCAAGTCCACTTCCCACAAACACATACTGTATTTACAAGGGGGACTTTTAGTGTCAGATATATACTGACCATGTATGGAGGGGCCCATAATTCATACTGCCTCATAACGAGGAAAGAAAAAAGGGAACGTTTACTCACCATACCGAACCGTCAGGCACCCTCTCTTCACAATACCCTCTCCACCGGGGTGGGGGGTTGTGGACCACTCCGGACGCCTCGACTCTCTGGTTCCTGGCGTCCAAGCGAGACTTAACTCGCAAGGTCAGTCCCTCCACTGGGAATCCGTCGCGGCCGAACCAGCGCGGAGCTCTGGTCTGCACGCGCTCGTAGGCAGAAACCGGGGTGACCACTGGATCTCAACACCCAGCCCGGCCCCGCATACTTACTTGAATGTGTCGCGGCCGACCAAGCGCAATGCAATGGTCTGCGCGCGCTCGTAGGCCGGCTGGGGTGACCACTAGTGTCGCCCAGTCCGGCGTATTTGCTTGAAGATCTCACAGGAAAAAAATACTGGAGAAAAACTGCCTAAAAAAAAATCTTTTTTTTTTTTTTTTTTTTAAAGAAAAAAATCTTGCCAGGACCAAAAAGATCCCAGCAAGGAACTTAGGTCCTTACTCCTGACTAGACAGAAAAAAACTGATTCCCTGTAGCAGAGAGAGGGAGGATATACCCTCAGGGACTGCCCCTAAGGTGGAGCCAGAACGTTTTGTCTTTCTGCCTAGTCCTACTCCTGCGGAGACAACATAACCCAGCTCTTGAGAATCAAGAAGACTACGTCTGTCAATGAGCGATAGAGAAAAAGGGGTAAAGCCCCTGGCCCCAACGGTCTGACGATACTGTACTACCAACAGTTGCAGCCACACCTACTCCCTCATATTCTTAAAGTGTTCAATGCGATTGGACATTCCTCCACCTTCCACGCTGACTCTCTGCTGGCCCACATTTCGGTCATTCCTAAGGAAGGGAAGGACCCCGCGGCGTGCGGGAGTTACAGACCGATCTCCTTATTGAATGCTGATCTTAAGCTCTTCACCAAAATGGTGGCATCCCGGATGCAACCTCTCCTCCCAGATCCGGTCCACCTGGATCAGGTGGGGTTCATCTCCACCAGAGAGGCCAAGGATAACACCATCAAGCCCTGAGCCTGATCCACCTGCACACCGACTGTCTTCTTGAGCACGGATGTTGAGAAGGCCTTTGATCAGGTGTGCTGGACATTTATGTTTGAGGTGTTGAAACTTTTTGGTGTTGGCCCTCGCATGTTAGCCTGGATTTCCAGTATCTACTCCTGCCCCTGAGCGATGGTTAAGGTGAATGGGGTGTTTTCTAAACCTTTCAGGATTTACAATGGCACCAGACAGGGTTGCCCCCTCTCGCCCCTCCTTTTTGTCCTCTCCTTGGAGCCCTTTCTGTCCAAGGTATGCCTGAACACTATCTCCGGGGTGCCGGTGGGCCCCACCTCCTCCATACGCCGATGATCATCTTTTTTCCTTGACCGACCCCCTGATCTCTCTCCCTAACCTACTCCGCGAATTCAAGCTCTATGGGACGGTCTCACACCTTAAAATAAACTACCATAAATCGGAGGTGATTGGGATTTCCTTACCAGTCCAGCTTCAGGACTCCTTTGCCACAGTTTCTCCTTTAAGTGGAATTTGACGGCCCTGAAATACCTGGGGACACTACTGCCACCTAACCCGGCTGACATTTTCCGATTAAACCCCCCCCCCCCCCCTCCTGTCCATCACACGTGCCCTGCTAGACAACTGGTCAACAATATTCAATATTTTATAAAGTGCACACTGTATGATCAGATGTAAAAAAGTGCTAAGTGCTTAAAAATATCTGAGCAATAACAAATAAATATATATAATAGTGCACAATAAACAAATAGGTGGTTAGAAATAGTCCAAATAAATATTCAGTGCTTGAAGAGAGTCCTTAAAGTGATCCAATTAAGGTGCCAAGGTGCCAAATAATTAAGGTGCTTGCAGAGTGATATGGTGCCCCTCAAGGTTCCCCACTCACCAGATTGCAGATAACCATAGACCTTCAAAATTATTGCACATTGCCAGGGATCTTTACAGGACCAGAACTTCTCCTATGTAGCCTTGGAACTTTTTGGGTCAGCTTCCGCTTCCACCGTTAAACAAAAGAATGGCCATTGTTTAACGGTGGAAGCGGAAGCTGACCCAAAAAGTTCCAAGGCTACATAGGAGAAGTTCTGGTCCTGTAAAGATCCCGGGCAATGTGCAATAATTTTGAAGGTCTATGGTTATCTGCAATCTGGTGAGTGGGGAACCTTGAGGGGCACCATATCACTCTGCAAGCACCTTAATTATTTGGCACCTTGGCACCTTAATTGGATCACTTTAAGGACTCTTTTCAAGCACTGAATATTTATTTGGACTATTTCTAACCACCTATTTGTTTATTGTGCACTATTATATATATTTATTTGTTATTGCTCAGATATTTTTAAGCACTTAGCACTTTTTTACATCTGATCATACAGTGTGCACTTTATAAAATATTGAATATTGTATTTATATCACAGCACTTAACACTTTGAGTTAGCGCTGCATAAATTCGTTTTCATCATATTTTCCTAAGACTTTCTTAGTGTCTGCAGCAGCTGCCCATTATTGCATTCATTTTTATTTAAATTTTCACGTTGTGTAGCGCGGGTTTAATTTTTGTTTTTCACAACTGGTCAACAAGCCTGCACTCATGGTTTGGGCGCTGCAGTATCCTCAAAATGTCTATTTTGCCGAAGTGTCTATACCCGTTTCAGACCCTGCTGCTTTCTTTAAACAGGTGAACGCCATTTTTACCAGGTTTATTTGGGCTGGCTGCCATCCCAGGCTTAGTGGGAAGATACTCACGATGCCCAAGGCATATGGAGGAGTGGCAGCCCCTGATGTTAAAAGGTACTAACTGGCAGCCCACCTGAATAGACTTGGTGGCTTGGTGCAGACATTCTCGCCTGAAATTATGGACAACTCTTGAAATGTCCTTCTGCTCGATACACCTTCCCGGGAGCTCCGTTGAGTATTGGCTCCGTACCGGCGATAGTTTAACATCACACCTTGGTGGGCCCGACCCTTAGGGTTTGTTCCGCAGCTCTCATTTTGGACAAATCACGGACCGTGTCCTCGCCCATATTTCCGATTTTGGGGAATCAGGCCTTTCCGATGGGCTGTGATGGAGGCAGATTTCGGGCCCTGTTGGAGTCGGGCGTTTCCGGGTGTCACATTTTGGCTCAGGTGTGACTTGGCCCTCTCTTATGCAGCTGACAGCAGTAGACGGCCCTTTTGTACTCACCCGTTGGCAGGCACTCCAGATGCTTCACTTTTTTCGTGACCTGGGACCTCGTTCGTCCTTTGAGAAACAACTGACACCCCTTAAAACCCTTCTCTCGGGAGACACCCCTCTACCACATGCATTATCTCAGATATACGCCCTGCTTTCGGAGCCCTGGGGGGACTTTGTTCTTCCCGGTATCTTTAAGTGGGAAAAAGAACTGCAGAGGACCTTCACGGCAACCCAACATCGGAACATTATTTGTTTCTCTATGAAGTCCTTGATCTGTACTCGCCTCCAGGAGGTTAATTACAAGGTGCTGACGCACTGGTACTACACTCTGATGAGAATAGCCGGCTTCTTTCCAGAGGCGTCTGACAGATGTTGGCGATGTCAGAGTGACCGTGGGTCCATGCTTCATATGTTCTGGAGTTGTCCAATACTGAGCGACTTCTGGAAAGAAGTGAGGAGGATTTCCCAACAGACTATGTTCTCCAGAATGATCCAGCCCTCTTCCTTTTACACTGTTCCTCTGTTCCGCCAGACTGCTTTAAAAAAATCGGTTTTACGCCACCTATTCAATGCAGCTAAGGTGTGCCTAGGCGTGTGCTGGAAGTCCACCACCCCTCCGTCAATACAGCTTTGGCTATCCAGAGTTAAGCAAATTAATGATTTTGAGGACCTGGTGCTGACCTCGCAGGGCAGGAGGGAACATGGCGCAGTTGGAATATGTTTGCTTTGTCGGACGAGGGCATAGGACTCCAGGGTATCACCTGATCTGCCAGGAATGCAGAAATGACGCACCACACAGGATCCATCAGGTTTCGCTCTGCTCATTTCCTTTCTTCCCCCATTTCCCGCTGGGCAATATAGCAGACAGGATGTTGGTATTGCTTATTGCCCTGCGCTGACTCCCCACCTCTTCACCTTTCTATCTATTCCCGATGTAACCCCATTCTTCCCAGCCCCACCCCTCCCCCTCCCGTTTGTTTTCCTTCTTCTCCCCCCTCTGGCACTCTTACCCCTCCCGATCACCATCTCCCTTCTTTTATCCCACGTCCCCCCATGTGTTGTAAGCCCCTTTTCTCTAGTTCCCTGGTGAGAAATGTTCTTCAGTTAACTCTGTTCTCACGTCCACTGGTTATATGACCACTTTGGTACATTACGTTTTGTATCCCCTGAAGATCGAATGTTGCTTCTCCACGCTCCTGCTCAGAGTACCAATTCCACACGGAGATTTGAGCTGATGGATTTTCCACTACTCACTTACGTTTTTGGTTAAGTATGTTGCGGTTTTGATGATACCCTTCTCACTTGTTTATTGTACCTCAGATATTTGCTTCAACACGGTTATACTTTACTGTTTGTACACCTTGTTGATGTTACCTATGTTGACCTAAATAAAGAAGAATTTGAAAAAAGAAAAAGTTAACAGAGCTTATGGGGCAGACCCAGGTGGCGTACTCTCACTTCCTGCTTTAGGATTTCAGTTTTTTAAAAAGCAGTATCAGGAGAATACATAACCCAAATCCATAGAGAGGTGGGTGCTGTGTCCTTCAATGATCATCAGAGAAAACGATTTTACGATAAGACAAAAAACTGAATTTTTGTAAAATCTTACCGTAAAATTCCTCTCTCTGAGTCCTCTGACAGTCGCCGCCCACTCATTCAGTCTTCACCAATGGGTATTGACCTCTAATCCATAGGAGCAAGCTAGGCATAAGACTTGTTAAAAACAAAGCAATTTACATAGACACACCTATGGGGGCTGTCCCACTGGTCCAATATTCCCCCTGCTGTCAGCATTCCCAACTCAGTTTTGTAGCAAGCAGTTAAAGTCCAAAAGAACCCCAACAGAGGGGCGGCGACTGTCAGAGGACTCAGAGAAAGGAATTTTACGGTAAGATTTTACAAAAATTCTGTTTTCTCTTACGTCCTCTGACAGTCGCCACCCACTCATTCAGTCTTTACCAATAGGATGTCCCAAAGCAGTGTAGACATGAGGGGTGGGAAACGTAACCGTCACAAAGGCAACGCAGCACCCAAGTCAGAGAAAGGAACCTTACTCGAACAGAAAGGTAAATCCTCTGGGTAACCTGAAAAGCACAACTGGAGCAACAACCTAGGAAAGCAAATAAACAAGGGGAAAACAACCCCAACAGTCAAGGACCCGCAAAACCAGGGTCCCCTTAATGTACTGCCGCACAGAGAACTTTGCGGCCAAAGGAGGCCAGAACATCAAGTTTGTAGAATTTGGAAAAGGTGTGCACGGACGACCAAGTCGCAGCCTTGCACACCTGGACCACCGAAGCTTGATGCCGGAAGGCCCAGGACGCACTCAGCGCCCTGGTAGAGTGTGCCTTAACAGGGAAGGGAGGAGCCCAGTCCCTAAGCGAACAGGCCTGTACAATCGTCTGTCTAATCCATTTAGAAATGGTTGCCGCAGACGCAGCCATACCCTTCCGAGAACCCTCAAGGACAAAAAGAGAATCCGACTTCCTAAAGGATTCAGTGGACGACAGGTAAACCCTGATCGCCCAGACAACATCCAGGGAATGTAAAGCAAACTCCTTAGGATGCTTAGGATTCGCACATAGCGAAGGCAAAACAATGCCCTCATTAAGGTGAAAATCAGAAACCACCTTAGGAAGGAAAGACTGCGATTTTTTGGCTGGACTGCGACATTGCGGCGGACAGATCGGACAGATACGGTACACAGGCGGGCGGATCTCCAAACTGGATTCCCCGACGATCGGGGCAGAGCAGAGGCGATCGCCGCCGCTCCTCCCCTGGCCCGACTCCCGCTGTGAATTAAAACAGCGGGAGCACGCCTCCGGCGTCGCGCGAGCGCCGCCTACAGGGGAGGAGTCTAGCGACGTAGGTCTACGTCGCTAGACGATAACGAGCCACTGTGCCGCAGTAGCAGCACAGTGGCTAGTGCTAAAGTGGTTAAGGTGTCCATCTAATAGTTTTTTGAAACTATCAATGCTCCCTGCTGATACGACTGCTTGTGGAAGAGAATTCCACATCCTTACTGCTCTTACAGTGAAGAACCCCTTACGCACTTTAAGGTTAAACCGCCTTTCCTCAAGTTTTAGTGAGTGGCCACGTGTCTT
The DNA here is from genome assembly GCF_965119305.1 of Pelophylax lessonae. Taxonomy (NCBI): domain Eukaryota; kingdom Metazoa; phylum Chordata; class Amphibia; order Anura; family Ranidae; genus Pelophylax; species Pelophylax lessonae. The sequence continues at coordinate 484,112,171 of NC_138770.1, read as the reverse complement.
ATTGTATCTCCTCTCTCTGAATAGTTTGTTCCTTATGCTCGGGTCGCCAGTACAGTATTTGTACATTGATATCATATCCCCCCTCAATCGTCTCTTCTCCAGAGAGAATAGGTTCAGTGCTTGTAGTCTTTCCTCATAGCTGATGTCCTCCATTCCCCTAATTATTTTTGTTGCCCTTCTCTGGACTTTCTCCAGTTCCAGCACATCCTTCCTGAGGACCGGTGCCCAGAACTGGACAGCATACTCCAGATGTGGCCGGACCAGAGTCTTGTAGAGTGGGAGAATAATCTCTTTATTTCTGGAGTGAATCCCCTTTTTTATACATCCCAGTATTCTGTTGGCTTTGCTTGCAGCGGCTTGGCATTGCATGCCACTGCCAAGCTTGTTGTCTACCAGTACCCCCAAGTCCTTTTCCATCCTAGAATCACCCAGCGGTCCCCCCCCCCCTAGTGAGTAGCTTGCTTTCTGGTTTCTGGCCCCCAAGTGCATTACTTTACATTTTTCAACATTAAATCTCATCTGCCATGTAGTTGCCCACCCCATTATTTTGTTCAGGTCCGCTTGCAAGGTTTCCACATCCTGCATAGAAGATATTGGCAAGCCTAATTTAGTATCATCTGCAAATACTGAGATTGTACTAGATATCCCCTCCTCTAGATCATTTATGAATAAATTAAACAGGATTGGTCCCAGGACAGAACCCTGGGGGACCCCACTTTCCACACCCGCCCAATCCGAGTACTCCCCATTAATCACCACCCTCTGTACTCTCCCCTGGAGCCAGTTCTCTATCCAGGTACTCACCTTATGGTCCATACCTACCTTCCTTAGTTTGTACAGTAAGTGTTTGTGGGAAACGGTGTCAAAGGCCTTTGCAAAGTCCAGATACACCACATCCACAGGCTTACCTTTATCTAGGTGGCAGCTCACTTCATCGTAGAATGTTAATAGATTGGTTTGGCACGAACGATTTTTCATGAATCCATGCTGATTACTACTTATAATACCGTTTTCATTACTAAAGTCTTGTATGTGGTCACTTATCATCCCCTCCAAAATTTTGCAGACTACTGATGTTAGGCTAACCGGCCTATAGTTACCCGGGATATATCTCGGCCCCTTTTTAAATATTGGTACCACGTTGGCTTTTTTCCAATCAGCTGGCACCATACCCGTCTGTAAACTATCCTTAAAGATCAAGAATAATGGTCTGGCAATCACCTGGCTGAGCTCATTAAGAACCCTCGGGTGCAAGCCATCCGGTCACGGGGATTTATTTATGTTAAGTTTCTCTAGTTTAGCTCTAAGTCTATCCTGTGTTAGCCATGGCGGCACTTCCTGAGGTGTATTATTTAGTTTGGCCTTACAAGCAAGGTTCGTGTAGCCCCCCGATTCCTTTGTAAAATAAATTATTTAACACTTCCGCCTTTTCTCTGTCCTCTGTGGCCATTTTTCCTTTATCATCTTTTATGGGGCCAATGTGTTCTGGCCTCGCTTTCTTACTGTTTATATACTTAAAGAACTTCTTGGGGTTCTTTTTACTCTCCTCCGCTATATGTCTCTCGTGTTCTATTTTAGCCGCCCTGATTTAGTCTTTACATTTCTTATTACACTCTTTGTAGTGCTTAAATGCTGCCAATGACCCCTCAGTCTTGTATTTTTTGAAGGCCTTTTCTTTAGCTCTAATATACATTTTTATGTTGGAGTTTAGCCACCCAGTGGCGTACCAGGGGGGGGGGGGGGGGGGCGGACCACCCCGGGTGCCACGAACCGGGGGGGGGGGGTGTCAGACCGCTCAGGGGTGCCCGCCGGCACCGTCGGGCCGGCACACATCTCCTTGTGAAGGCAGCTGCAATAGCAGCTCCTTCAGTCAGCGGCGCGCTGCTCACAGGAGGCGGGAAGAGAGAAGGTAAGTGCTGTGCTGTCTCACTGTTATCCCCAAACGGAATGGCTGCATCGTTTCATGTCTCATTGTTAATCACAAACTGAAATGCTGCATCAGGGACGCGTACGGGGGCGGGATCAGGAGGTAATGTTTTCTAAATAGTTTCAACGGAGACACAATGGGCGGAACAGTGCGGAGTAATGATCGGCTGGAGAGGCAGAGCTGGAGTGCGGAGCGGAGTTCCGATCCGAGCCGAAACCAAGGGGAAACCGATATTGGCACAACACTGGGACAGCTGCATAAAGAGGAATTGATCTTCTTTTCATATATCTCCTGTGTCCATTGAATGATCGATTCTCCTCCTCTCCCTCCTGCAGGCATTCAACAGACGCAGGAGATATGTGAAAAGAAGATCAATTCCTCTTTATGCAGCTGTCCCACCGCCCCTAATATACAAATTCCTTTGCTGGCCCCCCCAGTGCTATCCAGCACCCCACCCCAGTGATCTTCAAACCCCCCTCCCTCTCCAGCCCCCCCCCCCAAGTGCCTTTTAGCCCCCCTCCTCCCAGTTTTCTTCAGCTCCACCAGTGCTCTCCACCCCCCTGTGCACCCTGCCCCCCCTCAATGATCTCCAGTCCCCCACCAGTGCTCTCCACCCCCCTGTGCACCCTGCCCCCCCTCAATGATCTCCAGTCCCCCACCAGTGCTCTCCACCCCCCTGTGCACCCTGCCCCCCTCAATGATCTCCAGTCCACCACCAGTGCTCTCCGCCCCCCTGTGCACCCTGGCTCCCCCCCACTCAGTGATCTCCAGTCCCCCACCAGTGCTCTCCACCCCCATGTGCACCCTGCCCCCCTCAATGATCTCCAGTCCCCCACCAGTGCTCTCCACCCCCCTGTGCACCCTGCCCCCCCCTCAATGATCTCCAGTCCCCTACCAGTGCTCTCCACCCTCCTGTGCACCCTGGCTCCCCCCCACTCAGTGATCTCCAGTCCCCCACCAGTGCTCTCCGCCCCCCTGTGCACCCTGGCTTCCCCCCCCATCAGTGATCTCCAGTCCCCCCAGTGCTCTCCGCCCCCCTGTGCACCCTGGCTTCCCCCCCATCAGTGATCTCCAGTCCCCCCTCCCAGTGCTCTCCACCCCCCTGTGTAACCTGGCCCCCCCTCAGTAATCTACAGTCCCCCCCCCAGTGCTCTCCAACCCCTTTGCATCCTGGCTCCCCCTGTGCTCTCCATCACCCCCCCTCTACCCCCCCCCAGTGCTCTCCACCCCTCTCACTTTCCAACCCCCCTTAATTCTCCTCAGTGCTCTCTGCTTCCTCTGTGCTCTCCGGCCCCCCCTAGTGCTCTTCTATCTTCTATCATGTCTGCAGTCTCTGACCATCTCTTGTATCACATCCTCAGTCTCTGACCATCTCCTGTATCATGTCCGCAGTCTCTGACCATCTCCTGTATCATGTCCGCAGTCTCTGACCATCTCTTGTATCACATCCTCAGTCTCTGACCATCTCCTGTATCATGTCCGCAGTCTCTGACCATCTCCTGTATCATGTCCGCAGTCTCTGACCATCTCCTGTATCATGTCCGCAGTCTCTGACCATCTCCTGTATCATGTCCGCAGTCTCTGACCATCTCCTGTATCATGTCCGCAGTCTCTGACCATCTCCTGTATCATGTCCGCAGTCTCTGACCATCTCCTGTATCATGTCCGCAGTCTCTGACCATCTCCTGTATCATGTCCGCAGTCTCTGACCATCTCCTGTATCATGTCCGCAGTCTCTGACCATCTCTTGTATCATATCTGCAGTCTGACCATCTCTTGTATCATGTCTGCAGGGAAGGGGGGGGGGACAGACTGTAAGGGGCACTGTGATGGGGGCTGTGAAATTTGTGCAATAAATACTCTTGAAAACATTACAAATATTTGTGAGTGTTTTTACAGTTTAAGGGGGGGGGGGGGGGGGGGGTGCCAGATATAGGATCCGCCCCGGGTGCCAAATGCTCTAGGTACGCCACTGTAGCCACCCAGGGTTTAGTTTTGCTCTTTTAAATTTATTTCCCTGTGGAATGCACTGGCCTACCCCCTTGTTAAGTATGCTCTTGAAGCACTCCCATTTTTCCTCCGTGTTCTTTGTTCCCAGGGTTCTATCCCATTTGATATTTTCTATCAGCGAGCGCAGTTTAGGGAAATTGGCTCTTTTGAAATTCAGTGTCCTTATATTACCCTTGTGTTTCCTATTACTGTAATTAATACTGAAACCAATTGACCTATGGTCACTGTTCCCTAAGTTGTCCCGTATTTCTATATCCGTGAGCAGGTCTGTATTGTTGGTAATCAGTAGGTCAAGTACCGCATTGTTTCTTGTCGGTGCATTCACCATCTGACCCATGAAATTGTCCTGCAAAACTTTTAGGAACTGCCGAGCCTTGGCTGAGTGTGCGGTTCCTTCTGCCCAGTCTATATCTGGATAATTAAAGTCCCCCATTAAAATGACATTTCCCATCCTTGCTGCCAATCCTATCTGTAACATGAGGTCCGCCTCACCCTCCTCCCTCTCTTTGGGGGGCCTATAGCATACGCCCAATATTACCTTCCCCACCGTGCCTTCCCTTTGAAGCTCTACCCATAGGGATTCTGCCTCGTCCATTGCTCCATTATTAATATCATCCCTCATATTTACCTGTATACTGTTCTTAATATACAGACATACCCCTCCCCCTTTTTTACCCTCTCTATCCCTGCGATAAAGGGAATACCCCTGAATGGTCGCCATCCAGTAATGAGAGCTGTCAAACCAAGTCTCAGTTATCCCCACAAAATCTAAGTCCTCCTCAAACATCAGCAGCTCCAGCTCTCCCATCTTGTTGGCCAGGCTTCTGGCATTGGTATACAAGCCTCGTAATTTTGATCGGTTACATTTATCCTCATTTGATGTTTTTAGGCTGCTCTCTTGATGTTTCCCCGTACCCACCCTGGGTTTAGGAGCTCCGAACATCCTCTCGCGTACATCCGAGAGTACTCAAGGAACTCAGTAAGGTTATATCCAGACCACTGTTCCTGATCTTTGCTGACAGTATTAGGACAGGAGATGTACCAGGGGATTGGAAGAAAGCTAACGTGATTCCGATATTCAAAAAGGGCCAGAGGCATATCCCGGGAAATTATAGGCCTGTCAGTTTGACATCAATAGTATGTAAACTTCTGGAGGGGATGATAAGGGACTATATCGTAGAGTTTGCTAAAGACAACAACATCATCAGCAGTAATCAGCACGGGTTTACAAATGGGCGTTCTTGTCAAACCAATCTCTTAACATTCTACGAGGAGGTGAGCTGTGAGCTAGATAGGGGGAGACCAGTGGATGTGGTGTACTTGGATTTAGCTAAGGCATTTGATACAGTTCCCCACAAGCGCTTAATTTATAAAATAAGATCTGCAGGTATCGACAGCAGGGTTTGCTCTTGGATACGGAATTGGCTTAAAGGGCGTGTCCAAAGAGTGGTAATAAACAGCGCATACTCAGACTGGTCTGAGGTAGTAAGCGGGGTGCCCCAGGGCTCAGTCCTGGGACCAACCTTGTTCAATTTATTCATAAACAACATTGAGGTCGGGATCAGTAGTTCGATATCAGTTTTTGCAGATGACACAAAATTGGCCAGAGCAATAACTGCACAGCATGAAGCAGATATCCTACAGAATGACCTGGACAAAATTACAGAGTGGGCAACGACATGGCAAATGAGGTTTAACGTGGAGAAGTGTAAGGTTTGCACTTGGGGACTAAAAACATAAAAGCACAATACACGTTAGGAGGGGAACCCTTGGGGGAATCAAAAATGGAGAAGGATCTGGGAGTCTTGGTTGATGATGGATTAGGCAACAGCATGCAATGTCAAGCGGCAGCTGCCAAAGCCAGCAGAATATTAGCATGCATAAAGAAAGGGATGTATTCCAGAGATAAGACTATAATCCTTCCACTTTATAAAACTCTGGTCCGACCGCATCTGGAGTATTCTGTCCAGTTCTGGTCGCCAGTCCTCAGGAGGGATGTGTTGGAGCTGGAGAGAGTCCAGAGAAGGGCAACTAAACTAATTAGGGGATTGGAGGACCTTGACTATGAAGAGCGTCTACAATCGCTCGATTTATTCTCCCTGGAGAAGAGACGTCTGAGGGGGGACATGATAGCAATTTATAAATATCTTAATGGGGATCCCAGCTTAGAAAAAAAGCTGTTCATTCGAAGGGATTGCATGAGGACTCGAGGGCATACAATGCGATTAGAGGAGAAGCGTTTTAACCTCAGGCAACGTGGGGGGTTCTTTACTGTTAGGGCTACAAGATTGTGGAATTCTCTACCACAAGAAGTGGTTTCTGCGGGTAGTATGGTGGCTTTCAAAAGACTCTTAGACTTACATCTCAAGGATCAGAACATTCAGGGGTATGTGAGATGATTACAGCCACACACACCTACACAGGTTGAACTGGATGGACTATTGTCTTTATTCAACCTCACCTACTATGTAACTATGAACACCCTACCGCTAATGCCCCCATTTCTGCCCTCTGAAACTTGCTTTCCACTGGCTAATTCTACATCTGTACCCTCCCCCCATTCCCTAGTTTAAAAGCCCCTCTAACTTTTTGGCCATCCTCTCACCCAGTACGGCTGCACCCACCCCATTTAGGTGCAATCCGTCCCTACCAAAGAGCCGGTGACCGACTGAGAAGTCGGCCCAGTTCTCCAGGAACCCAAAACCCTCCTTACTACACCAGCTCCTCAGCCACTCGTTAACTTCCCTGATCTCCCGCTGCCTCTCTAGTGTGGCTCGAGGTACAGGTAGTATTTCGGAAAATACTACCTTGGAGGTCCTAGTCCTCAACTTAGCGCCTAAGTCCCTGAAATCGTTTAGGACTCTCCATCTTCCTCTGCCTATGTCATTGGTACCCACGTGTACCATGACAGCTGGGTCTTCCCCAGCCCCACCCAATAATCTGTTCACCCGATCTGCGATGTGCCGAACCCGAGCGCCCGACAAACAACAGACTGTTTGGCGCACACGGTCTTTGTCACAGATTACACTGTCTGTCCTTCTAATAATTGAGTCCCCTACCACCAGCACCTGTCTTTTCTTTCCCTTTCTCCCGGCCTCACTGGAGGAGTTCTTCCCCTGGCAGCTAGGGGCGTCACTCTGCTCCAGCAATGCTGGTCCCTGACTGGTTTCCCCAACATCATACAACGGGGCGTATCTATTGGGGTGCTCCAGCCCAGGATCAGCCTCCTTGCCTTGTCCCCTTCTACCCCTCCTGTCAGCCCTCTACTCTGCTCTGATGCCTGCACCTCCAATACTCCGCCCACCTCAGTGCAGACCCCTGCCTGCACCTGACTGGTATGATCCTGGCTCTCCTTCAGTATGGACATGCGTCTCAGTGTTGCCAGCTGCTTCCCTAGATTCAGGACCTGAGCTTCCAGGGAAGCAACGTGCTTACATTTTGCGCATTTGTATTCGCCCTCGATCACATGTCTGAGGAACGCATACATATCACAAGATGTACACCGAGTCGCATCTCCACACCCGCCGGGCATTGTACCTACTAATCTAATCTAATGGGGATTCAGCGATTTAAGTCTATCCTATGTGGCTATTTCCTGACTTCCTAACGCTACCTTCTCACCCTCTGGTACTCCGCTACACTCACTTGACACTCAGTTGCACAACACTCACAATCTCATAGCCCGGTCAGACGCACAACACTCAGTCGCACAGCCCGGTCAGACGCACAACACTCAGTCGCACAGCCCGGTCAGACGCACAACACTAAGTCGCACAGCCCGGTCAGACGCACAACACTGAGTCGCACAGCCCGTGCCCGTGATATGCCCTCATTTTCCGCAGAAAAAAAGTGCATGCAGCATTTTTCTAATGTTCAGTGTCCTTGAAATCTATCCTGTTTTTGCACCATGTGACTAACCTGCAGTTCCTGCTCTGGCAAACTTTGTGTTTTTTATATACGTGGGCCCAGCATTTAAAAACACAGTTTGCATGTGCAGCAACTGCAGGTAAGTCACAGAGTGCAAAAGAAGGATGGATTTCATGGCCACTGCATTTTTTTTTAATTCTGCATGCACCTTTTTTCAGCCGAAAACGCAGGCATAGCAGTTTAAGCCCATTCGAATCAATGGGCTGCTATGCCTGTACAAATGTGGTGCCTCAACCCGCATACATGTGAACCAGGCCTAAAGCAATAGTAAAGTCATTTATAGATAAAAACACTGGTCCTCCTGCAGGTTTAACCACTTCTGGACCGCAAGGATTTGCCCCCTTAATGACCAGGCCATCGGATCAGAGCGCCAGGACCAGTCATCACCAGGTAGGCCAGACACTGCTTGATGGCTATATAATAATGTAATGTGGGCTGCTATGCCGGTGTGTGCGTATATATATATGTGTGTGTGTGTGTGTGTGTGATATATATATATATATATATATATATATGTATATATATATATGTATATGTGTGTGTATAATCTCTATCTAGAACTATCCATCTAATTCTATCTTATTCTATCTGCAGAGACTTGCTTGTATTAGGCAGTGTTTCTGTCTGTGTCTGAGCCCTTGAAGAAGCATGTGGGTGTGAGCTGGAAGCTGTCTGATTGTTTACAGGGAGGAGCTAAGTCTCTCACTCTAGGATCATATTACCAGAGCTGTTTCTATTGAGTGAGTGAACTGTTGAGTGAGTGAATGAGTCATCAAGCTCACTGAAATGTATCAATTCAAAAGTCAGACTTGAGGAGCAGATAACACGGTATTTTAAAAATGCCACAATAACAATACCGTGGGTATGCAATACCGCGATATATCGAATTACCGAAAATCGGCATATCTACTGTGGGCAGAAGTGATCGCCACTAGAAAGGCAACCTTTTGTGACAGCAGAGGCAAATAAATTGCCCTGATGTTTTCAAAGGGAGGACGTTGCAAAATGGACAGAACCAAGTTCAAGTCCCAAGGAGGTAAAGGTGCCCTCCAAGGAGGGGCCAAATGATGCACACCTTGAATAAAGGTGTGAATCAAAGAGTTAGACGCCAAGGGGCGCTGGAAAAGGACAGCCAGTGCAGATAACTGGCCCTTAATCGTGGTCAACGCAAGGCACTGGTCCACACCAGTTTGCAGGAAAGCTAATACCCTCGCCACCGAGAAGGCGCGAGGAGGGATGCCCCTGGATTCACACCAGGCAAAATAAGCCTTCCGGGTACGGTAATAGATTTTACCAGATGAGGCCTTCCTAGCCTTGAGCAAAGTAGGAATGACCTCCGATGAGAGACCCATGTCTCTCAGGACCTGGCTTTCAACCGCCATGCCGTTAAAGCCAGTGACTGTAAAGCAGGATGGAACATCGGTCCCTGAGACAGTAGATCGTCTCGCAACGGGAGCCGCCATGGAGGCTCGACGGCCAGTTGAATGATGTCCGCGTACCAGGACCGGTGCAGCAGTCCGGGGCCACCAGAATCACCAACGTAGTTCCGAGACCAACCTGCTAAGGAACCTGGACAACAACTGAATCGGGGGAAAGGCATATATCAGACGATACCGGTGCCAGGGCACCACCAGCGCATTCGAGGCGTCTGCAAGAGGATTGCGCGTTCCTGCCACGAACCTTCCCACCTTGTTGTTTAGCCGGGACAGGAACAGATTCAAATCCGGGGATGCCCATCTCGCACACAGCATTTGAACTGCTGAAATTGCCGGGACATGTGTCTCAGCCCAAGACAGAATTCTGGTCACTTCCTGGGCCGCCCGGGCACTCCTGGTGCCCCCTTGGTGATTGATGCCATTGTCCTAGTAGTGCAAAGAAAAACACTTTGCAGAAAATAAAAGTAATAAAACAGAAGAAAGGCTGAGACATGTAGCCCCAGCACAGGGAGGTCTATCTTACTCCTAACTAGGCAAAAGACAAACTGAGTTGGGAATGCTGATAGCAGGGGGGTATTGGACAAGTGGGACAGCCCCCATAGGTGTGTCTATGTAAATTGCTTTGTTTTTAACAAGTATTATGCCTAGCTTGCTTCTATGGATAAGAGGTCAATACCCATTGGTGAAGACTGAATGAGTGGGTGGCGACTGTCAGAGTACGTAAGAGAAATAAGATTTTGTAAGATCTTACCGTAAATTTTTTCTTCTCTGATGTCCGTCGACAGACGCAGCCTCATCTCCATGAGGCTATCCCTCTAGGTATAAACCCCCACTGCAATATTCAGCACATCAGTTTAGGGGTGGGTGCTGCGTCTGTCGACAGACATAAGAGAAAAAGATGTTACTGTAAGATCTTACAAAAATAGTATTTTCTCTATCGTCCGTTGAAAGACACAGCCTCATCATCATGAGCTGAGTGGGAAGTCCCAAAGCAGTGTAGGCATGAGGGGCAGGAAAACCGCAACCAGATAGTAACGTCAACTCCAACAGGCTAAACTTAACAAACTGGGCAACATCGAGCTCAACCAAACAAGAGCTCACCCAGAAAAAAGACCCTGAAGAGTAGTACAAACCAACATTCTCTTATGAAACAGCAGCCTGCCAAATCTTGCGGCCAAAAGAGGCATCCGAAGATGCCAACAAATCCACATTGTAAAATTTGGTATAGGTGTGTACAGACAACCAGGTTGCTGCCTTACAAACTTGTACAACAGAGGCCTGATGGCGAAAAGCCCAAGAGGCACTCAGCGCTCTAGTAGAATGTGCCATCACAGAGAAAGGAGGAACCTGACCCTTGATTGAATAAGCTGAACCACCATCTGCCTGATCCATCTCGAAATGGTTGCAGCGGATGCAGCCAAACCTTTGCAAGTACCATCCGGAAGGAAAAAAGAGAGTTTGACCTCCTTAAGTACTCCATAACAGTCAGATAAACTCATATCGCCCGAACCACATCCAGAGAGTGCAAAGCAACTTCTTTGTGATATTTAGGCTTAGGACATAAGGAAGGAAACACAATGTCTTCATTCAGGTGAAAATCTGACACCACCTTAGGAAGAAAAGACGGATTAGGATGGAGGCTGCTCCAGATGACGGTGTAGTGACGAAACGCGTAGGGCGGAGCTACAGTGTCACAATTCACTTCCGGCAGAGTGGATACGAGCCACGGAAGTGTTGCGGTAACCGGAGACCCAGCTGACAGTGAACTACCTACAGTGTGAGTTTCTGCATTTTTTCTATCCATAAGAGGAATACTACGCAATGGAGGCTTCTTATTTTATGTTTTAAAGCATACCAAACCCACAAGGAACCTGAGAGGGGAACTCTAGCGGTACACTACCTACAGACCCACAGGACATCTGAGAGGGGACCCTTTCCATAGGCCAATCACATACCCACAACAGCCCATGGCCCTGCAAGCGGGGGAAGTCTGTGTAGTGAGTGCATTACCTAGTGGGGGGTCATGGGTAGCAGCACTCGCGCACAGCAGCACGGAACTGGATGGATTTCTCATCAGAGAGATTGTAGTGTTGGACATTAAGTGTGGAACCATCACCTCCTTTATTGTCTAGCAACTATCCACATTTATAGTCTTTCATCCACTGGCACATAGCACTGGGCAATTATAACTATTATTTATTCCCTGTGATCAGGGGGTCACATAATAAAATGAATTCAATCAGTACTTCTTTTTGCACAATTCACCAAGCACGCAGCACTTATACAGCATTTTACTTATATATAATTATCTAGCACACTGGCACTTTATTTACATACTGTGTATTTTTTTGTTTCTTATAATACACTGGTAAAAAGTAGCAATTATCCAGCACGCTGGCACTTTAATCCAATAAGCATTGTGCACTTATGTAATTCACGGAATAATCACACAAGATTTTTTTGAGGATCACTGCTTTTGTTTTATGATCCTAACACTTCAGCACAGTGCACTTTTATGCTATTTATGCCATATATAATTCCTAAGATTATTACTTCCAAGTGATATTATCATATTTGTTGATAAGGGCTTCTGTGGATGTTTAAATATTTTCCAGCACATAGTTGACATGCCACGTAGGCATACATTTTGTAGCGGTAGCGCCATATACCAACACCGCACCACCCCTTAAACATAGGATGGAGGACCACTTTATCCCTGTGGACCACCAAACAAAGCGAATGACAGGACAACACCGCCAACTCAGACTCTGCGGGCAGAAGTGATAGCCACTAGAAAGGCAACCTTCTGCGACAAAGAAAGCAGAGAAATGTCCCTAATATTCTCAACAGGGGGCTTTTGAAGAACAGACTAAACAAGATTAAGATCCCACAACAGGGATCTCCTCGGAGGGGCCAGATGACGCACCCCCTGAATAAAGGTGTGAACCAAACTATGAGTAGCCAACGGACGTTGGAAGTAAATAGCCAATCCCAACACCTGGCCCTTGATCGCCCCCAACGCCAAATGCTGCTCAACCCCTTTCTGCAAAAAGGCCCAAACCCTAGCTATTGAAAAAGAGTGAGAGCACAGTTGCAGTGATGTACACCATGAAATGTACGATTTCCATGAACGATGATAGATCTTCATAGAGGTCAATTTCAAAATGGCCTTCAAAAGGGTAGGAATCGCCAAAGCAGAGAGACCTCTATCCCTCAACACCTTGCTGTCAAAAGCAAAGCCGTTAAAGCCAGCGACGGTAAAGCAGGATGGAAGATCGGTCATTGAGATAGAAGATCTTTCCTCAGAGGAGGATACACAGAGGAGGAGGATTGAAAGAGTATCAATGTGCTTTGATTAAATATTAAAGTTCATGGTATATTTCAGCTAGTGGGCTCTTGCAATGACATTAACGAGTCATACTAACACACCTCTTTCATACATCCTTTGACACCTGGCAGTTGGATTTTTGCATATAGACGACAGACATTAATAGGTGTTTACATATTAAACACCTTTCATTCATTCATTTGGACACTTAACAAGTTAGGCTTCGCATAGAGATTACAGACAACACCTGAACACAATTGACAATTGCTTACATTAACACATCAGACAGCTCAACAGAGACGGAGCAAATGCAATTTCAGACACGAGACACCCCACATTGACAGAGATATATGGGGAAGACAAGGGCCTTTTCATGTATTGTTTTGGTGGAGATATGTTCTATTGTTAAGTTGACCCATGAATTGTAACTGGTTTAAACTGGTTTTTGCCGCTCAAATTTCCTTTAAATATGTGAGCCAAACTTGAAATAAATTAGATGTATCTACATTAAGCTTAAGTTGCTGTGTGTCGTTGCATCTCCTGGCCAGCGAGGGGGAATTCACTACACAGGGGGAGTTAGGACTGAAGGGTCGTGAATCATCTCATACCTGCCTCTTGACGTATATGAGCTAACAGTTTGGTGTCAGAAGTCTGAATCTGCCATACACAGTATTGGGTGAGTAATTCTATTTTTTATTATTATTACTATTGCCACCCTATACTGTCAGAGCAGATTAACGGTACCCAGTTAGTGCTATTCTAGCGCCACCCAGGAATCTGATATTCCTAAAGATAATAAGGGGTCTGATGCCCCAAAGATAATAAGGGGTCTGATGCCCGGTTACAAAGCAGTACTGTGTGTGATAGTGAATTTTCCCTCTAAACATTGTATATTTGCTGTGTAGACATTTAAGTGTATTTTTAGTCGTTATATATGATTGCATGCCATTGTATAGATGTATGTGGAGATTGTATGTGATATTAAGCTGAGCTTGAAGGTATAAACTTGCCCACCGAGGATAGTTAAAAAACAAACCATAAATTGGGTGTATATAAATCTGATTAGAAAGACGCAGGAAACCACATAAGTTGGAAACTAGGTTTTCCAATAAAGTCTAAATACTGACCTCACCATCCCTATATATATATATATATATATATATATATACCTTCAAACTCCGCTAATCTCACTTTATATTCTGAGCTTAGAATCATGGGCAATTCTCAAGGTATGGAGAATCCCAAGAAAAAAAATGAAATTTATGTTTAGAAAATTGTATGAGAATTGTATCGTGTATGGGCAACCTTAGTTGTGTAGAGGTGTGTGAGATCCATGGATCGTTATGTTGTGTTAGTTTTAACCGCTTGCCGACTGCGCACAGTATACTTGCTGCGGCAGTCAGCCCCGGCCAGGAAGAGTGAAGTAGATCTACGTCGCTAGCCTGTGACGGGCTCTTGAGCCAAGAGCAGGCGGGCGCGCGCCCGCCCCGGCTCGTTCACAGAGGAATCTGCGCGTGTGACCGGCGATCCCGATGTCCGCCGGTCACACTACTATCGTCGGTAGAGAGGGAGAAAGTCAGACGGCTTATGTAAACAAGCCGCCTGTCATTCTCCCCTGTGTAAAAATGGAGATCAGACGGTTCTACTATGTAGAACCCTTGATCTCTGTTTTTACAATAGGAGACATGTCCCATCACAGTGAGAAACATGCCCCTAGGACACACTTAACCCCTCCCTCCCCAATACAGTTAACCCCTTCCCTGCCAGTGTCCTTTTTACAGTAACAGTGCATATGTATAGCACTGATTACTGTAGTAATGTCACTGGTACCCCCAAAAGTGTCAAAAATGTCAGTCAAGGGAGTGATCTGTCCACTGCAATGTCGCAATCCCTCCAAAAAAAAAAAAAAAAAAAATCGCAGTTCGCCGCCATTACTCGTTAAAAAAAAACACCAAAAATGACAAAAATCTTTCCCTTTGTTAGTAAACGCAATAACTTTTGCACAAACCAATCAAAATATGCTTTTTGCGATTTTTTTTATTAAACATATGTAGCATTAAACAAATTGTCCGAAAATGTTAAAAAATTTAGATTTTTACATTTTTTTGGGGGAATTTCATATAAAAAAGGTGGAAAATATTGTTATTTTTGCAAAATTTACGCCCTTTTTTTGTTTATAGCGCATGATCAAAAAATCGCACAGGTGATCAAATACCACCAAAAGAAAGTTCTGTTTGTGGGAAAAAAAGGATGTGAAATTTGTTTAGGTACAGCGTCGCACGACCGCGCAATTGTCCATTAAAGTCGCGCAGTAAAAAAAAAAAAAAAAAAAATCGCAAAAAAAAAAACCCTGGTCAGGAAGGGGGTAAAATCTTCCGGGGCTGAAGTGGTTAAATGTTCCTAAAAGTTCTGTATCAGGAAAGCATTTCATAACACTGAATGAATACTGGTTGCATAATTATTTGTTTTGTGTGTATTACTTATGTTTTAAAGTGATGTGACTTTGCCACAAGTACAACTAAAAGTTAACAAATCTGTGCTATGCAGCTTTTAGAAGCAAGAAAAATATATTTGGTGTGTAAAGTGTGACCTTAAGGACTAAAATTGTATTTCTATCCTTAAATCGTGAGCAATTTTGAACTTTATCATTGAGGTTTTTATCACTGACTTTTTATCTTTATCACTGACTTTTAAAAAAAAAAAAAAAAATGTTGGTGTTTTTCAGCCTCCCTTCCTTGACACAGGTAATTGCAAGGCTAGAGAGTGTAAACAGCTGTATCATGCAAATTGACTGAGCCGAGTAAATTTTAAGAAGAAAGTACTGTTAATCGTATATGCAGATGTGTATTAACTATGATTTTCACTTTTGTAGAAAAAAACAGTTTTTGAAGAATGTTCCAAATGGCTGAAAAATGGTGACGTATACTTTCTTGTAGCCAAATGGGAAATTACTAATGTTTATTTTTGAGCTGCTCATTTTTTAACCATGGTGAACAATATTTTTTTTTTTTTTTAAATTATGGTATACCATAACAAAAAAATATAGAAATCCATGTGGTAATAATTAATTTGAAGTCAACAATTTTTGGTATTAGAGAAGTGCACTGTTAGGAAGGAAAATGTTTGGCATGCTTACTGAATGCTAAATTCCTCAAACCGTTGGTTTATTTTTAGGAGGAAAGTATAATGTTTGTTACTAAATTTTTTTCTTGATGCTTATTTCTCAGATAAAATTGGATTTTTGACTTACCGTAAAATCCTTTTCTCTTAAGCTCATTAACAGACGCAGTCCTCTGATTTATATCAGTAGGGTTATACTGCCCCCTACAGGAGTAGGACACTAGGCAGGAAAAACGTTCTGGCCACACCTTAGGGGCAGTCCCAGAGGGTATATCCTCCCTCTCTCTGCTACAGGAAGTCAGTTATGTCACAAAGCAGTGTTAGTGCCGGTTCACACTAGGGCGACCTGTAGTCAAGTGTATCCTGATTGTCCGAACCCCCATCCAAGGAGTGTAATGCAAACTCCCAAGGATGGCTAGGCTTAGGACACAGGGAAGGTACACAATATTCTTATTCAGATGAAACTCTGAAACCACCTTAGAAAGGAGGGATGGATTCGGACGAAGAACCACCTTTATCCCTATGAACCACCAGATATGGGGAACGACAGGATAATGCGGCCAGTTCTGACACCCTGCGTGCAGAAGTAATGGCCACCAAGAAGACCACCTTCTGGGATAATGTAAGCAAGGGAATCTCCCTGATATCTTCAAAGGGAGGTTTCTGAAGAACCAACAACACTAAATTAAGATCCCAGGGCGGTAAGGGCGCGCGCACTGGCGGAGCCAGGTGCCGCACCCCCTGGATGAAATTCCGCACCAAGGAATGAGTAGCCAAAGGTTTCTGAAAGAAGATTGTTAACGCTGAAACCTGACCCTTGATCGTGCTCAAGGACAGTTTCTGCTCAACCCCCTGTTGCAGAAAGCCAAGATTCGGGTCACCGAATAAATACGTGGAGGGAATCCAAGCGATTCACACCACGCAATATAAGACTTCTATGTGCGATGATAGACTTTGCAAGAAGTCACTTTCCTTGCTTTAATTAGAGTAGGAATAACTGAAGCTGACAATCCCTTGTCCTTCAGTACCTGGGTCTCAATGGCCAGGCCATTAAGCCAGCGATTGTAAAGCAAGATGGAAGATCGGTCCCTAGGACCGCAGATCCTCCCTGAGAGGAAGTCTCCAAGGAGCGTCCGCGACTAGCCTCACCAAGTCGGCGTACCAGGCTCGATGAGGTCAGTCTGGAGTTACCAGGATAACTGGAATTCCCTCCACCTCTATCCTGCGAAGAAGTTCCCGCAGTAACTTGAGAGGATGGAAGGCATACCGTAGCTGATACTGCCCCCACGGGGTGATCAGCGCCTCTGCTGCGTCCGCTAGAGGATCGCGGGTGCGAGCTACAAACCTCCGCACTTTCCTGTTGAGCCGAGACGCCAACAGATCCACATCCGGGGTGCCCCAATGAAGGGACAGCTGGTGAAATACCTCTGGATGAAGAGACTATTCCTCTTGATCCAGAATCTGACGGTTGAGATACTCTGCCTGCCAATTTTTCCACCCCCGGAATGAATACCGCGAATAGAGCCGGAACAACCGTTCCCGGCCAAGGTGATTGACATAAGCCATGACCGTGGCATTGCCCGATTCCGAAGCCACCAGACCAGAGACTCCCTGGTCCACTCGCTAAACCGGATCCGATTGTACAGGGAATCGGGATTCCGATTCTATTTGAGAAGAATCTCCTCTTGGAGAATTCAGGTATGAGGCTGGGCAAACGTTACTGCCTCTAAGGAGGCCACCATCAGTCCCAGCCAGTTGACGGACAGCAACATCCGAATCGTTGGCTGAACCTTCTGGAGTTTCTCCGGAAGGAGAAACACTCTTGCCAAGGATCTATCCAAAATTAGGCCCAGATAGTTCAGTCTCCTGGTGGGAACCAGGGATGATCTTTGGGAAAAGCGAAGAAAACGCTGATGTCCTACGAAGATGGGGATATGAAGATAGGCATCCTAAATGTCTATGGACGCCAGGAAATTCCCCCTTATGCAGAGAGGCCACTACTGTTCGGATGGACTCCATCTTTCCTAAGTCCAGAATTTGGACGCACCTTGCCCTCTTTCCTGGGTATTGTGAACAGGTTTGAATAGAACTCCTGAAAACGTTCTGTCCAAGGAACAGGAACTACCGCTCCCTGTAGCATACGAATGTTGGAAGTGAAGAATCGCACCGGTAGAAGTGATCGAAACTCGATCTTGTATCCCGACCGTATGACCTCTTGAACCCCTTTGTCCGGGATTCAGGAAAGCCATGGATCTGGAAAGCGGTGAAAAACGTCCCCCCACCCCAGAGGTGGGTGGAGGCGCATCAGGCTGTCTTATCTTCGGCTTGGCTGAGCCGGACTTTTGTTTAGCCGACCAGCGCCCTTTGAAACCCCCCTGAAGGGGCTTTGGAGGGATTCGCCTTATCGCCCGCCCTAGCGGACCGAAAAAAAACCTTCTATGAGCAGAAAAGGAAGGTCCTCGTCTGTTACGAGGTCCTTTACCCTTTGCAGTTTGTGACAAGAACGTGCTCTTACCCCCAGTGAGATCCTTTATAATCTCACCCAAACAGGCGATCCCCTTGAAAGGGGAGATTAGCCAATTCAGGGAAAAAATTAAGCGGGATTCGGCTTCCACTCTTCGATCCACCGGATCCCTAAAGGACGGAGCGTCCTCCAACGGGATAACAGTGGCTTTATCTGGAAATCGGTGAGTCCACCACTGGTGGTACCGTCCATCTTTTAAGGAGGGATTCCTCAAACGGATAGCGCCTGCCATGCGTTTGGAAATAGCAGGGGTACGTTTCAGACGACCCCATTTGGGCGAAGGAAAATCCTTCGCCATCCCAGAAGAGGGACCTGTAGCTGCAGTGACCAGCTCAGAATCCGTATCTGAAGTATCAGATTAAATAGGGGTAGGCGGAGGACCACCGTCCCCAACAGGCCCCCTCCACCCGGGATACCAAAGACTCCAAAACTGCTGATAATGCATCAATCCGAGTGGGGTACTGGAGGGTCCTGCGGCCACCTCGAGGGGATCAGGTGGGGATACATGTGTGGCAGGGTCCATGATTATACAAGACACTTGCCAGTAAACAAAAAAAAAATAATTGCAAAGAAAAACATTTTTCTTTTTTGTAATCCCCCAGCGCAACAGCGCCCCATCAGTGTTACCTGCTTTGGACCCCACAGAGAGAGAGAGACCCCAAGGCTCATCCACCTGATGCACAGAAGTTTCTATCAACCTGCTCTTAGCGCTGTCTTCTTACAGACAGGAAGTATTTTGCACTTTTTCCCGGGGAAAGGAGGCGGCTCCGCCCCTTTACACGCCTTCCGGCGCCTCCCATGCTACTCCTCGAGGTAGCTGGTCATTTCCAAAATGGCCGCCCCCATGCTGGAGACACGAGGCTACGCCAAGATGGTGGCCCCGCGCGACCTGCAGGGGAATGGCGGCGGCCTATGGAAAGATGGCAGCGGCCTGCAGAAGTCAGTTATCGGCCTGTGCGGCCTGCGGGAGGTGAACAGCCTGTGAGAGGATGGTGATCTGCGGGAGGATGGCGGCCTGCGGATGGCGGTAGTCCAGGCACAGGCACCGGCCTGTATTGCAACCTTATGTCAGATAGGACCTCATACATGCCATGTTAACATTAATGCCAGCCACTGACTTCAGCCATTGCCTTAACAGTCTCATACAGTGACTACAGATAGTCATCTCCCAAACCAAGCCTCCTGGTATTTATTCACTAAATCACCCTCAAATCAATAACAACTGTTAAAGGATAGAGGGGAGACCCAGGATTGAGCGTCTGACCATCCCAGAGAGGGGCCCGCGTCCACCAACAAACCCGACAGGAGGAGAGGGGGAACATTTTACTCACCATACCGGAACCAGGCGGGCGCCAACTCCTGACAGAACCCCTCTCCACCAAGGTGGGGGGGCTGTCGACCAATACGGACGCCGCGACTCAGTTGCAACTGGTCGTTGACGTCCAGGCGAGACTTTTAACTCGCAGGGTCAGTCCCCGTCCAGTGGGACTATGTTGCGGCCGACCCAGCGCGGAGCTATGGCCTGTACGCGCTCGCAGGCTGACTGGGGTGACCACTGGATCTCAACATCCAGCCCATCGCCCAGTTTCCGCGTACTTGCTTGAAGATCTCACAGGAACAACTGGAGAAAAAAAGCTGCCTAATAAAAAGTTTTTCTAAAAAATCTTGCCAGGACCAAAGATCCCAGCAAGGAACTTAGGTCCTTACTCCTAACTAGACAGAAAAAACTAACTTCCTGTAGCAGAGAGAGGGAGGATATACCCTCTGGGACTGACCCTAAGGTGTGGCCAGAACGTTTTTCTTTTCTGCCTAGTCCTACTCCTGTAGAGGGCAGTATAACCCAATGTGATATTAATTAAGAGGACTGCGTCTGTCAATGAGCGACAGAGAAATCCAATTTTCTCTGTCCCTCATTGACAGACGCAGTCCTCTTTGATTAATATCAGTAGGGACGTCCCAAAGCAGTGCCACAAATGAGTGGTGGGATAACGGAAATCAAAATCCAATCCAGAAGGCCCAACCGGTGCCAACCAGAAGTCTTAAAGGCTCATCAGACAAAAGGATGAGACTCAACTGAAAACCCAACAAAAAACCCTCGAGGTAGACCACTGGTCTCCTCAAACAGCGGCCTGCAGAACCTTGCGGCCAAAAGAGGCATCCGCCGATGCCAGGACATCAACTTTATAAAATTTTGTAAAGGTATGAACCGACGACCAGGTAGCCGCCTTGCAAACCTGAACCACTGACGCCTGATGGCGGAAGGCCCAGGAAGCACTAAGCGCTCGAGTGGTGTGCGCCTTAACAGGGAACGGAGGAACCCGACCCTTAATAGAATAAGCCTATACCACCGTCTGTCTGATCCATCTAGAGATAGTCGCGGCAGACGCAGGCAACCCCTTTCTAGGGCCATCCGTGATCACAAAAAAGTGAATCCGTCTCACGGAAAGATTCCGTAGTAGTCAAGTACACCCTGATCGCCCGAACCACATCCAAGGAGTGTAACGCAAACTCCCGCGGATGACTGGGCTTAGGACACAGGGAAGGTAGCACAATATCCTCATTTAGATGAAAATCTGAAACCACCTTAGGAAGGAAGGATGGATTCGGACGAAGAACCACCAGATATGGGGAACGACAGGACAATGCGGCCAGTTCTGACACCCTGCGTGCAGAAGTGATAGCAACCAAAAAGGCCACCTTCTGGGATAAAGTAAGCAAGGGAATCTCCCTAATATTTTCAAAGGGAGGTTTCTGAAGAACCGACAACACCAAATTAAGATCCCAGGGCGGCAAGGGTGCGCGCACCGGAGGAGCCAGGTGCCGCACCCCCTGGATGAAATTCCGCAACAAGGAATGAATAGCCAGAGGCTTCTGAAAGAAGATTGCTAACACTGAAACCTGATCCTTGATAGTGCTCAAGGCCAGTTTCTGCTCAACCCCCTGTTGCAGAAAAGCCAATATTCGGGCCACCGAGTAAGAACGTGGAGGAAACCCAAGGGATTCACACCACGCAATATAAGACTTCCATGTGTGATGATAGACTTTTCTGGAAGTCGCTTTCCTCGCTTTAATTAGAGTAGGAATAACTGAAGCTGACAACCCCTTGTCCTTCAGCACCTGGGTCTCAATAGCCAGGCCGTTAAAGCCAGCGATCGTAAAGCAGGATGGAAGATCGGTCCCTGAGACAGCAGATCCTCCCTGAAAGGAAGTCGCCAAGGAACGTCCGCGACCAGCCTGACCAGGTCGGTATACCAGGCCCGACGGGGCCAGTCCGGAGCTACCAGGATAACTGGAATTCCTTCCGCCTCTATCCTGCGAAGAAGTTTCGGCAGCAATTTGAGAGGAGGAAAGGCATACAGTAGCTGATACTGCCCCCACGGGGCGACCAGCGCGTCTGCGGTGTCCGCTAGAGGATCGCGGGAGCGAGCTACAAACCTCTGCACCTTCCTGATGAGCCGAGATGCCAACAGATCCACATCCGGGGTGCCCCAACGAAGGCACAATTGGTGAAATACCTCTGGATGAAGAGACCATTCCCCTTGATCCAGAATTTGACGGCTGAGAAAATCTGCCTGCCAATTTTCCACCCCCGGAATGAATACTGCGGAGAGAGCTGGAACAAATTGTTCCGCCCAACAAAGGATGTCTGCCACTTCTACGGCCGCCAAGACACTCTTGGTGCCCCCCTTGTGATTGACATAAGTCACTGCTGTGGCATTGTCCGACTGGATCCGCACCGGGCTGCCCTGGGAGCTGCTCGGTCCAGTGAATCAGACAAAGTCTGATCGCTCTCAGTTCCAATACATTTATCGGTAATCTGGATTCCTCCAGGGACCAGAGCCCCTGAGCAGATCGTCTGCCGAGAACCCCAGCCCACCCGGATAGACTGGCATCCGTGGTGACAATCGTCCAATAGATTGGAAGAAATGACTTCCCCTGACTGAGCATTGGTGACCGAAGCCACCAAACCAGAGATTCCCTGGTCCGTTCGCTCAGCCGGATCCGATTGTCCAGGGAATCGGGGTTCCGGTTCCATTTGAGAAGAATCTCCTTTTGGAGAATCCGGGTATGAGACTGGGCAAACGGTACTGCCTCGAAGGAGGCCACCATCAGACCCAGAACCCTCATGCAAGTCCGCAGGGAAGGCCAGTTGACGGTCAATAATAACTGAGTCGCCGACTGAATCTTCCGTAGTTTCTCCGCCGGGAGAAACACTTTTGCCAAGGATGTATCCAAAGTTAGGCCCAGATAGTTCAGTCTCCGGGTGGGGACCAGGGATGATTTCTGCCGGTTCACCAGCCACCCAAACTCTTCCAAAGAGATCATCGTGATCTCCAAGTTTAGCAACAGAGCCTGCGGAGACTCCGCACGGAGTAGAAGGTCGTCTACGTAGCCTAGAACCGAAATGCCCCTCTGTCGCAACAGTGCCAAAAACTGGGGCCAAGACCTTTGTGAAGACCCGGTGAGCAGAGGCGAGACCAAAGGGTAACGCCGCAAACTGATAATGGTTCTCTCCCACGGAAAAGCGAAGGAAACGCTGATGTCCTGCATAAATGGGAATGTGAAGATAGGCATCCTTGATGTCTATGGATGCCAGAAAATCCCCCTGATGGAGGGAGACCACTACTGTGCGAATGGACTCCATCTTGATTTTTTGCACCCGGACAAAATGATTGAGTGCTCTCAAGTCCAGAATTGGACGCACCTTGCCCTCTTTTCAGGGTATTGTTAATAGGTTCGAATAGAACCCTTGAAAACGTTCTGTCCAAGGAACGTGGACCACCACTCCTTGTTGCATCAAATCCGTCACTGCCCCCTGCAAAGCTTCTAAGCGATCCGGGGATAGTCGGATATTGGAAGGGAAGAAGCGCACCGGTGGAAGTGATCGAAATTCGATCTTGTATCCCGACCGTATGACCTCTTGAACCCATTTGTCTGGAATCCTGGAGAGCCACGGGTCCGGAAACTGGTGAAGACGTCCCCCCACCCCAGATATGGGTGGGGGCGCACCTTCAGGCTGTATTGGTCTTATCTTCAGGTCTGGCAGAGCCGGGCCTTTGTTTACCCGACCAGCACCCTTTGAAACTCCCTGGGGTGGCTTTGGAGGACTTTGCCTTATTGCCCGCCCCAGAGGAGCGAAAAAACTTTGAGCGGAAAAGGAAGGTCCCCGTCTGCGACGCGGTGCTTTCCCCTTAATAGTCTGTGGTAAAAAGGTGCTCTTGCCACCAGTGATACCCTTGATGATCTCATCCAAGGTGGCACCAAACAGGCGATCCCCTTGAAAGGGGAGATTAGTCAGAGCTTTTTTGGAAGCTTGATCCGCCGACCAGCATTTTAACCACAGCATACGCCGAAGGACCACCGTCGAGATCGATACGTGCCCCATTAATGGAGCGGCGTCACAGACAAACTGTAGCGCTTGTACCATCTGCTCCAGCAAGTCCGATACTGCCGGGGGGAGACTTCTCCCCTCCAGATCTCGGCGTAACAACTTGGTCTACTCTGTCAATGTTTGTGCAACCAGAGCAATGGTGAACACTGGCCTTAAGGCTGACCCTATCAGGGAAAATATAGAGAGGGATATAGATTCCGCTTTCCGGTCCACCAGATCCCGAAAAGACAGAACGTCCTCCACCGGGATAACAGTAGCTTTATTTAATCTGGAAATCGGTGAATCCATCGACGGTGGTACCGTCCATTTATTAAGGAGGGATTCTTAAAACGGATAGCGTCTAGCAATCCGTTTGGAAATACCAGGGGCTCGTTTTGGACGGACCCATTTTTCCTTAATTATGATCTTGAAAACATTTGGGCAAAGGAAACACCTTTGCCATCTTGGTAGGATCGCGAGTACCAAAAGCAATTTCAGTATCAACTGCTTCCGTAGGTATAAGCTCAAGTCTAAGGTTTCCCGCACAGACACAACCAGTGCATCTACCAGCGCTTCATCTTGCGCTATAGCGGAGGCAGAAATGTCTTCCTCGCTATCCGAGTATATGGGATACGAGGCACTAGCCCCAGAAGAGGGACCTGCAGCCGCCGCGACAGGCTCAGAATCTGTATCTGAAGTGTCAGACGAAATAGGGGTAGGCGGGGGTCGCTTTTTTGCCCCCCGTCCCTGACAGGCCACCTCCACCCGAGATACAAAAGACTCCAAAACCGCTGACAATGCATCAATAGTAAGTGGAGAACTGGAGGGTCCTGCGGCCACCTCGAGGGGATCAGGTGAGGATACATGTGTGGCAGGGTCCATGATAAATCCAGGAACACCTGTCAGCAAACAAGGATTTCAAAAGAAAAAACTTTTTTTTTTGTATGTAATCTCCCAGCGCAACAGCACCCCTCAGTGCAACCTGCTTCGGATCCCCACAGAGAGAAAGAGAGAGAGACCCCAAGGGCTCACCACCTGATGCACAGAAGCTTCTACCGAACTGCTCTCAGCGCTGTCCTTACAGAACAGGAAGTCTTGTGGATCGATTTACCTGGGTAAAGGAGGCGGCTCCGCCCCTTTACACGCCTTCCGGCACTCCCACCGCTACTCCTCGAGGTAGCTGGGTGTATCCAAGATGGCCGCCGCCATGCAGGAGACATTAGGCTACGCCAAAATGGCGGCCCGCGGAATGATGGTGGTCCGTGCAGCTGCATGGCTTAATAGAGGACTCCCGTGCTATAGGTAGGTGCCTGATAGTATCACCCCTCTGCACGACTGTTTCAACAATAACGCCAGCGGCGCCCTGTCTCCATCCCTGACCGGCATCAGTCATGGATTCCTTAGTCCTTTTGCAATGCATGCTTCCCTTGCAGTGACAGACTCGTATAGATTGTCAGCTCCCAAACCAAGTCTCCTGGAGTGTTATACCTTATTCACCAACTCACACTAGCAAGGGGGAGATATGTGAAGTGTGTCACAGGATAGAGGGGAACCCCGGATCATGAGGGTCCGACCATCCACAGAGGGACCCGCATCTATTCCCAAAACCCGACAGGGGGAGAGGGGGAACATTCTACTCACCATACCGGAACAGGCGGGCACCCACTCCTAACAGAACCCCTCTCCACTGAGGTGGGGGGGCTGTCGACCAATACGGACGCCGCGACTCAGTTTCCTGACTGGTCGTAGGCGACCTGGCGAGACGTTTAACTCGCGGGCCCAGTCCCCGTCCAGTGGGACTATGCCGTGGCCGACCCAGAGCGGAGCTAGGGCCTGCATGCGCTCGTAGGCTGGCCCAGCTCCAGCATAATTGCTTGAAGATCTCACAGGAAAAAAAAACTGGAGAGAAAAAAGCTAACTAAAAAAAAAAAGATTTATCTAAAAAAGCTTGCCAGGACCAGAGATCCCAGCAAGGAACTTAGGTCCTTACTCCTGACTAGGCAGAAAAAAACTGACATCCTGTAGCAGGGAGAGAGAGGATATACCCTCTGGGACTGCCCCTAAGGTGTGGCCAGAACGTTTTTCCTGCCTAGTGTCCTACTCCTGTAGGGGGCAGTATAACCCTACTGATATTAAATCAAAGAGGACTGCGTCTGTCAATGAGCGACAGAGAAATTTGATTTGAGACTTTCAGAACGAAGGACGATCACAGCCTTCAACGACAACTCACCAATCGGAGTATTGTTTCCAAATTGTTTTTTTTTTTCTGGTTGATTAGACTGTTTTTATGGGTGTTAGAAAGTTCTTATTTTTTTTTTTTTTTTTACTTTTTTTAGTATTTTTTTTTTTTTTTTTTGTTCTTTTTTATTGAAATTCAACAGCATACAAGGAAACCAACCTTAACACAGTCAGATACATTGCAACAGTAACAAAAATGCAACAGTAAATGGGGAAGAGGGAGGGGGGAGAGAAGGGAAGGGAATCCGACATAAGGACCCATACATTATACCATCAGCAATAAAAGAGGAAAAAGAAAGCAAGATTCCAGTATTAACATACAAAGTAGGCATATCCCATATGGAAAGAGAGCCCGTAATAGGGAGGAGCGAGAGCCGCCCCCACAGCCCCCCGTGGGAACATACTTGCCATGGGGGAGGCCCCCGCATCCCCTCCACATGCTCAAAGTACATTCAGGGATAGTAACTCCAGCACTGCCACACCTTCATAAAGTGACCATATGAAAGGGAGTTTACTGCCAGCGCTTTTTCTAGCACATAGTTGCCGTTGACCGTTGATACTACTTCAGAGAAATTAGGCACTTCTAGAGAACGCCATTTGCGCAGGATCAGAGTCCTGGTAGCTAGAAGGATATGGGTAACGACCTGTCTGTATTGGGCAGGGTAGGACTCAATACCCACGTTCAGCAGAGCCAGTTCCTTCCTAGGGGGACCCAATATACCCGTACATTCCGCTATACATCTAAAGATCCTGTTCCAGTAACTTGTCAACGAGGGACATTCCCACAGGACATGTGCCAACGTCCCTCTATGGCCACATTCACGCCAACAGAGATCAGGAACAGATGGAAAAATTTTTGACAACCTGTGTGGGGTGTAATACCACCTATTAACAATCTTCAACATCATCTCCCAATGCGAAGTACAGTGGGAGTACTGGTAAGTAGCGGAAAGGGCCCTGGACCACTGTTCCGGGGTGACGGCAACACCAAGATCTCTCTCCCACCTCTGCATAGAGACAGAGACCGGAGGATCCGGCCTGCGCAAGAGCAAGTCATAAAACAGAGAGATGCCCTTGGTCTTTTTCAGTGAGGAATGGTAAAACTCCCATGCTTTTATAGGGATTTCCACGGTCCGCAGGGGATGCTTCCTGAGGAAGCTACATATCTGCAGTATTGGAAGGTAGAGGGAGGGGGGCACCCTAAAGTTGTGCATCAGCTGCTGAGGGGTCAACAGTTCACCGTTCGCATAAAAATGTGAAAGTTCGGAGAGGCCTAAATCAAGCAAACGGGACACTGACAGAGAGGGTATGTGTGCGGATAACACAGTCACAGGCAAGGACAAAGAGGAGTGGGGAGCCACTCCAACTTTGCCCACGCATGTTTCCCCCAACTTCCTCCAGGAGAGTAGGGCCTCCCGCAACGTCGGGGGGAGCCCCGATAGCTGCCATCGTATCCAAAGGTCACTCAGGAGCAACAACCGAAGGTCTTTGATAGGCGCCATGTGACCCTCCAGAGACTTCCAGGGGAAGCAGTTCCCAGGGTCAAACCAAGCCCTCAGTTGATCCAGTCTAGTGGACCAGTAATACGTCGAGAGATCCGGGAGCTTGGCGCCCCCCAAAGCCTTGGGCTGAATTAACAGGGATGTAGCGACTCTGGCCCTCTTCCCGTACCAGATAAAGTTACGTAAACTACAGGATAGGGCAACCATGTATTTCCTGGGGAAGGGGATGGGAATCGCCCTGAAGATGTAGAGTATTTGTGGCAGGATCATCATCTTGTAGGCGGCCATCCGACCGCCCCAGGAAATGTCAGTCTTAGCCATGTCCCCCATTTCTTTGTTGATTTTCTTAAGCAAGGGGTCTAGGTTAGCAGGGAGGAGTCTAGCAATACTCGGGGTAACTCGCACCCCTAGATATGGGATTTGATCCACCGTCCATTGGTAGGGATAGTTCAGTTGGAGAAGGGCAGCTACCTTCGGATCAATTCCCATGTTGAGTATTAGGGATTTAGAGGCATTGACCTTATGGTAGGAAATCTCCCCAAAGGCCAGCAGTATCCTGTGGACCGCCGGCAGGGACCGGACCGGGTTTGTTAGGACCACCACAACATCATCCGCAAACAGGTTAACCTTGTGGACGGTGTCGCCCATACGGAACCCCTCGACCCCGTCGTCAGAACGAATGGCCTCCGCCAGCGGCTCAATCATCAGATTGAAAATCGCTGGAGAGAGAGGACAGCCCTGGCGGGTGCCATTAGAAATGACGAACGGGGCCGAGGCAACGCCCGAAGTGATAACCTGTGCCGAAGGGCAGGAATAGAGTGCCAACAGAGCAGACAAAATGCCCCCCGAGAAGCCGAACTTCTCCAAGGTCATCCGCATATAGAGCCAATTGACTCTGTCAAACGCCTTCTCTGCGTCCAATGTCAGGAGCCGAGAAGGGGTATGAGAGCTTTCAGCGAGATGCACTAGGTCAATAATACGCCTGGTGGCATCCGACGTCTGTCTGCCAGGCATAAACCCCATTTGATCATTTTTGATCAGGCACGGGAGGACGTTCTGTACACGGGTGGCCAAGATCTTAGCATATATTTTGGTGTCGCTATTCAGTAGAGAGATGGGCCTGTAATTAGCTGGGAGACTAGGATCCTTTCCTGGCTTGGGGATGGTAGTGATGTAGGCACCCAACATTTCCCGCGGGAAGGTGGATGTCGACATCGCTTTATTGAAGACCTGAGCAAGGAATGGGCTGAGGGTATGGTTGTGGAGTCTATAATAATCGTTGCCCAATCCATCCGGGCCCGGAGACTTACCAATAGGAAGGGATTGGATCACCCTAGACACCTCCGGTACGGTGATCGAAGCCGAAAGGGTACTAAGTTGGGTTTCAGATAGGGAGGGGAGGGACAGTTTAGCCAAAAAGCTCTGGATGGCCTCAGTACTGGGTTGGGCGGTGGAGGAGTCTTGGGACAGGTTGTAGAGAGAACCATAGAACCTCGCAAACTCATTTGCGATGTCCTTCGGGTGCGTGAGTTTCGTTTTGGAGGCATGATGCGTTAGGTGGGAAATGCGGGCAGACGCCCGCCTTTGTTTGACCCGGGACGCTAGGACCTTACCCGCCCTGTTAGCATGAGCATAGTAGCGAAGTCTAAGGCTTTTTAGGTGGCGATCATAACGCTCCATAAGGTGGGATCTAAGGGACTCACGCCTGCGGGTCAGATCCCTAGTCACTGTGTCGGTAGGGCTTCGCTTGTGAATGGTCTCCAACTCCTTAATTTCCTTAAGGAGATCCGTCAGCCTCTGGTTGTAAGCCCTACGCAACCTGGCCGTTTGTTGGATGCACACCCCTCGAATGAAAGCCTTGTGCGCCCCCCACAGCGACCAGGGGTCCGAAACCGAAGGAGCATTAATGTTAAAAAACTCTGACAGTTGATCCCCCACAACCTTGCCCGTCCTCGTGTCCTGAAGGACCTTGGCGTCACATCGCCAAATGGAAGTCCGTTCCCTGGGTCCGCCCTCCTCCAAGACCATCTCCACAGCCGCATGGTCAGACCATGTGATGCTTCTGACAGCCGAGGAGGAGACCTTACCCAGTAAAGGGAGATCCGTCAAAAACATATCAATACGTGCATAGGAACGATGTCTGGGGGAGTAGTGGGAGAAATCCCTTTCCGAGCCATGCTGGCACCGCCAAACATCGTAGAGATGTTCCCTGTGGAGGAGGGATTGCAAAGAGAATTGTCGCCCCCGGGCGGGCACCGAGGTGTCAAGCCCTGGGTCGACCACCGTATTAAAATCCCCACACAGAACCAGATTACCATACACATTAGCAGTCACCTGCCTAAGCAGTCTCAAGAGAAACCTCTTCTGATGACTATTCGGAGCATACAGTACCACAAGAGTCATAGGAAGAGAGTTGAAGTCCCCCTGCAAGATTAGGAACCGACCCTCTGGGTCGCTGGTCTGGCCCTTAAGGGTGAAGGCCACAGTGTCCCTAATCGCCACCAAGACTCCCCGCTTCTTCTCCGGAGCGTTGGCAAAAAAAAGATGTGGAAAGTTCCTATGGGAGAACCGCGGTGGCTGGGCGGCCTTAAAATGAGTCTCTTGCAGGGCAACTACATCAGCTCGACTGGTACACAGTTCAGTCCACAACGAGTGGCGCTTAACTGGGTGATTCAATCCATTAACATTCAGAGAGAGCAGTTTAATGGTCATGGTGGGTGTCTCAGGGGGAGACGGTCAAGCTGGGTGGAAGCAAAGTAACAGAGCTCAAGGTGCAGCAAGATGAGGAGCACTGGAACCAACGAGGTGGTCAGGTAAGCAAAAAACAATCCACTGTCGGAGCAGGAACAAGGGGAGGAAGGGAAAGGAACAGACGAAACGGGCAAAGCCCGAACCATAAAAAAAAGTCCAAAAGCAGGAGGAGCCTGCAACAGGTAACGAGGGGCCAGGAGGATCAGGGTCATCCTAGGCCTGAGACTATAGTGGAGTCTGTGGGAAGACACTCTCACCTCCAGACGAACGTTGTGCCGAGTTGGAGCGTTTGCGTGATGCTACTTGCCATTCACTGGGGACGGGCGTCGGTGAAGGAGCCGTAGAGGGCAGGGAGGACGAGACCGGGATGATATTCCAGCGTCGCAACAGAGCCAGTCCTTCCTCCATGGTAGAGATGGTGACTGTAGACCCATTGTGCGTTATTGACAGAAAGGCCGGATGCTTCCATTTGTGTGGAATGTGGTGATTACGGAGGGCCTTAGTCACCGTGGCCAGATTCCTTCGCTTCTGTAAGGTGTGCCTGGACAGATCGGGAAGAATCTGAAGTTGAGGGTACTCTCCCGGCATGGATTGCAACTTCCTGGATGCCATAAGCACTTTATCCTTAGTCTGAAAAAAATGGACACGTAGCAATACATCCCGAGGCAGGTCCTGTGCAATAAAGCCGGGCTTGGGTATCCTGTCTATCTCAAGCTCAGCTGCTGAGAGAGATGGAACCAGCGCAGTAAAAAGGGTCTTGGCCATTTTTTCTAGGTTTTGCGGCAGCACCGACTCAGGGACACCTCTGAGCTTCAAGTTGTTCCTGCGAGACCTGTCCTCCAGGTCCGCAACTTTGTCCTTCAACCAGGAGATGTCCTCAGAGTGGCTATTATGGGCAGCCACCAATGTGTTCAAGGATAGTGAGCACTTCTCCATGGAGGTCTCCACAGCATCCACCCGCTCCCCAAGATGGCGGACCTCGCGCCGCGTTTGGGACATTCCCTGCACCATGTCGGCGTGTAAGGAGGTCCACAGGGATCTCATCATGTCCTTCAAAAGGGAAGCTGACACCTGCTGGTCTCCCTCTGGGAAGGCCGCAAAGGGATCGGCCATAGCTGCAGGCTGGGTCTGGGTTTGATCAGGAGTAGCAGACATGTCCATGTGTGCACCGCCGTAACTCTCAGGGGGAGAGGGGCCCCGGCGTGGTTTTTGTTTGGCAGGGCTATTGAAAGTCGGGGATGGCGGGGTCGAGGAGCCCGAGGAATTCCCGCTATCGGGATTTGCTACTTGCCTGAGCGGCAGAGGTCCATCTCCTGGCAGGCTGCAGGATCGCTCACGCGGAGGCCGTTGTTGCTGAGGCGGGCCGGCGCCATGTTGCCTGGGACCGGCGGCGCTGGATATAAGAAATCCGTCCATCCGAGCAAACTTGTGGGCTCCCTTCTTGCCCTTCGCCATCCGGGACACCACCAGTAGGTATACAGAGGCGAGAGGGTCGTTCCGTGGGGTCAATGTAGGCTGTAGTCTCGAGTGGCCGACGGAGCTGCAGGACTATGCGGCCATCTCCAGCGCCGTACGCCACGCCCCTCTCAGAAAGTTCTTATTTATTGGGTGTCAGATATTTGATGTGTTCTAATTTGACATATATGAGCTCTGGCATTAATGAGTTTCTATGCCTTAGATAATTAAGCATCTCCTGTCTCAAATTTTTTTATTATATTGTGAGATGGAAGAATAGGATGGAATTGGATAAATTGTTGCTCTATTATTACACCTATAGTGTGCTAAGAATTATAATGAATATATGTCAGTGTTACTACATTGTTTGTTAAGATTACTTTGGTATTGTTGAGATTTAAACTTTAAGACAATGTAACCTCCTGTTGTTAATTCAATTAGTTGCATGGCCAGCCGAGCCATCTCTTTTCATTCTAAGGTGACTCATTGCCCCAGGCTTTGCATATAAATGGTCCTTGAAGTCAAACCCTGTGTCTCCAAGGCAATTTCAAACCTGTTTGGTTTCAATTTCCTGTTTGTAGTCACTGGACAACTGTCCATTAGGTATCCTTCCTGTCTTAAAATTACCTGCCTTCCTGTAAGCCCTGAGCCCCAGTGCTGCAAGTGGTTCTTACTAGCATTTATTTTACTGCCTGCCTGTAAGACCAGAAGCCCAGTGCCGCACTGCACTCCTGCCATTCTTGTAAAACTTGTATTCTGTGCTATCCAAGTTCTTGTCTCTGTACTTACCTGCTATTCTTGCTGAAGTCAGAATTACTCCAGACCCAAGTACCAAGCTATCTCCCTTTGAAATTTTGATGGGGAGACCCTTCCCAACCCCATGAATCCATTAATTCTCATATCTAGAGATCTGCAGCAGATGCAAGAGGAATATGTGGCAAAATTAATTGAAAAATTAAACAGTGATTATGGTGATATGTTGCTCTCGTTTCCTTTGCCAACAGGTGCACTGACCCACCCACTCAAGCCTGGAGACAGAGTCCTGGTGAAGGCCCCCCCATAAGCTGACATTGCTAGACCCACCCTACAGACCTTCTGCAACAGTTCAAGCAGTGACCAGAACAGCGGTATTGACAGACGACTCCCCGGTTTGGATCCACGCATCGCGACTGAAGGAAGCCCCACCTCTGGACCCCACGACTGCGGACCGGAGATTGTACCGAGCATTGAGAGGTGGACCAGGACCAGACCGGATGGGATGGAAAAGACCAGAAGATGAGAGCCTGAGAAAGATGCAGATCATTTCCGATTGGTGGCTTAATTAGAGTGGACTTACATCTGAGCATTTACAAGGAGGAGGACAAGGAACTTTCATCATTTGGGATTTTCTGTCTACAGACTGCCAAGGACATTGTTTAACGTTGTAGCTGCCAGGGATTTAGTCTGACCGCTCTGATGATAAGGGGGTCGAAAGGGAATTTTTTCCTCCCATTGAACGGGGGGTTTATTTTTGCCCTTTCATGGCAAAGGATTTAGGAGATGGTGGAGATTCACATGCTATAGTCAACAGGTGGTATGTGTTGTCATGGCCTATTTGTAGTGACTTTATTGCCATAATATGGAGTTTAGATTTTCAGGCCATAGATTCTTGCAAGCTATGGCCCTCCCCATTGAACATGTCTGTTTTTGATTTGATCGAATTCTAAGAAGTTATATCCCTATGTGCACACAACCAAGTCGCCAGCCTACATACACCTTAGAATGTAATGTCACCTGTTTTGTGCAAGTCAGTTACCAATAATATGACATGCACTCATACAATAACACAACCCAGGTATGTCAAGAATGTCCAGCTCCCTAAGGGATGGTTACTATCATGTGGGACTCATAGTTGGAGATTTTATATTATATATATATATATATATATATCCCAGGAGGGCACATAGTGCTATTCACAGACTCTAGGTGACCCCACCCTTATGAATAAGGTTGGGATCAAAGGTTGGGTTGAAAGAGTGTATCAATGTGCTTTGATTAAATATTAAAGTTCATGGTATATTTCAGCTAGTGGGCTCTTGCAATGACATTAACGAGTCATACTAACACACCTCTTTCATACATCCTTTGACACCTGGCAGTTGGATTTTTGCATATAGATGACAGACATTGATAGGGGTTTACATATTAATTACCTTTCATTCATTCATTTGGACACTTAACAAGTTAGGCTTCACATAGAGATTACAGACAACACCTGAACACAATTGACAATTGCTTACATTAACACATCAGACAGCTGAACAGAGACAGAGCAAACACAATTTCAGACACGAGACACCCCACATTGACAGAGATGTATGGGGAAGACGAGGGCCTTTTCATGTATTGTTTTGGTGGAGATATGTTCTATTGTTAAGTTGACCCATGAATTGTAACTGGTTTAAACTGTTTTTTGCCGCTCAAATTTCCTTTAAATATGTGAGCCAAACTTGAAATAAATTAGATGTATCTACATTCAGCTTAAGTTGCTGTGTGTCGTTGCATCTCCTGGCCAGCGAGGGGGAATTCACTACACAGGGGGAGTTAGGACTGAACGGTCGTGAATCATCTTATACCTACCTCTTGACGTATATGAGCTAACAAGGATCCACAACCATTTTTACCAGTTCTGCGTACCAAGACCGCCGAGGCCAGTCTGGTGCCACCAGAAAAACCGGAATGCTTTCCATCGCCACCCTGTGAAGAAACCTCGGCAGGGCGAAGGGAAGGCATATATCAGGTGATACTAACCCCAAGGAGCCACCAGAGTGTCTGTGGCGTCGGCCAGAGGATCCCGAGACATGGCCACAAACCTCTAAACTTTCCTGTTGAGACGAGACGCAAACAGATCTACCTCTGGAGTCCCCCACCGGGCGCACAGGAGATTAAACACCTCCCGATGCAGGGACCACTCCCATTGATCCAACACCTGACGACTCAGGTAATCCGCTTGCCAAATCTCCACTCCCGGGATGTGGACCGCGGAAAGAGCCAGAACATTGTGTTCCGCCCAAACCAGAATCCCGGCCAGGGCACTCCTGGTGCCCCCCTTGATGATTGACGTAAGCCACGGCTGTAGCATTGTCTGTCTGGACCCGAACCGGAGAGCTGTTTAGCCGACTCGTCCAGTGAAGCAGGCAGAGCTTGATGGCTCTCAGCTCCAGGAAAATGATCAGCAAGGAAGATTCCTCTATCGTCCAGGTTCCCTGGGCACAGAGCTTCTTTAGCACTCCCCCCCAGTCTGACAGGCTGGTGTCAGTGGTGACCACCGTCCAAAACACTGGCAGGAAGGACTTGCCTTGGCTTGGAGCTGTTTCGTGTGAGACTGAGCAAACGGGATCGCTTCGAAAGTCAAGACCAGCAGACCAGGGCCCTCATGCAAGTCCGCAAGGAGGACTGATCGGCCTCCATCAGCAACCTGACCACCCCTTGCAACTTCTGAAGCTTGTCCAAGGGAAAGGAAGACCCTCGCCAGAGCAGAGTCGAAGATCAGCCCCAGATAGGTGAAATCGCACAGAAGGAGTCGAGGCAGATTTGACGACATTGATCATCTACCCGAATTCCTGAAGGGTACGAATGGTGATGGAGACGTTGTCCAGCAGATCCAAATGGGAAACTGCAACAGGAGATCGTCCAGATACCCCACAATGGAGTTACCTCGTTGAAGCAACAAGGCCAGCAAAGGGGCTAGGACCTTGGTAAAAACTCAGGGAGCCGAGGCGAGATCAAAGGGTAACGCCACAAATTAAAAGTGCTCCTCTGCAACCACAAAGCGGAGGAATCACTGCTGTCCCTTGAGTATGGGGATGTGGAGATACACATCTTTGAGATCGAAGGAAGCCATAAAACCCTCCTGATTTAAAGAAGCCACCACAGACCGTATGGACTCCATTCAAAACTTATGCACCTGCACAAAGCTGTTGAGAGCCTTGAGGTCCAGGATTGGACACACTCTGCCCTCCTTTCTGGGCACAGTGAACAGGTTTGAATAGAACCATTGAAGAGTGTTCCTGTCAGGGGGGGGCAGCACAATCACTCCTTGAGCCAGGAGATCTCGCATAGCCTCCCGCAGATCCTTCAAACACTCCGGAGACAGGTGAAGATTTGACTAAAAGAAGCTGTCCCCTAGCCGGGACTGGAATTCGATCTTGTACCCGGAACAAACCAGTTTGCGAACCAAATTGTCCCGAATGAAGGAAGCCCAGGGTTCCTGAAAGAAGTGCAGACATCCCCCCCCCCCCCCACCCCTGAGCCGGATGAGGGCGCCCCTTCATTTTGAAGCGGACTTGGCCTTCGCACCGGACTGACCGGCCTTGGTCTTGCCCCTGGGCTTTTTAGCACTTCCAGAAGTTCTGAACCGCTTACATTTTTCTTGCGACCCGGAGGCACGAAAAAAAAGTTACTGAGCAGAAAATGAGGGACCCTGCTTGAGGAAGAAGGGAACTCTTTCCGCCAGTCATTCCCTTGATCAACTCATCCAATGAGTTGCCAAACAACCTGTCTCCCAGAAAGGGGAGGTCAGCTAAGGCCTTTTTTAGACGCTTGGTTAACTGACCAGTTCTTCAAGCAGATCATGCGTCTTAAAACAATGCCCACAGCCGAGACCATGGCCACCAGGGGAGCCGCATCCATAGACGCATCTCACAGGAACACCAGAGCCTGGATCACATGGCCACCAGGGGAGCCGCATCCATAGACGCATCTCACAGGAACACCAGAGCCTGGATCACCTGGTCAGCAAAAGGATACCGGCGTTTAAAGCATTTAAGCACCATTAACACGTGCTCAACGCGCCGCCACTGGTCATTCACAATATTGTGAAAGGTGTCTGGACAAGGGAAATCCCTGCCAGATTTCTGAGACTTTTGGGAGCCAAAAGCCTACTGTGTCCATGCTGGCATGGGCTCATCAGCCAATTTTAAAGTTTCCCGCACTGAAAAAATCAGGGCTTCCACTAATGCATGTTTCCGTGCTGCAGCTGAAGACAGGTCCTCTTCACCTTCTGAATGCGAGGACAGCGACCCCTCAGGTAGGGGGGCGCCCGGGGCGACCCCATTAGCCTCTGAATCAGAGGACACCTCCATAGAAGGAGAAGGCAGCGGCCATTTTCGGCTAGAAACCTTTTTCACGACTAAATCAACTGAAATTGTGGCCAGCGACTGTGATACGGACTGTCCGGGAGTCGCACAGAGTGGGTCTGAGGATGATTTTTTAGTTTGTGACTCCATACTGCAAATCGCAAAAAATGGAGTGATGTCGCTTTAAGATCGCCGATTGCTGTATCTAACACTGATTGCATCAGTCTGCAGGGAACCCCTTGAAGCCAAACTGATAGCAGAAAGTGCAAGGATATGCCCGCAGAAACTCCCAATACATTACCACCTCCGACACACTCCCTCCTGAATCTATCACAGCATGGGGAAAGGCAGAAAGTGACCTCCACACATCAGCAGGAAATGACCACACAGGAAGTGATGTCGTCTGCTAGAGAAACACTGCCGAGTATAGCACCAGGGCTACACAAAGATGGACGCCCATAGAAAGCAATAGGAAGCTGCATGGAAAACAGCTGCCCTATACAAGTCTATGGGGAAAAAATCTCATTGCCCACATCCAAAATGGCGGTGCCCACAGCGCACCATGCGGCTAGGGACCGACACATAAAGGCCTCAGGAACCACAACAGGGACCAGCAAGCCCATGGTACCATGTCACCCCCTATAGCGCCAGAGCACACCCGCAACAGGGAGAGGGAAGGACACACAGACCGGGTACCAGGCAGACCAGGGGGATCTCTTGGGAGGCACAAATCCCATTATCCCAAGGGAGGGCCCACATCCCCCCAAGGCCAGCAGGGGCAAAGGGGCACACATTTACTCACCATATCATGGACCGGATAGACTCTGCTCCAGGCTGACTACCTCCCACCCGAAGTGGGGGTGCTGCCAGCCGATAGTCACGATGTGACCCAGGGCTTTCCAGGTTGATGCGTCTCGGCGAGGCATCCACTCGCAGGCTCATACCCCTCTGAACCAGGGGGCACTGTTGTGGCTAGGCCTAGGTCGGAACTATAACCTGCTCATGCTCGTAGGCCAGACTTGGGGACCATAAGGATCTAGATTATCCAGTACAAAACCCCAGTCGGCATTGTTGCTTGTAGATCGCCAGTAAATTTGATGAGTTAAAGATTAAAAAAAGAATATTCTGAAAACAATAAAAAAACTAAGACCGGAGTCCCAGCAGGAAACCTAGGTCCTACTCCTTCTCTAGGCAGAAAAACTGATGTGCTAAATAGTGCAGTGGGGGTTTATGCCTAGATGGACAGCCCCCTAAGCGTGTGTATTCAAATTTTACTGCCTAGACTACTCCTGATAGGAAGAGCATAAACCCACTCAGCTCATGGAGATGAGGCTGCGTCTGTCGACGAACGATAGAGAAAATCCACTTTTCTATTTTGTTCATTGATGGACAGCGCTTCATATCTTCATTCGACGGATGTGACGTCCCAAAGTAGTATCAGCATGAGGGATGGGAAACAAACACAGCAAGAAACAATTCCCAACAGGGCTAAACATGGCAAACCAGGTAAATCAGGAGCTCAACCAGGAACTGGAGCTCACGTACCAGACAGAAACACCGTCAAGAGGCAGAAGTATTTGCCACAGTGGCCTGCAAAACCTTACGGCAAAGGCAGCATCTGCAGATGTAAAATTATCCAATTTGTATAACTTAGTGAACGTGTGTAAAGATGCCCAGGTGGCCACTTTGCAAACCTGAACCACTGACGCCTGATGACGGAAGGTCCAAGAGGCACTGAGCGCCCTTGTAGAATGCTCCTTAACAGGACAAGGAGGAAGCTTGCCCTTAATGGAATAGGCCTGCACCACCGTCTGCCTGATCGATCTGGAAATGGACACAGCAGAAGCAGCCTGTCCCTTACAAGGACCCTCGGAAAGAATAAACAAGGAATCTGATTTCCAAATAGACTCAGTCACCATCAAAGTATACCCTGATGGCCGGAACCACGTCCAACAAATGCAAAAGCAACCTACTTCGGGTGCTTAGGCTTAGGACATAACAAAGGCAACACAATCTCCTCATTCAAGTAAAACACCGAAACAACCTTAGGAAGGAACGACTGACAGGAACGAAGCACCACTTTATCCCTGTGAACCACTAGGTAAGGCGAGAGACAGGACAACGCAGCCAACTCTGAAACCCTGCGTGTAGAAAATAGCCACCAAGAAAGCCACGTTCTGTGACAAGGTAAGTAAAGGAATTTCACTAATATTCTCAAACGGCGGTCTTTGAAGGACTGGCAGCACTAGATAAAGGTCCCAGGGAGGAACTAGGGACCGCACAGGGGGAGCCAAATGGTGAATTCCCTGCACAAATGTGTGAACCAAGGAATTAATTGGCAACAGTCTTTGGAAGAACACTGCCTAAGCCGATATCTGGCCCTTAATGGTGCCCAAAGCCCCAAAGCCAAACGTTGATCATTTTTGTAAAATCCCCAGAAGATGTGATACCGAAAAGGAGCGGGGGGAAAACCCGACTGATGTAGTCCGCCTGCCAATTTTCTACCCCTGGTATGTGCACTGCCGATAGTGCCAGCACAAGAAGTTTCACCCATTTTAGAATACTGGCCACTTCTTTTGCCGCTAGGGTACTTCTGGTGCCCCCTTGGTGATTAATGTATACCACAGCCGTGGCATTGTTCGATTAAATCCCCACCGGACACCCTCGCAGACTATCCGTCCACCGGTAAAGGGAAAGCCTGATGGCTTGAATTTCCAGGATGTTCATCGGCAGACTGGAATCCTCTGAAGACCAAAACCCCTGGGTTGAATCTGTGCCCAGGACCCATCCGGACAGGCTGGCGTCCGTAGTCACCACTGTCCAAAACAGGGGGAGGAAGGATTTTCCTTGACGAAGCACTGGGGAACAGAGCCACCAAAGCAGAGACCCTCTCGCAACCCAACTCAACAGGATCAAATTGTCCAGAGACTGTGGATTCTTCTCCCATTTGGTTAAAATCTCCTTTTGCAGAAGTCTGGTTTGGAACTGAGCTAAGAGAACGGACTCGAAGGTGGAAACCATCAGACCCAGCATCTGCATGCAGGTCCTCAAAGACTACCGACGATTGGTAACAGGAGGCAAATCGCCCGCTGCAATTTCAATTGTTTTGTTTCCGGGAGAAAAACCCAGGCTGATGCTGAATCCAGAGTCAGCCCCAGAAAGTCCAACTTGGACGGAGTCAAGGCTGACTTTTGAAAATTCGGAGTCCAGCCAAACTCCTGCAGAGTTCTCACCGTGATGTCCAGATTCTTCATCAGGACCGATGACGATTCCGCCCTAAGAAGATGATCGTCCAGGTACCCCAGAACCAAAATCCTCCATTGTCTGAGCAAGGCTAAGACCAGGGACAACACTTTTGTGAATACCGAGGAGCAGGGTAACGCCACAAATTGATAGTGCTCCTCGTCTATTGCAAAGCGGAGAAAACGTTGATGCCCGAAGTAAATTGGAATATGATGGTAAGCATCCTTGATATCGAAGGTGTCTAGAAAGTCCCCCTGATGAAGAGAAGCCTCGACTGAGCGAATGGATTCCATTCAGAATTTTTTAACCCGCACAAAATGGTTCAGGGCCTTGGGATCCAGGATAGGACAAATCTTCCCTTCCTCCCTGGGAACCGTAAAGAGGTTTGAATAAAACCCCTGAAAGTATTCCGACTCTGGAACGGGGACTATCACCCTTTGTGACAACAAATCCTGAACAGCTCCAAAAAGGCCTTGAAGCGGATCTGTGGACAGATGTGAATTGGAAGGGAAATACCTTGGCGGGGGGCAAGAACCAAAACTTGATCTTGTAACCGGACCAAATCAACTCGAGAACCCATTGGTCTTGGATGAACAAGATCCATGGATACGGAAAGAAACAAAGACATCCCCCACCACTACTACGGGGGAGGGTGTCCCTTCAAGCAGAGAAGGGCTTATGCGCGAGACCGGAGGGACCCACCTTGCACCTAACACCCAAGGGTCTCTTGAACCCCCCCCCCCCCTGAGAAGGGTTGAGAGGGATTTGACCCTTTGCCATGCGATACTGTGGGGCGAAAGGGTCGCTTGTGAGCTGAAAAGATCGGACCACGTTTGCGGTGAGACTATGTTCTTAGTAACCAGTGGGAGCAAACTACTCTTGCCTCCCATGAGACCCTTAATGATCTCTTCCATGGAGGCTCCAAACAGATAATCACCTATGAAGGGAAGATCTGTCAGAACCTCTTTTGGGGGCCTGGTCCACAGACCAGCATTTCAACCAGATCATGCGGCGCAAAGTCACTGCTGTCACTGATGCCCTGGGGGCTAATGGAGCTGCATCCAGGGAGGCATCGCTAATATATTGTAATCCCTGAATTAATTGATCTGCCAGCTTTGTCATTTCCTGAGGGTGCTGACCGTAACAGCTTTGCCCACTCTGTCAAGGTCTGGGAGACCAAAGTTATGGCAAACACTGGTCTCAGAATTGAGCTGGCCACCATAAAAAGGTACCACAGCAATGATTCAGTCTTCTTATATGCAAGATCCTAAAGGATGGCGCATCCACCAAAGGCAGTAATGTGACTTTATTCAATCTAGAAAACTGGAAGTCCACCACCGGTGGTACTGTCAGTTTCTTTACAAGGCAATCTCCAAAGGGATATCTCCTAGTGAAAGGCTTAGGTATCCCAGCCAATGCGTTTCGGGGACTGCCACTGACTAGCGACAATCCCGACAAAATAGGCAGAGAAAGGAAACACTCTGGATGGCCTGTGGGTGCCAACCTGCACCGGTGTGGTTGATGCAGCATCCGCTGTGTCCTCCATTTTTACGTTTCCCGCGCTGACACAATCAGCACCTGTGCTAGCACTTTTTCATGCGTGGAGGAAGAGCAATCATCCTCACTGTCAGAGCACTCAGACCTCATGAGGTGACTTACCACCGAAGCAGCCATATCCGCCTCAGATTCTGAGGAGGCAGAGGAAACCGGAGAGGACAGTGGGTGATTTTTGGTAAGTCTCTTTTCTAAAACCATGTCCACTTTTGACACTAAAGATTGTAGGACCACCGTCATGGCCGCCATACCAGAGTGGGAACCAGAGGATCCCCCCCGAGAGTGGGTGTGGTGGTGAGACTTGTTCGGCTGGCTCCATGACACCCCAGTGCTGCAATAGGAACACAGTAAAAGTTTAAACAGCAGCTGTGAGGGAAAAAAAAGCCCAGTGGCGCTGATGCATGTGGGACTACAGGTCCCAGAACACTGCAATATATCAGACCAGGTAGAGAGATATGGCCCCAGGACTCACCACCACACTGTCTCTGCAGCACAAGGAGTGAGGAAAAACTGGATTTTTGTAAGAAATTACCGTAAAATAATTTTCTCTGTAGTTCGACAGATGCAGCTCCTTATCTTCATGACTTATAGGGTTATGCTCCTCCTTCTAGGAATAGGCACTAGGCAGGAAAAAAATGAAACCATGCCTATGGGAGCTGTCCCTGCAGGCATAGCCCCTCAGACTCTGCTATCATCAAACAGTTTAGTGCAAGCAGTGTTTAGAAGACAAAAAAACCCATACCTCAGAAGTAGAGGGGCGGGTGCTGCGTCTGTCGAACTTCAGAGAAAAGGATTTTAAGGTAAGTTCTTACAAAAATCCAGTTTTCTCCATCGTTTAGCTCCTTATCTTCATGACTCATAGGGATGTCCAAAAGCAGTATAATCATGAGGGGTGGGAAACAATGCAGAAACAAAACTTAAGTCTCCAATGGCTAAACTTAGCCAACCAGGTAACATGGAGCTTAACCAGTAACAACTTGAGCTCACCCGGAAAAAATGTAACCCTCAAAGAGAAGCTAAACAGAGTTCTCTTTTAAACTGCAGCCTGCAAAACCTTTGAGCTAAAAGAAGCATCTGCGGATGCCAACACATCAACCGTGTAGAATTTAGTGAACGTATGCACAGACGACCAAATTGTCACCTTGCAAACTTGTAGCATTGACGCCTGATGGTGAAAAGCCCAAGAGGCATTCAGCGCTCTCGTAGAATGAGCCTTCACTGGGAAAGGAGGGACCTGACCCCTCAGTGAATATGCCTGTACCATCATCTGCTTGATACATCTGAAAATGGTTGAAGCAGACGCAGCCAATCCCTTACGAGGACCATCACGAAAGACAAAAAGAGCATCTGATTTTCTAAGGGACTCAGTTGTCTCTAAATAAACCCTGATCGCCTGAACCACATCTAAAGAATGCAAGGCATACTCCTTAGAATGCTGAGGTTTAGGGCAAAGTGAAGGCAACACAATGTCTTCATTCAGATGAAAATCAGAAACCGCCTTTGGAAGGAACAACTGATTAGGTCAAAGTACCACCTTATCCCTGTGAACCACCAGATAAGGTGAGTGGCAAGACAACGCCGCCAATTCAGGTACCCTGTGGGCAGAAGTGATCACCACCAAGAAAGCAACCTTCTGAGACAAAGAAAGCAGCGAAATCTCCCATTTTTTTTTTCAAAAAGGAGGTTTTTGAAAAACAGAACAGCAGATTTAGATCCCACGGAGGTAACGGGGATCGCCTCGGAGGAGCCATATGGCGCACTACTTTGATAAAAGTCTGAATTGAGATATGCAAGGCTAATGGGCGCTAAAAATATATAGCCAAAGCCGAAACGTGGCCTTTAAAAGTACCCAAAGCCAACCACTGTTCAACCCCTTTCTACAAAAAGGCCAAAACCATAGCGAACGAAAACAAGCGAGGGTGCACCTTTAGCGATTCACACCATGAAATGTATGATTTCCACGTATGAAGGTAGATCTTCCTGGAAGTTGACTTCCTAGCCTTCAAGAGTATAGGAATCACAGAGTCAGAAAGACCCCCTATCTCTCAACACCTGACTTAAAACAGCCATAACATTAAAGCCAGCGACTGTGAAGCAGGATGGAAGATCGGACCTTGAGACAGCAAATCTTCCTTGAGAGGAAGTCTCCACCAAGGAGTATCGGTGACCAGCCTCATCGGGTCTGTGTACCAAAACCAGCAAGGCCAGTCTGGAGCCACCAGAATGACTGGAATGTTTTCCACCTCTATCCTGCGCAGAAGCCTCAGCAGGAGAATGGGGGAAATTCATAAATCATCCGATACCAACCCCAAGGAGCCACCAGTGCGTCTGTGGCATCGGCCAGAGGATCTCGAGACCTGGCTACGAATCTCTGCACCTTTTGTTGAGGTGAGAGGCAAAAAGATTGACCTCGGGAGTCCCCCACCGAACACTCAAGAGGCAGAACACCTCCGGGTGTTGGGATCACTCCCCTTGATCAAACACCTGACGACTCAGGTAATCCGCCTGC
Source organism: Pelophylax lessonae (assembly GCF_965119305.1). Taxonomy (NCBI): domain Eukaryota; kingdom Metazoa; phylum Chordata; class Amphibia; order Anura; family Ranidae; genus Pelophylax; species Pelophylax lessonae. Next base: position 484,068,159 of record NC_138770.1, on the reverse strand, counting down.
CAGTTTTCCACACCTATAATGTGTACAGCAGAGAGGGCTAGAACAAAGCTTTATGCCCAGGCCAGAATCTCGGCCACTAAGACACTCTCGGTACCCCCCCTGGTGATTGATGTAAGCCACAGCCATGGTGTTGTCTAAATGAATCCGAACCAGACAACCTTGCAGACGAGTCTTCTAATGACTCAAAGCTTTATTGCTCTGAGCTCCAAAACATTTATGGGATGTTTTGACTCTTTCTTCGTCCAGGTACCCTGGGCACAGAGCTTCCCCTGCACCCCGCCGCAGCCCGACAGGTTGAGTCCGAGGTTACCACCGTCCAAAACAATGGAAGGAAGGACTTGCCTTGGCACATTGCTGGAGACTGAATCCACCACAACAGAGCAGATTTTGCATGCAAACTCAGAGAGAACAAATTGTTGTCCAACAACAACTGAATTGCCCCCTGCAACGTCTGCATCTTGTCCAGGGGAAGAAAAACCCTCGCTGAGGCTGAATCCAGAGTCAAGCCCAGATAGTCAAATCTCAGAACCAGAGTCAGCACGGATTTCTTGAAATCAATGTTCCAACCCAACTCCTGCAGAGATCTGACCGTGATTGTTATATCCCCCAACAAGGCTAAATGAGAGTCCGCTCTCAACAGGAGACCATCCAGGTACCCCAGTATCGCAATCCCCTGCTGGGCAGTAAACACTCTGGGAGTGGAGGCAAGACCAAAGGGTAACACCACAAATTGATAATGCTTCTCTGCTACTGCAAAGTGAAGAAACTGCTGGTGTCCAGCGAGATAGGGATGTGTAGCCATGCGTCCTTTATGTCTATGGAGACTAAGAAATCTCCCTGATGCAGACACGCTACTACCGTGCGGATGGACTCCATCCGAAACCTCCGTACCCACACAAAGCAGTACAGGGCCTTGAGATCTAGGATGGGACGCACCTTGCCTTCCTTTCTGGGCATGGTGAATAGGTTTAAATAAAATACCTGAAAATGTTCCTGAGCGAGAATCGGCACAATCACTCCTTGCAACAGCAAGTCGTGTACCGCCCCTCGCCAGTCCCTTAAACAAACTGGGGATAATTGAAGATTGGACAGGAAGAACCTGTCCAAAGGATGAGACCGGAATTCGATCTTGGATCCTAATTGGATCCGTTTGTGAACCCATTTGTCCTGAATTGAGGTCCAGGGTTCCTGAAAGAATTAAAGACGTCCCCCCCACCCCAGACACTGATGATGGCGCCCCTTCATGCAGCCGATGACTTGTCTACCGGTCCAGATTGGCCGGACTTAGGTTTTCCCGACCATGGCTTCTTAGAACCTCCAGAAAACCTAAACAGTTTACTTTTTTCTTGCGACTCAGAGGCACGAAAAAGAAGTTTGTGAGCAGCTAGTATGTGGCGCCTTGTCCTTAGAGGATTGGGGCAGATTAGTGCTCTTACTACCCTGTGATACCTTTGATCAACTCGTCCAGGGAGGATCCAAATAGCTTCTCCTCTGTAAAAGAAAGACCAGTGTCAGCCTTCTTAGAAGCCTGGTCAGCTGACCAGCATTTTAGCCATACCATGCGCCTAATAGCAATCTCCACTGCTGAGGTCCTGGCCACCAACAAAGCTTAGTCCAGGGACGTATCACACATTAACACCAGGGCTTGGGTCAACTGGTCTATTAACAAAAAAAAAAAAAAAAATGTGTCAATCTCCTCATAAGTCCATTAGGACAAAAAGTCTAACACACAAGCAGCGCTATGAATAGTGTGACCCCTCAAAGAAACCACACCAGTGAGTCCATAGAACAATCCACACAAAGAGGAAAATCCAAATCCACGAAGTGAAGGCAAGCACGCATAACTTCCACCACACTGCGTGACCCCTTAGGTATTGCTCACTCACCAGACAAATGATATCAAGAAGCCTCTAGATCAATATCCTCACTCGGTTTAGATCTCAAGTAGCCTGTATAGTGGTACCACCTGCCAAATCAGGATCTTTAGACATAAAGCCTTATGCAGTTGCAGCACATGCAATCCTCCAGAGTGTAAAATGAGCGTACAAGAGAGAAAAGGGCTCATAAGGTAGTAGTCCAAGCAAGTATTTATTGAACAAAACGAAACCCCCAATCCCTCATAAAATACACTCATAAAGAAATTAGATGTAAAGGCACTTCAAATAAAGCAAATGTCTACTACAGATAGGCAGCCGCAACCCTCACCGTCCCATCTCCTGTTCGCCAGCGTCCGGAAAGGAATGCGGAAGCGGGTTCATAGCTGCCGCCTCTTCTCTCTTGTACGCTCATTTTACACTCTGGAGGATCGCATGTGCTGCAACTGCATAAGGCTTTATGCCTAAAGATCCAGATTTGGGAGATACTGGTTCCTGAGGTGGTACCATTATACAGGCTAATTGAGATCTAAGCCGAGTGAGGATATTGATCTAGAGGCTTCTTGATATCATTTGTCTGGTAAGTGAGCAATACCCAAGGGAACATGTGGTGTGGTGGAAGTTATCCGTGCTTGCCTTCACTTCGTGGATTTGGATTTTCCTCTTTGTGTGGATTGTTCTATGGACTCACTGGTGTGGTTTCTTTGAGGGGTCACACTTGTGCTTGTATGTTAGACTTTTCATCCTTATGGACTTATGAGGAGATTGACACATTTTGTTTTTTTTGTTTATATCTATGAGGCAGCAGCTTTTTCATATGATTTGTTTATGATTGCATATTGCACATCTCTCTTAAGCGCAGGGTTATCGTGATAATTTTGTAAATTTTATCCCAGTCTTTTGTTTCAACCGGTCTATTAGTTCCAGTACCGCAGGGGGAAGCTGTGCTGTTTCCGAGTTATTTTCAGTAACTTCCCCCCATTCAGTAACAGTCTGCGCTACTAAAACAGTCACAAAGGTAGCCTTTAACATGTGACCTGCTACCACATGTAAATGGCGGGGCAAGGATCCCACCCGTCTATCCACAGGATCCGGAAAGGTTGAAGACCCTTCCACCGGTACCAGAGTCGCTTTATTTAGCCTGGCCACCGGAGAATCCACTTTCAGTGGAGTCCACCTATTGGACATGACTCCGCAAAAGGATAAGGGCGTGCAAAACGCTTAGGCACCACCAACAGGTGCTTAATGCTTCACCATTGTTCATCCATAACAATACGAAAAAATTCTGGACAAGGGAATACCTTGCCCAATTTACAGGATTTGCGGGAGCCAAAAGACAACTGCGTATATTTGGCGCTGTTCATCAGTCAATTTTAGGGTTTGCCACACAAACTATCAGGGCTTCCACCAATGAGCGTTCCCGCGTGGTGGCTGATGAGTACAGGTCCTCTTCGCCGTCAGAACGTGAAGACACTGACCCCTCAAGGTAGTCTGCATCCACGGCGACCATATCTATCTCAGAGTCTGAAGACCCTGCCAATGGAGGTGACAGCGGAGGGGGTTTGCGGCTGGCAGCACCAAAAATGAAAAAAACTGAATTTTTGTAAAATCTTACCTGTAAAATTCCTTTCTCTTACGTCCTCCGACAGTCGCCGCCTCTTCATATTCGTCACATATGGGGTATTAGACTTTGCTCCGAAGGAGTAGCTAGGCAACAGAATATGTTAACATTAAAGCTTTTAACATATCCCACCCTCAAGGGGTGGTCCCCTCAGTCAATACCCTCCTACTTCCTGCAACCATATCTCAGTTTTAGTGGAATAGCAGTAGAGTATACAACCAAACCCCAAAAGAGGGGCGGGGGCGGCGACTGTCGGAGGACTCAGAGAAAGGAATTTTACAGGTAAGATTTTACAAAAATTCTGTTTTTTCTTACGTCCTCCGACAGTCGCCGCCTCTTCATATTCGTCACATATGGGGACGTCCCAAAGCAGTGCAAACATGAGGGGTGGGAAACGCATCCGCGCCGAAAAGGCAACGCAGTCTCCGCATCAAAGAAAGGAACCTTACCAAAGGAAGGAAACCAGCTGGGCAACAGGAAAAAACAAGTGCTCAACAGGAGCAACAACCCAGGAAAAGACAAATAACCATGGGATAAAAAACTTATCCCAACAGCCAGAGGTCCCCAACAAGGGACCCTAGGGAATTGCCGCACTAAGAACCTTGCGGCCAAAGGAAGCATCCGCTGATGCCTGAACATCTACTTTGTAGAATTTTGTGAAAGTGTGTACGGTCGACCAAGTCGCCGCCTTACACACCTGGGCTACAGAAGCCCCATGACGACAGGCCCAAGACGTACTCAGAGATCTAGTAGAATGCGCCTTCACAGGCACAGGGGGAACCTTCCCCTGCAAGGCATAGGCCTGTTCAATGGTCTGCCTGATCCATTTGGCGATGGTAGAGGCCGACGCCGCCAAGCCCTTCCGAGGACCCTCTGGAAGAACAAACAAGGAATCCGTCTTTCGAAAAGACTCAGTCGATTTAAGGTAAACCCTTATCGCCCGAACAACATCCAGAGAGTGTAATCTCACCTCCTTTGGATGTTTAGGCTTCGCGCACAGCGAAGGCAAGACAATATCCTCATTAAGATGGAATTTCGAAACTCTTTTCGGAAGAAAAGAAGGATTAGGTCGCAAGACCACCTTATCCAAATGAACAACCAGATACGGAGACTTGCAGGACAAAGCTGCCAGCTCCGACACTCTGCGAGCCGAAGTGATTGCCACCAAAAAGGCGACCTTTTTGGACAACATAGACAACGAGATCTCCCTGATCTGTTCAAAAGGAGCACGTTGCAACACAGACAGAACGAGATTCAAGTCCCAAGGGGGCAAAGGATCCCTCCTACGAGGAACCAGATGCCGCACACCCTGAACAAAAGTGCCAACCAAGGAGTTGGAAGCCACGGGACGTTGAAACAGAACGGCCAGCGCAGACACCTGACCCTTAATCGTAGCCAGCGCCAAACGCTGATCGACACCCGTTTGAAGGAAGGACAGCACTCGGGAAACCGAGTACGTGCGGGGTGAAAACCCCCTGGACTCACACCAGGCAAAATAGGCCTTCCAAGTACGGTAATAAACCTTCCCCGAGGAAGACTTCCTCGCGTTGATCAAAGTATGAACGACCTCTGGGGAGAGACCCTTCTCCTTCAGGACCTCGGTCTCAACAGCCAGGCCGTCAAAGCCAGAGACTGTAAAGCAGGATGGTATATCGGTCCTTGAGACAGGAGATCGTCTCGAAGAGGCAGACGCCACGGGGCGTCGAATGCCAGATTAACGAGGTCTGCGTACCAGGACCGGCGAGGCCAGTCCGGTGCCACAAGAATCACCATGCTGCGTTCCGAGTGTAACCTGCGAAGGAACCTGGACAGCAACTGAATCGGTGGAAACGCGTACATCAGCCTGTACTGATGCCACGGGGCCACTAACGCGTCCGACGCGTCTGCCCGAGGGTCGCGCGTCCTTGCCACGAACCTTCTCACCTTGTAGTTGAGACGAGACGCGAACAGGTCCACATCTGGAAGACCCCACTTCGCGCACAACATCTGGAAGACAGTCGGGTGGAGAGACCATTCCCCCTGATCCAGGGTCTGGCGACTCAGATAGTCCACCTGCCAGTTCTCCACCCCCGGAATGTGAACCGCCGTTATCGCCGGGACATGAGTCTTGGCCCAAGACAGAATGTTGGCCACTTCTCGAGCCGCCCGGGCACTCCAGGTGCCCCCTTGGTGGTTGATGTAGGCCACCGCCGTGGCATTGTCCGTCTGCACCCGAACCGGACAGTCCTGCAGCCGGTCCGTCCAGCGATGAAGACAGAGATTTATCGCACGCAATTCCAGAATGTTGATCGGAAGGGAAGACTCCCTCTCCGACCAAGTTCCCTGGGCGGACAGAACGCCCAGAACACCACCCCAGCCCGACAGGCTGGCATCCGTGGTGATCACCGTCCACGAGATAGGACGAAACGACTTGCCCCCGGACACCATCGGGGACTGGAGCCACCACAGAAGGTCTCTTCTGGTGCGATGACTCAACGAGATTTGAAGATCCAGAGATTGAGGTCGCCCGTCCCACATGGACAGGATCTCCGCTTGGAGACCCCGGGTGTGAAACTGGGCGAAGGGAATCGCCTCGAAGGCCGAGACCATCAATCCCAGACATCTCATGCACGTCCGCAGAGACGAGTGCGGAACGTCCCTGAGGGACCTGACTTCCTCCTGAAGAGTTCTGAGTTTGTCTTCCGGCAGGAAGACCTTCGCCTGCACCGAGTCCAGAATCATTCCCAGGTAGGGAAGACGAACCGACGGACTCAGTGTCGACTTTGGAAAATTTATCGTCCAACCAAACTCCTGCAGAGTTTGCATCGTGACAGACAGGTCCTTCTCCAGACCCTGGCTGGTCGCAGACCGAACCAGAATGTCGTCCAGATACCCCAGGACAGAAATGCCCTGGGCCCTCAACAATGCCAGAACCGGTGCAAGCACCTTGGTGAAGACCCGCGGAGCCGAGGCAAGACCAAAAGGCAACGCCACGAACTGGTAGTGATCCTCCGCAATGGCAAATCGAAGGTACCTCTGGTGACCCTCGAAAATGGGGATGTGAAGATACGCATCCTTCAAATCGATGGAGGCCATGAATTCCCCCGGAACCAGGGCAGCCACCACCGACCGCAGGGATTCCATGCGGAACTTGCGAACCCGCACAGAGCGGTTCAGAGCCTTCAAGTCCAGAATTGGACGAACCTTGCCCTCCTTTCTGGGCACGGTGAACAGATTGGAACAAAACCCCCGAAATCTGTCCCGGTGAGGCACCGGAACTACCACTCCCTGAGCCCTCAGGTCCCGCACCGCCAGGTGCAGGTCCCGTAAACGCTCTGGAGACAGTTGAAGATTTGAAGGAAAAAATCTGCTCTCCGGCCGAGAGAGAAACTCGATCTTGTAACCAGATCGAACGATCTCCTGAACCCATCTGTCCCGCACGCGGGCCAACCAGGGCTGAAGAAAACCGAGCAAGCGTCCCCCCACCCCAAAACTGGGTGAGGGTGCCCCTTCAGGCCGCACTGTTATGGGCTGCGGATCCGGATTGACCGGACTTCTGTTTTCCAGACCAGGGCTTCTTCTGAGAGCCTTGGCCTTTGAACGGTTTGCCCTTGTAGTGCGACCGAAAGGCACGAAAGGACCCCTGAGGGGGCCGAAAATTAGCATGCTTCTTCCCAGAAGCCCCCTTAGCCTTGGGGAAATGGGGCAAGAGAGTGCTCTTACCTCCGGTGATCCCCTTAATCAACACATCCAAGGACTCCCCAAAAAGGCGAGACCCATCATAAAGGCAGATTGGCTAAGGTCTTACGTGAAGACTGGTCCACCGACCAACATTTCAACCAAACCAGGCGGCGAGACAACACCGCCACGCTGTGTACACGTGCAGCCAACGGGACTAAGTCCAAGTCCGCATCACACAGATACATGACACCCTGGTGGATTTGATCCACCATATCCAAGGTCGCCAGAGAGGCCGAATCGGCCACTAGGACGCGCCGAAGCATCTGCGTCCAACTTGCGACCGCCTGGGCCGCCATGAGAGAGGCAAACAGAACCCATAACAGAATAAGTATGACGGGCAAGAGACTCCAATCTCCTATCCGTGGCATCACGGAACACCGGGGAATCCTCTGCAGGAATCGCAGTGGATTTGTTTAAAACCGCAATTGCGTGATCCACTGGGGGTGGCACACACCACCTTTCATCAGTGGAAGGCGAGAAAGGATAACGCAGCTTGAACCTACTTGGTACAGCAAAAGGTTTGCGCAGATTGCGCCATTGTTCCTTAACAGCGCGCTGAAAATCATCATTGCAGGGAAAAACCTGCGGCGTCCTGCGTTTTCTCTGCGTCCCATAAGCCGCCAAGGCAGCGGGGGGACACACTTCATCCTGCAAACGCAGCGTTTGTTTTATGGAAGCAATCAATTCATCCATGATTGCAAGCTCTTCAGGCGAGCCAGGGGGAGAATTATCAACCCCTTCAACCTCAGCCTAGACCTCGGACCCCACTAGATCCAGGGAGGAGCGGGACCCCGATAAGGAGGCCCCTGCCATAGCAACCCCATCACCTTCACCCTCAGAATCAGAGGAAAGAGCAACTCTGGGTCTTTTAGTAGAATGAGCAGCCACCAGCATCTGCACCTGAGCAGCAAGGCCAGCCACAATAGTGGCTAAATCCCCCCCTGGGGGGGGAAACAGCGGTCCCCTGGCTTTCCACCAAGGCGGTAGGAAATTTGCCCTCCTGAGAATCCATTGCCCCTACAACAAATGCCGGATAATAAAGGGTTAACTGCCCCTTTAACACGCGCGGCGAGCGCAGCCCACCGCACCACAACACAAGCACAATGAGACCCCCACAGGGACAATAAAACTGACACAGGCAATGGATAGGAAGGATATAACCTGAGGAGACCCTCGCCGCTGCTGCTGCCTCGATCGGTGTTCCTGGAGAAGAGGAAGTGATGCTGTCAGGGCGCTCTATGAAAGCCTATGGGAGGCTACAAGAAAATGGCCGCCATGCATGTAGAACATGCGGCCGGAGCGAGTGTAGGCAAAATGGCGCCGTTTGGCGCCGAAACCGCCGCTCCACAGTACAGTAATGCACACGTCTCCATATAAAAAAACATGTCAGATCGCCGCAGCGATCGCTGTATAATGCCCAAACATGCCACAAAACATGCCCCGAGGCACACAGCTTCTCACACTGACAAGGCTGACACACACAGTGTCACACAGCTCCCCCCCCCCCCCTTGCAGCCCACAGCATGCAGCCGAGAGATAGGGAGACAAACAATGTGAATAGAGGCAGGTTACACAGTCCCAGACTGACACCCCCCCAGACAGACAGGTCCCCACATAAATACACTTACCTCACAGTGGCGTGGGGGACCCGCACAGGCGAACAAGCCGCTGCACATGAGGCAGGGAGAGTCGCATACAAGACGCACAGAATGGGGGTTAAGAAACCGCACAGCGTCCAGTGAGGTAGCCACCTCACCAATCATCCCTGCACCGAACAGGGAGGGGTCGTTCACTGTGCCAGGAGCGTTACCTGGCTGAACGCTCGATGGCAGGCTGGGAAGCCACTGACCCATGACCTGCGACCAGGGGGATCAGCCCGAGACCCAGCACGCATGATCCTCTTCATCCGAAGAACTAACTAATGCTGACAAAAAGAACAGCTAAGTAAAGGTAGAGAGAAAACTCAAACAAAAAATCAAAAAAGAAGAAAGAGTCTGGGGCACAAAGCCCCAGCACAGAGAGAGCCAGCCACTCCTGACAAGCTAGACATTGAAACTGAGATATGGTTGCAGGAAGTAGGAGGGTATTGACTGAGGGGACCACCCCTTGAGGGTGGGATATGTTAAAAGCTTTAATGTTAACATATTCTGTTGCCTAGCTACTCCTTCGGAGCAAAGTCTAATACCCCATATGTGACGAATATGAAGAGGCGGCGACTGTCGGAGGACGTAAGAGAAATCCACTTTTGACATCAGGCTTTGCAAAAAAAAACCTTAGTTACTTACCGGTGACGGTATTTCTAAGAGCCTTTCAGGACAGCACCTGGAGAGAGCGCAGCTCCACCCAATTCACAGGAAACACTGCAAGATAAAAACTCCTCCTCTTCCACCATGCCTCAGTCATTTAGAGTAACCTCCGACATGCTGGAAAAAATAGAACATAAACAACAACTACCGCAGGTTAAACATTTACAAAAGATTATAAACAAAAAACCAGGGGGGGGTAGCTGCTGCTGTCCTGAAAGGCTCTTAGAAATACCGTCACCGGTAAGTAACTAAGGTTTTCTCAGGTCGCCTTTCAGGACAGCACCTGGAGAGGATAAGCGAGTAACTTACACTTAGGGTGGGACCACTGCCTGCAGAACCTTTCTGCCGAAGGCTTGATCCTGAGCTGACAACAAGTCCAACCTGTAGTATCTAAGGAAGGTTGAGAAACTGGACCAGGTAGCTGCCTTGCAGATCTGTTCAGGCGAAGCACCGGCCCTTTCAGCCCATGAGGTTGCCACAGACCTTGTGGAATGTGCTAGAATGCCTTCTGGAGGTTCTTCACCTTGAGCTACACAAGCTTGCTCAATAGCCCCTCTGAGCCATCTGCCTAGAGTGCTCTTAGATGTTTTTTCTCCTATGCGAGATCCCGAGAAGACAACAAATAATGCATTTGATTTTTTAAATTCTTTAGTTACGAGGAGGAACTGAAGCAAACATCTCCTCACATTCAATGTGTGAAAGGATTCCTCACGAGTATTCTTAGGAGTTGAGGAGAAGGTTGGTAACAATTTCTTGTGACCTTGAAAAGATGAAGCAATCTTTGGAAGAAATGCTGGGTCTGTACGCAGCACAACTCGATCTGAAAAAACTGTCAGAAAGGAGTCTGACACTGAAAGGGCCTGAATTTCACTAATTCTTCTGGCCGAGATAATAGCTATCAGGAAGATAGTTTTCAAAACCAAATTCTTCAGAGAAGCCTCTCTAATTAAAGTCTCTTGGGACAATGTCCTTTCGAAAAAACTGAAAGAGCCGCCACTTGCGTTTTTAGAGTGCTGGCTGCCAGTCCTTTCTCCATTCCTTCATGGAGAAACTTCAGCACTGAAACTAACTTTTAATCTCAAAGTTGTTGCTGGAACACCAGGAGTTATACTTTTACCAGACTTTCATATAAATGTCCCTGGTCACCTTCTTTCTACTGGAGAGAAGGGTAGAGATGACCTTTTCCGACAGGCCTCTGGCTCTTAGGAGGCCTTCCTCAGAAACCACACTGTCAGTTGTAGACGGTCAAACTCCGGATAAATCAGGTTCCCCTGTGTTAGTAGATCTCTCCTGGATAGGAGCTTCCAAGGAGGCCGTGAGGCCAGATTCACCAGGGGAGCAAACCAAGGCCTTTTTGGTCAAAAAGGTGTGATCAGGATTAAACTTGTCTTTTCCTCCCTGAAATTCTTGAGAACTAATGGGATTAGTTGAAACGGAGGAAATGCATAAGACAAAGGGAAGTCTCATGGATGAGCTAGAGCATCCAAGCCCCAGGCCTGATCTTCCCTGTGGAGGGAAAAGAATCTTTGGACCTTGGCGTTCTGTTGACAAACAAACAGATCTATCTGGGGAAGTCCCCAGGCTTCCACTATCTCCAAAAATACTTCCTGGTTCAGACTCCATTCTGATTCCAGTACTTTTCTTCTGCTCAGTAAAACTGCCAGAAGATTTTGTGATCCCTTTAGGTGAACAGCTGTCAAGGAGGCAAGATTTTTCTCCGCCCAGGAGAGCTGGATTGCCAGATATGAAAAGCAGCCTGCTTCTTGTGCCTCCTTGTTTTGACACGTAAGCTACCACTGCCATGTTGTCCAAGAGAACTTGGACATGATGGCCCTTGACTGCCTGTTGAAAAGACCAAAGACCTAGGAAAATGACTTTCAACTCCTGCTGTGTTGGATGACCTCCTGGCCTTGTTTTGGACCATGTCCTTTGCATTGTCCGACCATCTAAGTGGGCTCCCCAGCCCCAGGCACTGGAGTTCGTGGTCAGAAGTTTGTCCGGATGGAAGGACCACTGCAGACCGTCTTCCAGATTTCTGGAATTCCCCCACCACCACAGAGACCTTTTTGCTTTTGTGGAAATTTTGACAAATTTCTCCAGAGGGTCCAGTTGTGACCATTTCTGCAAAATGTCTCTTTAGAGGAGGCGAGAATGTAGCCTTGCCCATTGTACAGCAGGGATAGCAGCTGTCAACAAGTCCAGAACTGCCATGGCTGACCTGACTGTAACCTGATGATTGGTTTCATCCGGGCCCCGGCATTCTGGGTCTTCACTATCTTCTCTTGTGGTAAGAAGACTTTTTTTGGAGGACAGAATCTATCCTGTACCCGAGAAGTTTTATCTGTTAGGATGGAATTAAACTGGATTTCTCCACATTCCTGAGCCACCCCAGACCCCTGAGGTGGTCCTGAGTCTCCTGAAGGTGTCCCAACGTCTGGCTTTTGGATTCTGCAAATATTAGCAGATCGTCTAGATATGGGACAATGGAAATACCCTTCAGCCTCAGAGACTCTAGGGTGTCTGTCATCACTTTGGTGAACACCCTGGGAGAGGATGAAAGACCGAAGGGGAGGGCTCTGAACTGCAGGTGCCAGACCGATTCCCCCAGATTTACTGCCAGCCTCAGAAACTTCTGGTAGTCTCGATGTATTGGGATGTGTAAATAAGCAACCCTCAAATCCAGAGATGCCAAAAAGCAGTTTGGGAACAGCAGTTTGGTCCCCGAGTAGATGGTGTCCATCCTGAAATGTTTGTACCTGATAGATCTGTTTAGAATCTTCCGATTCAAGATCATCCGATACTTGCCTGAGGGTTTCCTTACCAGAAAAATGTGTGAATAAAAACCCACGGCCTTGTTACTCCTTGGGAAACATAGAAACATAGAAACATAGAATGTGTCGGCAGATAAGAACCATTTGGCCCATCTAGTCTGCCCAATATATCTGAATCCTATGAATAGTCCTTGGCCCTATCTTATACGAAGGATAGCCTTATGCCTATCCCATGCATGCTTAAACTCCTTCACTGTATTTGCAGCTACCACTTCTGCAGGAAGGTTATTCCATGCATCCACTACTCTCTCAGTAAAGTAATACTTCCTCATATTACTTTTAAACCTTTGCCCCTCTAGTTTAAAACGGTGTCCTCTTGTGGTAGTATTTCTTCTTTTAAATATGCTCTCCTCCTTTACCGAGTTGATTCCCTTTATGTATTTAAAGGTTTCTATCATATCCCCTCTGTCTCTTCTTTCTTCCAAGCTATACATGTTAAGGTCCTTTAACCTTTCCTGGTAAGTTTTTTCCTGTAATCCATGTACTAATTTAGTAGCTCTTCTCTGAACTCTCTCTAGAGTATCTATATCCTTCTGGAGATATGGCCTCCAGTACTGCGCACAATACTCCAAGTGAGGTCTCACCAGTGTTCTGTACAGCGGCATAAGCACTTCCCTCTTTCTACTGCTTATACCTCTCCCTATACATCCAAGCATTCTGCTGGCATTTCGTGCTGCTCTATTACATTGTCCTCCCACCTTTAAGTCTTCTGAAATAATTACTCCTAAATCCCTTTCCTCAGATACTGAGGTCAGGACTGTGTCAAATATTCTATATTCTGCCCTTGGGTTTTTACGCCCCAGGTGCATTATCTTGCACTTATCCACATTAAATTTCAGTTGCCAGAGTTCTGACCATTCTTCTAGTTTTCCTAAATCCTTTTCCATTTGGCATTTCCCTCCAGGAACATCAACCCTGTTACATATCTTTGTGTCATCAGCAAAAAGACAAACCTTACCATCGAGGCCTTTTGCAATATCACTTATGAAGATATTAAACAAAATTGGTCCCAGTACAGATCCCTGAGGTACCCCACTGGTAACATGACCTTGTTCTGAATGTTCTCCATTGACTACAACCCTCTGTTGTCTGTCACTCAGCCACTGCCTAATCCACTCAACAATATGGGAGTCCATGTTCAATGACTGTAGTTTATTGATAAGTCTTCTATGTGGGACAGTGTCAAAAGCCTTACTAAAATCTAGATATGCAATGTCTACTGCACCTCCACCGTCTATTATTTTAGTCACCCAGTCAAAAAAATCTATAAGATTTTTTGACATGATCTCCCTGACCCATGTTTTTCATCTTGCAATCCATGGGATTTAAGATGTTCCACAATTCTATCCTTTAATAGGGTTTCCATTAATTTGCCTACTATTGATGTCAGACTCACTGGTCTATAGTTGCTCGATTCCTCCCTACTACCTTTTTTGTGAATGGGCACGACATTTGCCAATTTCCAATCTTCCGGGACGACTCCTGTTACTAATGATTGGTTAAATAAATCTGTTTTGCCAGCTCACCACTAAGCTCTTTTAATAATTTTGGGTGTATCTCATCAGGACCCTGTGACTTATTTGTCTTCACTTTAGACAGCAATCTTAGAACGTCTTCCTCTGTAAAGACACATGCATCAAACGATTCATTAGTCATCCTTTCAAGTGGAGGTCCTTCTTCTTTTTCTTCTGTAAAAACTGAACAGAAGTATTCATTAAGGCAGTCGGCTAGCCCTTTATTCTCTTCTACATACCTTCCGTCCTTTGTTTTTAATTTAGTTATTCCTTGTTTTAATTTCCTTTTTTCATTTATAGATCTGAAGAATGTCTTATCCCCCTTTTTCATAGACTGAGCTAGTTTTTCTTCTGCCTGCGCTTTAGAAGTTCTTATAACTTGCTTGGCCTTTTTCTGCCTAATCTTGTAGATTTCCTTATCTTCATTGCTCTGGGTTTTTTTATAATTACAAAATGCTAGCTTTTTATTTTTAATGATTTGGGCCACTTCTGCTGAGTACCACAGTGGTCTCTTCCTTTTTTTGCTTTTACTGACAAGTCTAATGCAATTTTCTGTTGCCTTCAATAGTGCACCTTTTAAGTAGTCCCATTTCTCCTGGACTCCATGTAATCTGTTCCAGTCTGATAAGGACTCATTTATGACTAATTTCATTTTTGAAAAGTCTGTTTTTCTAAAATCTAAAACTTTTGTTTTTGTGTGGTGTGATTCTTTCACAGTTCTTATATTAAACCACACTGACTGGTGATCACTAGATCCCAAGGTTTCGCCTACAATGACATCATATACCGAATCCCCATTTGTGAATACCAAATCCAAAATGGCCTCCCTCCGGGTTGGCTCCTCAACCACTTGTTGCAGAGACAACCCCAGTAGGGAATTTAGGGAACTTGAAAGAGTACTTCCTGTTGAATCAGCTCTTGCCACAGAGACATGATTGAGGAAGCTTCACCACACAAGGTGAAGAAACAACTCTTGAGTCTGGTGCCTTAGACCACAAAAAATCTGCTTGGAGGAGTCTCCAGGAACTCCAGCATGTATCCCTAAGCCACAACGTTCTTTACAAAGGGGCTTGCGGACACTTCTTCTCACCGTGGGAGGAACCCTAAAAGTCTTCCCCCCCCACTGGAAGGCAGCTGTCACTTGCTTTGGGTCTGCTTGTCAGGAGGTAAAGAGAATTCCACTTTTTCCCTTACCTTTCTGAGAGGCCCATCTGGGTCTCTGGTCCTGTTCACGCTTTTTGTTGGATTGCGGGATAGGACGAAATCCCTTGCTTGGGATCGATTTCTTTTTGGACGGAAAGGCTCTTTTTATCTGCCGTTCTGTCAAAGAATTGTTTTTAATTAAGGCCCAAAAGCAAGTCACTAGAAAAGGGCAAACCACAAAGTTTGGCCTTAAAGGCTGAAACTCCCGACCAATTTTTCAACCAACTGCCTTTCGAGCAGAGTTGACGAGGGCTGCCGCCTGGCAGACATTATGATTGTTTCAGCAGAAGCCTCAGCCATGTATTTACTGCTTTTAGGATTAGCAGGAAAGGCTCCAGGAGATCTTTCCTTGATGCACCAGCCTCCATATGTCCCTTGAGCTGGTCGAGCCACCACTCTAGATTTCTGGCTACGACCGTGGAGCCCATGGCCGGCTTTAGGCTGGATGTAGTAGAATTCCAAGCCTTCTTAAGGAGAGAATCTGCCCTTTTATCCATGGCGTCTTTAATATCCCCATATCCTCAAATGCCATCCGTGCGACAAGACACCTGTGAGAAAACCGCCTCTGGGTTTTTGTGTTCCACAAATGTGTCTGATCCCCTTCAAAGGGAAACCTCCTTTTTAGAGATTTTAGAAAAGAAAGAGACCCCTCTGGGTCCCTCAATTCATTTCCAAGGACCCTGTAAGGACCCTATGGCCCGGAAAGACCCTTTCCATTATGGATAGCCATTTCAAAAGTGGAATAAATCGCTCCCAGATCTTTAACAATTTATATCTAGAGGATTCAGCCACTCTGAACTTTGAGGAACAAGAGCACATTCGCCCTTTCATCCTCTGAAACACTTAATACAGTGATTAGAAGTGCACCGATTGTTTGGTAATCTGAGGATAGGGTGCCATAAAATGGATAAATTCACTATTCAGCTGAACAGTCTCTTTATAATGACACACAGCTGTGAGCACACAAGGTGTTATCATGGTTGGGCCTTGAACTCATGCCTATGAGCATCGACCACACCCAAAGAAATTACTACTGCAAACTGCAGAGGGGTTTCACCAGGAATCTCTTAAAGCGGAGTTCCACCCTGGATTTTTTTTTAATACCCCCGGGACAGTCAGGGCTAGTGCATTCCACAATGGCTAGCCTCTGATCTGTCCCAGTTTGCACTTACCTGTTAGGACAAATACTTACCTTGCAAACGTCTTGTCCAGCGCTGCCATCTCAGATGTGGGCAGCTTGAAGCCAGCGAGATCCTCTTCGGCGTCTTCTTCCGCCTTCTTTGGTCCCACGATGCTCTGCGCCGGCCCCGACGTCACTTCCGGGTCGCGCGCGTCATCCCTCTACAGCTTCTGGGCATGCCCAGAAGCTGTTTAGAAGGGGATGACGCGCGCGACCCGGAACTGACGTCGGGGCCGATGCAGGCGCAATGATTCCTGGGAGCTATGACGTCCAGCTCCCAGGAATCATTGCAGAGCCAGGAAGTGACGACGGGCCGCGGCCGAGGAAGGAGGAAGAAGGAAGTAAGGTAAGTATTTTTTCTTCGCTACGAGGTAAGTAAAAAAAAAAAAAAATATGCGATTATCCATTTCTTTTTCAGGTGACCCGGAGCGAGAAGATGGAGGTAAGTATAAAAATAGGGTGGAACTCCACTTTAAGTGGGTTTTAACACAAAGGACACTTCCTTCTTGGTGTTGGGGCTCTGGTTTTCACTGTGGCTTTAACCTAATAAACAGAGAAGCCACCATGAATCCCCATGAAGCATTTAAGAAAACCACCACTCTAGTGATTAACAAAGCAGTGACCCACTTTAAAAGTAACAAGATTCCCAGAAACATATATCCTGCAAGACCGAGAACCATCTAATAAATGTACCTCCATTTCCCCCAATAAATGTACCTCCATTTCCCCCCCATCAACCCATCCCCCACGGTTGTTGCCATTTGTTTCACTTGACCCTCCCTTGTTGTTGCCATTTGTTTCACTTGACCCTCCCTTCTAGATTGTAAGCTCTAACGAGCAGGGTCCTCTAGTTCCTCCTGTTTCGAACTGTATTGTAACTGTATTGTCTTCCCTCACATTGTAAAGCGCTGCGCAAACTGTTGGCGCTATATAAATCCTGTATAATAATAATAAAAAAAGTATACTCAGTAACTGCAGGGCAGGACTCCCAAGGAGGCAAAACAGAAAACCCAATAAAGCTCAATAGTAAGGGAAAGAGGCACCAATGTACCTCTCCTACCTGAGCCTGGCCGATGCTGGCAGTGCCTGCTTCCACCGATGCTGCAATCCTTTCTTCCATGTCAGAAAAGGTGCAGCGTGCTGACAGATTCTCTCCGAATGTTTGTACATTCAAATGCTGCTTTCCCGCGTCCCCCGCTGTGGACCGGAAGCACCGACCTTCGACCTGCCTCCTGACCCCTGCGAATGCGGCCGGAGCTAGAGCCGTCACGCCCCCTCCGGAAGTCTCGTCCACCGGAACTGACGCCACGCGTCCCCGGGATCAGGGTCCGAAAAATGCGTGAAATTTAAACGAAAAAACCATTCCCCGCCTGCTGCCGGTTAAACAGCCGAACCGCGGACCCCCGACACCCGGACAAGGATCTTCCGAAGGGTCTCTGCTCCCCTGAGCGAGAGAGGTCAGTGGCTCCGCAGCGTACCCCCTTTGTACTCAGGGAGGGGAGCTGGGATGGTCCTCGATATACATCAACAAAAATGGGCATCAAACTTTTCCTCTCCCCCTGGAGAGAGCGCAGCCCTTCCACCAAGCTCCTGCAATGCTTCCACCATGGAGGAGGAAACACAAATGACTGAGGCATGGTGGAAGAGGAGGAGTTTTTATCTTGCAGTGTTTCCTGTGAATTGGGTGGAGCTGCGCTCTCTCCAGGTGCTGTCCTGAAAGGCGACCTGAGAAAAAACTGCAATTTCTGGCTGCGACTGTGAACCGGAGGGTCCCGCAGTCGCTTCTAGGGGGTCAGCAGGTGAATTTTTATCCTTGGACTCCATTGATCAAATAAAAAAATATTTTGTGTGTAATGTCCCTTTAACCACTTAAGCCCCGGATGATTTTACCCCCTTCCTGACCAGGGCCTATTTTGCGATTAGGCACTGCGTGATTTTAACGGACAATTGCACGGTCGTGCGATGCTGTACCTAAACGAATTTGACGTCCTTTTTTTCCCACAAACAGAGCTTTCTTTTGGTGGTAATTGATTGCCTGTGCGATTTTTTGATCATGCGCTATAAACAAAAAAAGAGCGTCAATTTAGCAAAAATAACATTTTAACATTTTAGGCCAATTTGTTTTATGCTACCTATGTTTGGTAAAAAAAAAAAAAATTGAAAAAAGTGTATTTTGATTGGTTTGCGCAAAAGTTATTGTGTTTACTAAGGGAAAGATTTTTGTCATTTTTGTTTTTTAACGAGTAATGTCGGCGATCTGCGATTTTTTTGTGGGACTGCGACATTGCGGCGGACAGATCGGACCCTTGACTGACATTTTTGACACTTCTGGGGTTACCAGTGACACTGTCAGTGAAGGAGTTAACTTTATTGGAGAGGTAGGGGTTAAGTGTGTCCCTAGGGTCATGTTTCTAACTGTGATTGGCTGTGGCTACTAGTGTAAGAACAGAGATCAACGGTCCTACATAGCAGAACCGTTTGATCTCCATTCTTACACAGGGAAGTATGACAGGCGGCTTTGTTTACATTAGCCACCTGCCTTTCTTCCAGGGTAACGGAAGATCGGGTCCGCGACCGCGCGGGAGCACGCCTCCGGCGGTGCGCGCTCACTCCCTAGACCCTCACAGGCTAGCGACGTAGCCCTACGTTGCTTTGCCTGTGAGGGGCTGACTGCCGACGTAAATCATTGTGCGGCGGTCGGCAATCGGTTAAGACCACTAGAAATGTGGTCCCACTGCTTTTACTGCAGATTCACAATCCCTGATTAGTATGCAATAATAGCAGAGCAGAAGAGGAAAAAACCCACAGGGAAACCCAGGAACGTTACCAGACCACAGAGAAGCATCCAATCTGATCAGTGTAATAATGCAACTAACACTGTCTGCACAGGAAGAGCAAGAAGCTCTGCCTCTATCATTACAAGCCATGCATGTCCATCACACGGACCATTATCAATGGGGAAATATAGAAAATGGCTGGCCATGCAAACTAAGGGGAACACAGAGATCATGAACCACAGCAAAATGGCATCCCACATGGCACGCCATGCGGCCTCCAGGACCCCCCCAAAGGGGACCCACCCAGGACAATCCACTACCCTGAAATAAGCGCCATAATGGCTGCATTATTACCGCCCCACCCACCCTCCAAGGTAAAACCTGCTAGGGGTAGGGGAATGGCAAGTGGGAAACCAGATAGTCCTACCAAAGGAGCACCTAATGTTCGACTATTCCAAGGAGGGGCCCGTGACCGCCAAGGGTGTTTGAGGAGACAATTTTACTCACCATACCACGGTACCAGGTGGGAGCCACTCTGAAACAGATCACCTCCCACCCAGGATGGGGTTGCTGTCAGCCAAGGGGAAGCTGCGACTCAGGGCGTTCCAGGTTGATGCGTCCCAGTGAGACTGTCCACTCGCAGGTCTCGTCCCCATCCATCGTGGCACTGTCATAGTGAAGTCTAGTTCTGGACTATAACCTGCTCACGCTCGCTGGTCAGGCTGGGAGACTTTAAGGATCTAGATTATCCAAAAATGGATGGTTGGTACAGGGCTGTGCCGAACCAGCCCAAAATCCCTTCCCCAATTTTGAATTCATAAAAGAAACAACCATATATGTCCCTGGGGAATTTGAGTGGACGGGCTGGAGATAGTCAATGTAGTAGTAAAGAGTATAGAAGAAAGTATATAAAATATAACATTTATTGGTTTGTATTAAAATCCAACAGATAACATACAATGAGTGAAATTTAAAAGTTCAATAACATTCTGTATACATATCCTGATAGGGATAATACATTAGGGGTTCACGAGGCAGGTGAGTGTGTCCTCCAACATGTTTCGGAATTTTTTATTCATACAATTCCTTCTTCAAGGAATTTATATACACACAACCATGCTCTCACCACTTGTATATCTAAGGATGTATAAAGTATAGATAATATTATCTTGAACAAGTACATAAGCAGAAAGGCAAAGAATATATCTCATCATCAATAGGGAGTCCCCATAATCCCATAAGGGTAGAGGATATATATACATATGTGTATATCCTTGAGGGTAGACAAATAGCTGTAAGGATATCAACTTACCCCTAGGGGGAGCATGGAACGAAAAACGTCCTTCCAGTTGTCTCCTTACAGAGGATGTACTGGGGAGATGATTGTTTGTGTGATACAAAGATACCACATATTCATGCAGTCTGACTGTGTTGCACTGTGATGTTGGGTCATTACAGAGAGATCTGCTGTCTTTGCTCTGCACTGGATTTCTGACGAGGTAGGTGGATTTTGGACACCCACTTTCTTTTTTCCCATTATACCCCAACTAATACATGAAAAATGATCTGCTATGGCTAAATTTTTCCCCCCACTTGTGCATCCTTGACAGGTGTGGATCCATCCCCGCTTGTGTGCTCCTCGTGAACACGATGCGGATATGGCTATTGGGGAATAGAGGGAACTGTCAGTGGTAGCACCAATACCTTAACAGCGTGTGAAGGGACTCATATCTTTTTTGAGTCTGCATGCTACAACATATGTGAACAACATCACAGTGCAACACAGTATGTGGTATCTTTGTATCACACAAATGATCATCTGCCCAGTACATCCTCTGTAAGGAGACAACTAGAAGGACGTTTTTCGTTCCATACTCCCCCTAGGGGTAAGTTGATATCCTTACAGCTATTTGTCTACCCTCAAGGATATACACATATGTGTGTGTATATATATATATATATATATATATATATGCCTACTATGGGTATCCTCTACCCTTATGGGATTATGGGGACTCCCTATTGATGATGAGATATATTCTTTGCCTTTCTGCTTATGTACTTGTTCAAGATAATATTATCTATACTTTATACATCCTTAGATATACAAGTGGTGAGAGAATGGTTGTGTGTATATAACTTCCCTGAAGAAGGAATTGTATGAATAAAAAATTCCGAAACATGTTGGAGGACACACTCACCTGCCTCGTGAACCCTTAATATATTATCCCTATCAGGATATGTATACGGAATGTTATTGAACTTTTAAATTTCACTCATTGTATGTTATCTGTTGGATTTTAATACAAACCAATAAATGTTATATTTTATATACTTTCTTCTATACTCTTTACTACTACATTGACTATCTCCAGCCCGTCCACTCAAATTCCCCAGGGACATATATGGTTGTTTCTTTTATGATCTAGATTATCCAGTGTGAAACCGCAGCCGGCTGTTGCTTGTAGTTCCTCTGGATCTTGGTCCTCAGGAACTAACTAGATAAAAAATAAAAAAAAATAAACTTTCCCTGTTACAGCTAAGACCGAAGTCCCAGCAGGGAGCTAGGTCCTATTCCTAACATTAGGCAGAAAAAACTGTTTGATGATAGAGTCTGAGAAGTTATGCCCGCAGGGACAGCCCCCATAGGTGTGCTTAAGTTTTTTTTCCTGCCTTGTGCCTATTGCTAGAAGGAGGAGCATAACCCTACAAGTCATGAAGATAAGGAGCTGTGTCTGTCGATGAATGATGCACCAATCGCTTGCAGCATGCTGGTCTGAGCAAAACGGCCGTGTTAACCCGAGGCCACCCGTGGCCTGTGCATTAGCCCCATCCACCAAAGCATGGCCACCGGTCTCCAGGAAGATGGCTGCCGATCGGCTGCACACGGATCCTCAAGTAGACGACGGCGCCTGCGGGTGCAGGAAGCACACAGTACAGTACACCTTGGGACCCCCCCCCCACAATACTCCCAAGGCTAATGCAAGGGTGCTGTCTGCCCGAGAAATGCTGTGACACTGATCGCTACCAGGTCGTGTGTGTCCGTGCGAGGTGTCCTACTCGCAAGCCCGTCCTTCCAGTGCGATCATGATGCTGCCGACCTAGCACAGAGCTGAGGCCTGAACGAGTTTACTGGCCGCACAGGGGTGATTGTTGATTGTACTTCTCACAGGAACAAACAAAATAAGTAACAAAAAGGAAAAAAAAATAAAAAATAAAAAATTAGTTTAAGAATGAGAAAAGAGAAAAAAATGCCAGGACCAGAGCTCCCAGCAGGGAGCTAGGTCTTTACTCCTGACTAGGAAGAAAATAAAACTGAGATCCTAGAACAGGAAGTGGGAGTATACCACCTGGGACTGCCCCATATGCGTAGTTCAGCTCTGTTAACTTTGTAAACCCTTTTCCGCCTAGTGCCCTACTCCTAGAAAGCGCAGCAGAACCCATCCGTCAAACGAAGATATGACGCTGTGTCCGTCAAAGAACGAAAGACATTTTTAATTTATAAATATTTCTAAAGAGATCCAGACATTTTACAGCTGGACATAGGAAACATTTACACATCAGAACTTATAAACATCGGTGCTCAAAATTCCACTTTAAAGTAGCAAATAACCCAAATGTATAGATAAGGATCTAGTAAGAGTGGCAACTGAAACAATAATGTATGTATATATATATAAACATACCTAATATGTGCTGGAGTAGTTCCACAGCAACCACCAACAATATTCACTAAACCATCCATTGCAAACTCCTGCGAACAAGAAAAAAAAAATAAAAAAAGCTTTTAAGAATCACATACATATACAGTGCCTTGCGACCTTTTGCCACATTTCAGGCTTCAAAGATATTAAACTGTCATTTTATGTGGCTGCCTTTGAGTTACTAGACCGCCTGACTGACCAAGAGGGGAGATATGTGTTCATTAAGGGCATGTATAATGGGACTTCCGTAACCTTGGCAAATGTATACTTCCCTAACACATCACATTTGACGTTTTGTAAACGATTGATGCATGACATGGAGGGCTTAGCGTCCGGATGCATAATTATGGGAGGGGATTTTATCTCTCTGGACCCGGTTGCTGACACGTCGACGGGGAAAACTTATGTGATAGGACCAGCAGATTTTTAGCCAGAGCGTTAAGGGAAGCAAATAATATTCATAACATAGCTGGTATAAAAAAACCAAGCAGGAAAAATAAATGTGACAACAGATAAAATTGCTGAACACTTTCATAGATATTACACAAGACTAGACAACCTGCCTAAACAACACAAACCCAAAGGCATGACGGGAAAAGGAACACAAATCATTCATGATCATCTTACTAACAGTAAGATGCCCACCGTTACATAGGCAGATGCGGCAGCGTTAGATAGACCCATAGATACACGTGAAATCTGCGAGGCTATTGTGAGCCTAAAATCGGGTAAAAGTCCAGGCCCAGATGGGTTTACTTCAATTTATTATAAAACTTTTGTAGATACTTTGGTGGAGCCCCTTCAATTGGCCTTCAACACATTGTCAACGCGGAGAGTTGTACCTCCTGAATTTCTGGCAGCCCATATCACAATTATACCCAAGCCAAATTAAGACCGGCAGAACATGCTCGCCATCTTCCTATCTCACTCCTAAACTTAAATGTGAAGCTAACAAGAATCCTGGCGACCAGAATGAAAACAGCACTGTCTGATTTGATAGGACTTGAACAAACAGGCTTTATGGCCGGCAGGGAGGCAAGGAATAATATAACTAAGTCCCTCAACTCGATACATGCTGTCTCGGTGGGAAAGTTTGAAGGCCTTCTCCTTTTAACAGATGTGGAGAAAACTTTTGACCATGTGGCGAGGAACTTTATGATGGAGACATGTAAATTTGTGGGGTTGGGACAAAATATGCAAATGTGGATCACATCCCTCTACAGCAAGGGTAGTGAATTAAAATTCAAGGAGCTCCGGTCACTAAAATTTTCTTCTGGTCGAGGTCCGAATCTCAAGTCTGTGCCATGAAAGATTGTACGCTTATACTCTCCTTTTTTTGGCACAGCCACGCTCTGATGTTTTTCTTACTGTTTTCTCCACACGCTCTGGTAATAATATGTAACTGTCCCCCCTTACATCAGGTGCCCCTACCAGAGTGATTTATTACATTGGGTCCCCCCATGAAACAGTTGCCACTGTCAGGGTACCCCTTTATATCAGAGGTCCCCATCAGAGTGCCCCCCTTACATCAGGTTTCTTCATAAGGCCCCCTTACATTAGGTGCCATCATCAGAGTGCCCCCTTACATCATTTGTACCCATCAAATAAGGTTAGAGTGCTCCTTTACATCAGGAGTCCCCATCAGAGTGCCCCCTTACATCAGGTGGCGCCATCACAGTGCCACCTTACATCAGGTATTCAGATCAGTGTTCCCCCTTACATCAGGTGTCCTCATCAGAGTGCCCCCTTAACATATGTGCCCATCAGCGTAAGCCCACTAACATAATATGTGTCCATCAGCATGCCCCTTATTTTATGTTAAGGGGCACTCTGATCGGTACATTTTATGTTAAAGAGATTGTAAACCTCAGGAAAAAAAAAAAAAAACCTGAAAGACAAAGGCCTAATGAGCTAGTATGCATCGCATACTAGCTCATTATGAAATACTTGCCTTAGAACGAAGCCCCCGCAGCACCGGCAGCTCACTTGTAACATGGCTGACATGTTCAGCTGTCTCACTTCCGGGTTTGCATCATCCGGACCAGTGATAACGTCACTCCCGTGCATGCCCGCGGGAGATGCCGTTTACGGCACAGGGCATACGGGTTCATTCAGAGCGCATGTGCTGATAACGTCATTGGCTGCATGCAATGTAAATTTCTCCTAAACTGTGCAAGTTTAGGAGATATTAACAGTACCTATAGGTAAGCCTAATCACAGGCTTACATATAGGTAGGTACAAACACTACTTGGGGGGGTTTACAACCACTTTAAGGGACATGCTGATGGACACATTTTGCTGTGCCCATCAGTAAATAAGGGGCAGCAAACAATGACTGCACTTGGGATTGAGATAGGAGGAAAAAAGCACTATAGCACTCACAATTAGTTAGCATTTTGATCCCTTTCAATGTCTCTTGCAACCATCACACACAGCAGACATAGCAGGCACCAGATGTAGGGTTTACACAGGTTTAGACAGGTTCAGGCATTGATCTCCCATCAATCAGCAGCAGTGATCACTGCTTACTACCTCCTTCACAGTGATCACTGCTGCTACATCTCTCCCCACTAAGCGATCATGGTTTTCTTATGCTGCAAAAATAGTGACCTATTTAAACACTCCACCTTGTTGTGCTGCACTCCCTGCTTCCTCCTATTCCGTCCTCGCCACACATCGCCTCTTTCTCTTCACACATGACATTTCCCCTGCCTTACACGGACGGGAGGCACAGTAGCTCTGAATGGACGAAGCTGCAAGCTGGTGATTGGCTGCTTGGACCGCCCTTTATCTAAACAACCAATAACTGGCTTGTTTAGCTTCTGCCCTCCCTCCAGAACTGTCCCAGCCTTCCGCTGTCGGCTCTGTGAAGATGAAAGCATGACAGCTGGGAGAAGAACAGGCTCCTAAATGGCGCAACTGCTGCGGTGCAGGTGAGAGAGTGATTGGGGCCAGGTCTGGACTGCGGGCCGCCATTTAGTGATGCCTGCTCTACAGTAATCCCTCAGCTAAGTTTAAAATTAACGGCTCCCTCTCAGAGAAAGTAATAATCACAAATGGTACTAGACAAGGATGTCCGCTTTCACCGCTATTGTCCATCCTCACACTAGAACCCTTCATCAGAACGTTCAATGCTAATCCCGATCTATATATATATATATATATATATATATGGAAGAGAATACCTACCGTTAGTGTACTGGAAACGGTATTTCTTCCAATCCTTCCAGGACGGCCCACATATGAGAGATGGTGGCTCCTCCCCAACAGGAAACAATCTATTAACAGCTGTTAAAAGGCCCCTCCCTCCCCCTTGTCCCTCAGTTGTAGTAAAGTAGCTTCCACAACCAATACACCAGGGATTTTTAAGCCCTTAGGCACTCACCAGTTGCAATCACCCTTTTAACAGGGCGGGAAGTAGGCCAGCCATCCTGGAAGGATTGGAAGAAATAGTGTTACCAGTACACTAACGGTAGGTCTTCTCGCCACACCTTCCAGGACGGCCCACATGAGAGGATAATAAAGTAACCCTACTGGCCTACCTTAGGGTGGGATCACTGCCTGCAGTACTTTCCTGCCAAAGGCTAGGTCTTGCTGAGACAACGCTTCCACGCGGTAATGTTTCACTAAAGTGTCACTGCTGGACCAGGTGGCTGCACTGCGAATCTGTTCTCAGGAAGCTCCTGCTTTTTCAGCCCAGGATGTAGCCAGTGCCCCTGTAGTGTGTGCCTTCAGGTTTGCTGGAACTGGAACACCTGCAACCTCATAAAACATGGTAATGGCTTGCTTAATCCACCTGGAAACCGAAGGCTTTGAAGCCTGCATTCCTTCCCTTGGTCCAGAGTAGAGGACCAAAAGGTGATTAGACCTCCTAAACTCCTTGGTCCTTCCTAAATAAGTGAGGAGACATCTCCTCACATCTAAATAATGAAATTTAATTTCCTTTTCATTCCTAGGATTATCACAAAAAGATGCTAGTACAATCTCCTGCTTCCTGTGGAAGTAAGAGGCTACCTTAGGCAGATATGAAGGATCTGGTTTCAGAATAATCCTATCTGCAAAAACACAAAAGGTTCTTTTATTGACAGACTCTGTAGGTCCCCTACTCTCCTGGCTGTAGTGATAGCCAGGAGGAAAGCTAGCTTAAGAGACAGAACCTTAAGAGGGACCTCTTCTAAGGATTCAAAAGGGCTTCTAGATAACCCCTCTAGAACCCTGGCTAGGTCCCAAGGAGGGAACCTATCTCTAGTGACAGGGGTAGCTCTATCCCTGGCTAACAGAAATCTTTTAACCAAAGGCTCTCTTGCAAATTTTGTATCCAGGAAGACAGAGAGCCGCAATCTGTACCCTAAGGGTGTTCACCTCCACACCCTTATCTACCCCATCTTGCAAGAACTCCAATATTATGGGAATAGAGGCAGATACCATATTTTTCTGTTTCTGCCAGGCACAACATTTTTTCCAAACTTTGAAATTAATTTTTCGTGTTACTAGCTTCCTGTTTAGGAGTGTATCTATGACCCTGAGCAGCCCTTACTTTTGAGGATGTGACGCTCCTCAAGCATCCCATCCTCTAGGGGAGTGGTTGCCCGGTTTCTGCTACGGCAGGACTGGAAGATTCCTTTGTTTTTATGAGAGCAGTCTTCCCCTGTTCCTTTCCATGGTGACCACTGTAAATTCCAGGAACACCCACTGCTCCAGAATAGGAACAATAGACTAGGTATTCCTGAGATCCAGAGTCGTCACCGACCCTAGGGGTTAACCACCCTGGTAGGAAGGACTTTTG
The DNA here is from genome assembly GCF_965119305.1 of Pelophylax lessonae. NCBI lineage: Eukaryota > Metazoa > Chordata > Amphibia > Anura > Ranidae > Pelophylax > Pelophylax lessonae. The sequence goes on along the minus strand of NC_138770.1, from coordinate 484,040,642 downwards.
ATGTCACTTGGCCTCTTTGGAACTTGTTCCTGGGTGAAGAGAGATAAATTATCTCTTTTACAAGCTCTAGGAACACTCCCTTTCTTGAAGGGTTCCCCCTGGCACCCCTTGAGGCCTGGCCCCTGAAAAACTTCATATGGCTGTCCTTTGGGGGGTTTACTAGGAAAGGTTTTACCTTTCTCCTCGGAGGATCTGACCAGTACTTCTTCCAAGCCTGTGCCAAACAGAAAAGACTCTTCGAAGGGCAAGCCACACAGCTTTACCTTAGAAGTGAAGTCTCCTTCCCAAGCCTTTAACCAAATGGCTCTTCTGGCAGAAATAACCAGAGCAGCTGTTTTGGCTGAGGCGACCACAGCTTCCACTGCTGCATCTGCCAAGAAGGCTACTGCCTTCCTAGTACCTGACAGGGAGTCTATCAGATCCTCGGACCCTCCTTCCTGAGAAGTGTGTCTCAGGAGTTTCCCTATCCAGAAGTCTGTATTTCTGGCGACAAAGGATGCCGCCAAGGCTGGAGCCATAGTGGATGAATTAGCCTCCCATGCTTTCTGTAAGGAGGCTTCAATTTTTCTATCCATAGGCTCTGTTATGTTACCTGTATTCTTAAAAGACAGGTCAGACTTATTGGTTGCTTGGTATAAGGAATGCGTCCAATTTGGGAATTTTTAGGAATTTTTTAACCTCCTCTTCTTTGAAGGGAAACTTCCTTTTCCATGTTTTTGGCTTTAAGAGACTTTTCTCTGCGTATTGCCACCCTTGGAGGATTAAATTCTTCATGGATTGGTGAACTAGAAAAGCCTTAGATGGACTTTTGCCTAAACCCCCTTGTACATTCTATCTTGTACTGAGGTTTTTTTTTGGAGGCTCTGGGATTCCTTCTGTATTATAGACAGCTTGAAGGTGTCCCTCCAAGTCTTCCAAGACAAACAGACTTCTGTTTCCCCTGGAATCTTCCTCCTCACTATCCGCATCAGATTCTTCCCCAGAACTAGGTTGGGACCTAGGCTGGCTCCCTACCTCCCCTGGGTCTTCCTCTTCCTGCCTAACTTGGGCAGGTGGTAGACCCTGCGATGCAGGCAAAAAGACTGATGGCCCAGCCCTGGACAAGGTACTCTCTTGGGAAGGGGGTGCCATTGTCGCCTGCTGAAGAGGCCTAGAAGTACGGATATTCTGGATGGTAGCAAGCATTTTTCCCTGCATAGACTTTAGGAAATCTTTCATTAATACAGAGCCTCTTCACCTGCCAATTTGTTAATACAGGTATAACAAAAAGGCTTTGTGTATGATCTGGCAAAGTTATCCCCGCAATTACCACATCTCTTTGAGGAGCTAGTGTTAGTTGTAAATAGGAGGTGGCAAGATGGAGGGGCCTCCTGGGTGCCCACCGGGACTTCTGCAAGAGAAGAGAAGATTACCATTGATCACTCCTCCTGCCAAAATCAAATACATAGGCTACATTAGCTAGGGGGCAAAGAAGCGGGTTTCACCAGGGCCTGAGCCCGACATCGGTAGAAACCCCCCCCACCCAGGCAGACAAGGAAAAACACGGCCTTACCGGAATCTGTTCTGCTTTTGGTAGTAGCCAACTGGAGCGACTTTCCCTCTTCCATGAGGCGAGCAGCAGTGGGCTTTTCCTTGGCAGCCTTGCCGTCCTTCGGGGCTGAAGGCTCTGCCATGTTACCACCAAGCATTTTGAGCGTCTCCTCCGGATATCCTCTTCCTTATCGCACTGCGCATGCCCGACTCCGAGCGGAAGTTCTGGTCTTCAAAGCGAGGCTTGAAGAGCGGTTGCGGCGGGCTTTTTGAAAATCCTCAGATGCTGCGAAACCCAGGAAGAGTGGAGGAGACCCCTGCAAGATGTCAGGGCCCCAGATGCTGCAAAACCCAGGAAGAGTGGAGGGGACCCTTGCAAGATGTCAGGGCCCAGGCATAGAGGAATCACCCATAGGAACGACTGCCTGGGGCTTTGGGGGCGACCTGTAAGAAGCCTGAGAAGGCGGCAGGTAGGGAGAAGCCTTACACTGGCCCGACCGAACCTGGCTTACAGGGGGATCCATCCACACCCACAGTTTCGGGTCAGAGAAAAATAAAGTTTCGCTGTAAGGAGAAACACAATCTAAACTGAGGGACAAGGGGAAGGATGGCGCCTTTTAACAGCGGTTAATGGATTGTGTTTCCTGTTGGAGAGGAGCCACCACCTCATATGTGGGCCGTCCTGGAAGGTGTGGAGAGAATACAAGATCGCTACTTATGCGGATGATTTGCTTTTCTTTTTGACCAACCCACACGTTTTGATTCCCTTGCTCCTGCAAGAATTCTCCCTATACGGATAGATCTTGAATCTCAAACTAAATTATTCTAAATCAGAGGATATGAATATCAGCCTACCCTCACATGAATTAGATGTGGTTAAAGCAAACAGCCCATTTAAGTGGGAAGCTTCCGCTCTTTATTATTTAGGGATACAGTTCCTAAACTGCGACTGATATTCGATCACAACTTTACACCCATACTTAGAACTATCGAAAGAGATCTGGGGAGCTGACATCGCAAACATTTTTCCTGGTTTGGCCGAGCAGCCATCATTAAGAGGATGGCCTTGCCAAGGATCCTGTATCTTTTTCGAACCCTACTGGTCAAAGTACCACAAAGCTTCTTCAGGGCCCTACGATCTATCCAGCTCAGATTTCACTGGGCTCACAAGAACCCTAGAATTAAATTTACAATTCTGACAGCTATTAAGGAAGAGGGTGGTTTAGGCATCCCAGATTTTAGAACATATGTCTCACACATCACGAGGATAATAGATTGGCATTGTCATAGTCATTCCAAGAACTGGGTTTCATTAGAATCAGACTTGTGCCGATCAACATACAGTTCTCACCCTGGATTCATTGGGATCAGTGCCCAATAAACTGCAAGGTGTAAATAAGTACAATTATACTACCTGGTATAATTAGGTTTTATCGTACTTATGGACTCTGCTCAGGCAAAGGTGTTTTTGCCAGAGGACAAGCTCCGGACTTTGCGGGACGAGATCAGGTCCCTCAGGGACAGCCCGTCCTCATCACTCAGGGCCTGTATGCGGGGCCTGGGTTTTGATGGTTTCGGCCTTCAAGGTGATACCCTTTGCTCAGGGTATCACCTTGAAGTCCGAGTGGTGGCTCCAGTCCCCGTCGGTGGCGGAAGGCAAGTCCTTCCGCCCGTTGGTGTGGACGGTGATTACCACGGATGCCAGCCTGTCGGGCTGGGGTGGAGTCCTGGGCAACCTGTCTGCCCAGGGCGCTTGGTCGAAGGAGGAGTCCTCCCTCCCGATAAATGTGCTGGAATTGCGGGCGAAAAAACTGTCTCTTCCAGTGGTCGGACCGTCTTCGGTCCCGTCCTGTCCGGTTACAGACGGACAATGCTACCGTGGTGGCTTACATCAACCACCAAGGGGGCACCAGGAGTGATCGGGCGGCCCGGGAGGTGACCGACATTCTGTCTTGGGCCGAGACTCATGTCCCGGCGATCTCAGCAGTTCACATTCCGGGTGTGGAGAATTGGCAGGCCGACTATCTGAGCGGCCAGACCATGGACCAGGGGGAATGGTCCCTGCACCCGGAGGTCTTCCAAATGCTGTGTGCAAAGTGGGGATCCCCGGACGTGGATCGGTTTGCATCTCGGCTAAACCGAAAGGTGGAAAGGTTCGTGGCAAGAACGCGTGATCCGCTGGTGGACGCCTCAGATGCGTTAGTGGCCCCTTGGTATCGTCTGATGTATGCCTTTCCTCCGATTCAATTGCTATCCAGGTTCCTCCGCAGGTTAGCCTCGGAACCGCACCTGGTGATTCTGGTGGCTCTGGACTGGCCACGCCGGTCCTGGTACGCCGACGTTGTTCACCTGGCAGTGGCGCCTCCGTGGCGACTGCCTCTGCGGGAAGATCTCCTGTCTCAGGGTACGATCGTCCATCCTGCTTTACCTGGCTTTAATGGCCTGGCTGTTGAGACCCGGGTCCTGAGGGACAAGGGTCTCTCCTCTGAGGTCATTCCTACCCTTGTCAAGGCTAGGAAAACATCCTCTGGTAAAATCTATTACCGTACCTAGAAGGCTTATTTTGCCTGGTGTGAGTCCAGGGGGTTCTCCCCTCACTCGTACTCGGTGTCGAGAGTGTTTGCCTTCCTCCAGTCTGGTGTGGACCAGCGCCTGGCGCTGGCCATGATCAAGGGCCAGGTGTCCACACTGGCTATTGTTTTCCAACGCCCTGTGGCGTCTCATTCTCTGGTTCGCACCTTCATTCAAGGTGTTCCTCCCAGGAAGGAGGCCTTACCCCCATTGGACTTGAACTTGGTTCTGTCCGTGTTACAGCGTGCTCCCTTTGAAAACATTCGGGCTATAGCGTTGCCTCTGCTGTCTAAGAAGGTTGCCTTTTTGGGGGCGATCACTTCGGCTCGCAGGGTGTCGGAACTGGCAGTGTTATCTTGCCGTTCTCCATACTTGGTGATTCACCGGGATAAGGTGGTCTTGCATCCGCATCCCTCCTTTCTTCCTAAGGTGGTCTCTGAGTTCCACATTAATGAGGACATTGTCCTGCCTTCGCTTTGTACGAAGCCTAAGCATCCTAAGGAGGTTGCTCTGCACTCCTTGGATGTTGTCAGGGCGATCAGGGTTTACCTGTCTACGGAATCCTTTCGGAAGACTGATTCCATCTTTGTCCTTCCTGAGGGACCTCGGAAGGGCATGGCTGCATCTGCAGCGACTATTGCCAAATGGATCAGACAGACCATTGAACAGGCTTACGCCTTGAAGGAACGGGTTCCTCCCTTCCCTGTTAAGGTGCACTCTACCAGATCTGTGAGTGCGTCCTGGGCCTATTGGCATCGGGCCTCGGTGGCCCAGGTGTGCAAGGCTGCGACTTGGTCGTCGGTGCACACTTTTTCCAAGTTCTACAAAGTAGATGTTCTGGCATCAGCTGATGCCTCCTTTGGCCGCAAGGTTCTCAGTGCGGCAGTGCCATGAAGGACCCTTGTTTTTTTATGGGTCCCTGGCTAGTGGTATTTTCTTTCCTGGGCTGTTGCTCCTGTTGAGCATTGTTTTCTGTTGCCCAGCAGGTTCTCTTACTGTGCATGTAAGGTTCCTTTCTCTGATGTGGGTACTGTGTTGCCTTTTCTACGGTTGCGTCTCCCACCCCTCATGTCTATACTGCTTTGGGACATCCCAACAGTGATGACTTAGAGGCGGCAGTGACTGTCGGAGGACATAAGAAAACGTAATTTTTGTAAAATTTTACCTGTAACATTCCTTTCTCTGAGTCCTCCGACAGTCGCCGCCCCTGCCCCTCTTTTGGGGTTCTTATTACCTACTTCTATGCTACCAAACTGAGTTGGGAGTGGTCACTGCAGGGGGGTATTGACCAGATGGGACAGCCCACATGGGTGTGTATATGCAAATGCCTTTGTTCTTTTTGACTAAGTCTTTATGCCTAGCTACTCCTGCGGAGCGGAAGTCAATACCCAACAGTGATGACAGAGGCGGCGGCGACTGTCGGAGGACGTAAGAGAAACTCAGTTTGCTCGGTCTCCGTGGCTGTGCCCTCCATTGGTTCGAATCTTACCTATCTCACCGCACCATCAGTGTCACTTACAATTCCACTTACTCCCCTGCAACTCCTCTTACTGTTGGGGTCCCCCAAGGTTCTGTCCTTGGACCGCTACTATTCTCAATCTATACCTTCTCCCTGGGTCAGCCAATAGCCTCTCATGGCTTCCACTACCATTTCTATGCTGATGACACCCAAATCTACCTCTGTACCCCTCAGCTCACCCCATCAGTCTCCTCCCTCATCACTGATCTACTAAAAGACATCATCCTGGCTGTCTCACCACTTCCTCAAACTGAATCTATCTAAAACCGAGCTCATAATATTTCCTCCTCCACGTGCCCCTTCCCCGGAATTCTCTGTCAAGATCAATGGAACAACTATCAGTCCTTCCACACATGCCAGGGTGCTAGGGGTAACCCTGGACTCTGCACTGTCCTTTCAGGCTCACATCCAATCCATGTCCAAATCATGCCGCCTTAACCTCCACAACATCGCTAGAATACGCCCCTTTTTAACCAATGACACCAAACTTTTAATTAACGCCCTGGTTATCTCTCGCATTGAATATTGCAACTCCCTCCTCATTGGATTACCCTTACATAGATTACCCCCCCTTTAATCCATAACGAATGCTGCTGCAAGACTTATCCACATTACCAACCATTCAGTGTCCTCCACCCCTCTTTGCCAATCCCTTGACTGGCTTCCACTCACCCAACGAATAAAATTCAAAGTGCTAACAATAGTTTACAAAGCCATCCACAACTCTGCCCCCAGCTACATCACTAACCTGATCTCAAAATATCAACCATGCTGCTCTTTAGCTCCCTTGTCACCTCTTCCCATGCTCGCCTCCAGGATTTCTCCAGAGCTTCTCCCATTCTTTGGAACTCTCTACCCCAATCTGTCCGACTGTCCCCTAATCTATCCATCTTTAGACGATCCCTGAAAACCCTTATCTTTAAAGAAGCCTACCTGGCTACTAACTAATAACACTGTTTCACTTGCTCCAACAGCTCATCCCCCACAGCTATTGCCTTTTGTATCAATTGATCCTCCCTTTTAGATTGTAAGCTCTAACGAGCAGGGTCCTCAGATTCCTTTTGTTCCAAATTGTATTGTAACTGTAATGTCTGCCTTCATTTTGTTAAGTGCTGCGCAAACTGTTGGCGCTATATAAATCCTGTATAATATTATAATAATAATAGTCTCTGACTAGATGGAGCTGTGTCTGTGGATGCCTTTCAGAGAAATTTTTTTTTTTCTTTTTTTCAGAATTGTCACTTTTTTATTTTTGTTTATAGCGCAAAAAAATTGCAAAGGTGATCCGATACCAACAAAAGAAAGCTCTATTTGTGGGAAAAATAGGAATTACAATTTGGATACAGTGTTGCATGAACGTGCAAATGTCCGTTAAAAGTAACTCAGTCCCCGTGGAGTGACTCACATCGGTGATGGCCAAATCAGCCTCAGAATCTGAGGATGCAGAGGAAGCAGGTGAAGGCAGAGGGCGCTTTTATACTGGATCTCTTTTCAAGAGCTAAATCTACTTAGGACACCAATTACTGCAGGACCACTATCAGGGCCACCAGAGCAGACTGAGACCCAGAGGGTCCTGCAGCTTCTGAGGGAGGGTCCGGTGGCGACACGTGCTCTAGGGGCTCCAAGATAACCTTGGGACCGCAAGCAAGCTCTGTACAATATATGACTGTAAAAACGCTGAAGACCCCCCACCCCCACTACACTAATGGCACCACAGGTCCCAATGCACCAAGCAGCGCTGTTATAGCAGAAAGAGGGAGATATATACAGCCCAAGGAACTCACCACCACAGATTTTAGGAGGGACAAAGGGACAGAGCGCCAAGCTGCCTGCTGCATGCCGATCAAAAAAGAAGAGGAATCGGATGTACCGCCACTAGAGCCTCCCGCCGATCCCTGCGGCTACAAGAAGATGGCCGCCACATTAACTACATGGGAAAAAAACAAAAACGTGGCCACCGAGCTCCAAAACAGCAGGCTATGGGAAAATGGCGCGCGACCCTTGGGACCCCTAAAGACCCTTCAGGTACTGAAGTCCGGCAAGGGAAGCCTAGACAGGGACCCCCCAGGGAATTTACCACACACATTGTGCAAATGGAGCAGCTCCCCCACCCCCCCCCCTTCCAGTCACAGCTCACCTCACCCCATACCAAATGATACCGCCAACCCAAAGGGGGGGGGGTGTTAGCGCAAGGGGAACCCCGCTAGTAAGGGGGAGGAGCCATAGGGTAGGAACAACACATGGGGGGCCTACCAACCCAAGGAGGAGCCCACATCCACCCAGAAATTTCCCAGAGGAGAGGGGGGACACTATTCACCACACCTTTGTAACTGGGCAGGCACTACTCCGGGTAAATCACCTCCCCATCAGGATGCAATTCGGTCATACGAAATGTTTCACTCGCCGGCCAGCCCCCGTCCAGAGGGGCTATGTTGCGGTCGACCGAGTGCAGAGCTGCGGGCCGCATGCGCTCACTGGCCTGACTGCCGAGATCGGAAGGATCTAGGATATCCAGTGCGTCACCCAGTCCCGGCAGTTGATTGTAGTTCTCAGAGGAACAGACTTGGTTGTAGAAAGAAAACAACAAAAGTAAAAAAAAAAAAATTCAGTTTAAAAAGGAAAAATTACAGGACCAGAGATCCCAGCAAGGAACTAGCTCCTTACTCCTCACTGGGCAGAAAAAAACTGAAAACCTATCGCAGGAAGTGGAAGTACACCCCCTAGGACTGTCCAATAGGCGTAGTCAATTTATTCCCGCCTAGTGTCCTACTCCTGTAGGGGGCAGCATAACCCAACGGTCAAAGATGATATGGAGCTGTGTCCATCAATTAACAAGAGAAAAAGGATTTTTAATAATACAGAAATGTTGGCTTACTTAACCACTTAAGGCCTGGGCCTATTTCTGACACTTGTTGTTTACAAATAAGTTAAAATAATTACAAACAGTTAAAATAATTTGAGATACCGAAAAATCGCTGGCTGTATCCTCCTACATGTAACTCCAACACTCCATAGGGGATGATACCATGTGAAAGAGATAGCTCCAGATAGTGCTTATATCGTTTTATACTTTTTATTAAATGCCAAGTGAAAAGTTGTACACTCACATTTCCAGGTGCATGTATGCACGTATGAATCGCTTTAACCGTTCCGGGATGCCTTTCGGATAAATAGGGAGCCGCCTCGGCTTGCGACCGTCCTCCTTGGTCTGCCCGACAGCCTCACCTACGCTGGGTGCAACGCTCCGTCAGTCCTAGCCCCTCCCCTACGCGTGACGACACAGGGACCTCGTGTCTTCCTCAGGGGGATATGGAAGACACGAGGTCCCTCAGTGGAAGGGAGGAGAAGTGCCCCAGAGGAGTTAATATTGTATACGATTAGAGGCATATCTATATTGGTTTTAAGGTGAGCGCCCAATCACAAAGGGGGTGCATGGAGTTTGGTGATATATCGGTCAAGCATAACGGTTGGGAACACACCCACATGTCCACAGACTTGGTGGATTGAGCACCTGCAGCTGATTATTCCACAAGCACCTGGCACTTTTTCTTTATATGAAGGACTCACAGATTATAACACTTATAAGCACTTTATGGACTATTTATATATATTAGAATCTTTTATATATATTGGTTTCAGTTTGCATGAGAGAACATAGCAAATATTGATTGCAAGGATTTTTTGCATGAGAGAACATAGCAAATATTGATTGCAAGGATTTTTTAAACACAACGGTATCAGCACACAGCACTTTATATTTGGTAACACTGTATGATTATTGAAGCGGGTTACACATTTACTCAGCATTGGAATCACATCAAAACATTGACATTTCACGGAACAATTTATATCACACAGGTTTATTTTATTTTTACATTTTTGGATAGCACACCATACACAGTATAATCTGGATTGGTCACCAATATCGTTCAAATAGCAACTAGGCAGATTTTTACTCTTGCATGAGAGAACATAGCAAATATTGATTGCAAGAATTTTCTAAACACAACGGTATCAGCACACAGCACTTTATATTTGGTAACACTGTATGATTATTGAAGCGGGTTACACATTTATTTATATACTCAGCATTGGAATCACATCAAAACATTGACACTTCACGAAACAATTCATATCACACAGGTTTATTTTATTTTACATTTTTGGATAGCACACCATACACAGTACAATCTGGATTGGTCACCAATATCGTTCAAATAGCAACTAGGCAGATTTTTACTCTAGCGCAACACTATTTATAGCACAGAGCACTTTCTGAGGAGTGAGGTGTTTGCGGCAGTTGTAAAATATATATATATATATATATATATATATATATATATATTTATTTATTTATTTTTTTTTGTTTTAGCAGAGACCCTAGAGAATAAAATGGAGATCACTGCAATAATTTTTTATTACACCTTATTTGTGCAGCGGTTTTACAAACGCAGTTTTTTGGGGAAAAATGCACTTTTTTATTAAAAAATAAGAAAACAGTAAAGTTAGCCCAATTTTTTTCTATAATGTTACGCCAAGTAAATAGATACCCAACATGTCATGCTTCAAAATTGCACACACTCGTGGAATGGCAACAAAACATTGATTCTTAAAAATCCCCATAGGTGGCATTTTAAAATTTTCTACAGGTTACCAGTTTAGAGTTACAGAGGAAGTCAAAGTTTCAAATTATTATCCGGCGCCTCATGTGAGAAGACGCGCGGAACAGCGGCTCCGATCACACCGGCATACAAAGCCTCTCTGACAGCCCGACAAGCCTCCCGATCTCACGGAGCCCAGGCATACCTGCACCGAACCGGTAACCCTATGGACAAATTTGTCCTCCACGGCCCGCCGCTGACCCCGCAGGCCTCCCGCTGTGATCCTAGTGACCAGGCCTCATCCGAGGCAAACATGGCGGACGCCACACCGCAGCAGCCTGCACTAACACAGGGCACAAACGCTTCGGCCTTCCCGGATCCACAAATAGCCACACTGGCACAAGCGGTGGCCACATTACTATCGCCCAGGATCACTGCAGCGGTCGATAAGGCTATAGCACAGGGCCTCACTCACCTCAGGAAGGAGCTGGGGGAACAGGCAGGCAGGCTCGCTGAGCTGGAGCACCGTGTCTCTGATATAGAGGAAGAGGTCCAAAGCTCTTTCACCCATGACCAACAGGCCAGACAAACGCAAAGCTATATTCTAGAGAAATTGGATGACCTAGAGAATCGCTCTAGGCGTAATAATCTGCGGATTATAGGCTTGCCAGAATCCTTTATCAATGACTCTCTCCCTGACATCTGTATGGCCCGGATCCCTGCTGCCCTGGGTCTCCCTGCACCTTGCACGGTGGAAAGAGCACATAGACTGGGAGCCCCCTCAAATGAACGCCGCTCTCCTCGCCCTGTTATTGTGAGGTAGCTGAATTACATGGACAGAGTTAATATATTGAAATCCTTCCGCAATTCCAAATCACTCCAACTGGATGGCCACAAGCTTCTCATCTTTGCGGATTACTCCCAGGAAGTGTCCAAGTGAAGGAAAGCTTTCCAACCGCTCTGTCAGGCGTTATACCAGAAGGCTATCAAGTTCACCCTAGCTTATCCCGCTACCCTCCGCTTCTCAGATGCGGCGGGTGTCCAGAAATCATTTACTCACCCCGAGGAGGCGAGCCATTACTTGCAATTCTACCTTCATATCACACTGGACCCCACCTGGAGTGATGCTGCCTCTAGAGGGCGGTAGATGCTCACTGTAAACCTTGCTGTTGTTTTATTGCATCTCCACAGTGCTTGCTGATTTATCTTTATGGGTTTTGTTGCATGCAACCGGGCTTACTGAATTTATTTCTTGCTATGTGTTTTTCTTCTCCCTAGATACAGCCTTGCCGTGTGTCTTTAGCCCGTTCGGATGCACTCTTCTTCCATGATGTCTCCTAGGCTCCTGAGACTGTCCTATCCACCCTCCCATGATGGGCTGGGCGCCAACGGCAGACTATCGGTAACGCTGTCCCTGGGTGATAAGGTGACTTACATGAGGAAAGAAGAGAAGTTGAGACTTCCTTTTAAAGTTACCCTTTTATGTGTTCCCCGGAACCCCTGTTGGGCCCGTACCCTGTCTTATCCCTTTTGCAGACCGTCATTATACCTGTTCAGAATGAGCACTGATGTGTTATTACACCTATGGTTGAGACCCATCACTACTACCTAGTCAAAATATACGTTCATATATCTGCTCATTAGAACCCCCCGACATTTCCCATGTCGTTAAAAATTGTCAGCTGGAATGTTAAGGGCCTTAAATCCCCTAATAAGAGAATGGCTGTCCTCAGGCATCTGAAACGCCTGAGGGCAGACATTGCGGTGTTGCAGGAAACTCACTTGGCAGCCGGTGATCTAGACCGACTGCGCAAACTGTGGGTGGGCAAAGTCTTTGGATCTCCGGCAGGTAGAGGTAAAGCGGGAGTAGCTATCCTACTACACAAGCGACTGACCTGTTCGGTAAACGACACTTCTCATGAGGACTCCGGGCGAATACTGACCCTAAACCTTTTCCACTGGATCCAAAACTTGGACCTTGGCCGGGGTGTATGCACCGAACGCGCCTACTAAAACCTTTTTCCAACAACTTACCTCTTTTTTAGCTCCTATGGCCCATACGCCGCTAGTGGTCGCCGGCGACTAATACAGTCATGCAGGCGGCGGAGGACAAATGGGGAGGCGACGCTCGACCCCTCCCGCGCTCACCCCCTTCCACTGCACCACTACAGACCTTTGCTGACGGTCTGATCCTGATGGATGTCTGGCGTCTAACACACCCCACAGATCGCGAATTCACATTCTTCTCACACCCGCATAATTCCCTATCTCGCATTGACTACATATTCTCCAATGCTTCACTTTTACCTCATGCTACCCGCCCTGACATTCATGACATTGCAGTATCAGATCACGCCCCAATATCAGTAGAACTGTCGAATATGACCCCCCCTACAACAAAATCCCCATGGAGATTTCCTTCATATCTGGCGAAAGATGTGGGACTCCAAAAGCTCCTCAGAGAGGCCTGGACAGACTTTCTGTCCGACAACTCCTCACCAGATTGCTCCCCCTCGCTTCTCTGGGAGACAGGCAAGGCGGTACTGAGAGGGTGCATTATCTCCTATGTCTCGGCTCACAAACGAAAGGTAACCGCAGCCTATGCAGCGGCCAGTGCATCTTTACGGGAGGCACAATGGCTACTGAACTGTTCCAACACTGCTGACAACAGGAACCGTTGGTCCAAGGCCAAATCCGACTTTGAGACGTGGGCTGAGGCACAGGAGACCATGTATACCCACTATCAGGATTGGAGATTCCACAAATTTGGCAATAAACCGGGCAAGTAGTGACTGCCTTAAAAAATGCACAGGGGACGATGGTACATACACCACGGGAGGTTTTGAGCACCTTCGAACAGTTTTACACCTCTCTTTATGGACCAGATCCCATTGATGTCACGGAGGCGGAGAAGTTGCTCGCCTCAGTCTCCCTCCCGAAGGTCACTGCCGACCAACTCTCCTCTTTGAATGCCCCCTTCTCTTTAGGGGAACTTACTGCGGCTATTAAATCCCTATCCCCGGGTAAAGCACCGGGACCGGACGGGTACACCTCAGAGTTCTACAGACTGGCTTTGGATACTTTGGCCCCCACCCTTCTGGAATTGTATAACTCAATTTACCAGGGAGGCCAGTACATGCCTACCGGCTATCAGGCCTACATTAAATTGATCTATAAACAAGGGAAAGATCCTACTAACCCCGGCTCCTACAGGCCTATCTCCCTGCTAAATTTGGATGCCAAGCTCTTATCAAAGATGGTGGCGAACAGATTGGCTGACATTTTACCATCATTGATCCATCCTGCCCAATCAGGATTCACCCAGGGGAGGTCGGCCACTTCCAACATTAGGAAGGTGATCGCAGCTTTGCAATATGCTGGGGCTAATCCAGCCGCGGATGCTGCCATTGTCACATTAGATGCTGAGAAAGCTTTCGATAATGTCAGCTTCCGCTGGCTGGATATGGTCCTTACCAAGTATGGCTTTTCTGGTTCCTTCCTCCACTTAATTCGGGAAATGTACCGGACTCCTATGGCGCAAGTGGTGGTGGCCGGCCTCACCTCGGCAGCTTTCCAACTCCACAAGGGCACCAGGCAGGGATGTCCCCTATCCCCACTCCTCTTCAACATGGCTATCGAACCCCTCTCCAGAACACTGACTTTCCACCCAGACCTTAGAGGCATTCCTGTGGGTACTCAGCAACTGCGCACAGCGCTTTTCGCTGACGATGTACTGATCTTCACGGCGGACCCCGCTCATGACTTGCCGTTGATCCAAACTATATTTGCTACTTTTCGCTCCTGCACTGGGTTACGTATAAATTTCTCCAAAAGTGAAGTGTTACCTCTGCGCTCCCCCCACCGGCCACATTGGGCATCTTGCTCCACGTTCTCCATAGTTCAGTCACATATCGCGTACCTAAGGATTCGAGTGGGAAGGCATCCATCCTCCCTCTACTCGTTAAACTTTACCCCTGTTGTGGATAAAATTGTAGCCGAACTTCAAAACTGGCAGTCACTTCCCCTGTCCCTCAGGGGTAGATGCCATCTTTTTAAGATGTCCAGTTTTCCTAAACTCCTATATCCCATGCAAACGTTATCCATCCTGCTGAAACATACGGATAATCTCGCGCCTCAACCGGGCAATTGCGGGCTTCATTTGGCAGGGTAGACGCTCCCGCATAGCTTTGCGTAAGCTCTACCTTCCGAAATGGAAGGGAGGGGTGGGTCTACCAGATATAAGGATGTACAACCTCTCCTGCCTCCTCCGAGGGGCCTTAGACTGGATCACAGGCAGCTCTAGATATACGAACTATGACCTGGACTCGCAAATGGTGCAACCTTATGACCTGAAGGCCCTGCTGCATTGCAGACATAGATAAATCCCTCCAGACTTGCGCACTAACCTTCTGTTACGAAACACGGTTATCGCCTGGAGGGAGGTTCGCAGGAAATTGGGGGCCCCTCATAGGGTCTCCGGTTTCATGCCTATCCAAAAGCACCCTCTTTTTCCGCAAGCGCAGCAGGGACAGGTGTTTGATTTGTGGGCGGCCAGGGGCATTACAACCTTTTCCCAGCTGTATGATCCTGGCTCAGGTCTCCCTCTACCCTTCTCAGATATTTGCCAGAAATATGATTTACCACGGGGTCATTATCTGTATGTATGACAATGTATCAGTTTTATTCACTCCTTAGACATTCCAGCCACTGCCTGTTTCTGGCCATCTATTATGGACTCCTGGGTGAAGCGGGGGCCCCACAAAATCTCACACATTTATCCCTCCCTTTGTATGGAACTCTATGACCATGTAGCCTCACAGGTGGCTACTCGATGGAACATGGCTCTCTCCTCCCCGTCAGCCCATACTCGGATTCTAAAAGGCTACAATGGCACGTGCATCTTTGTGCAAAATGAATTTTGGAGAGAGCAACAACTTAAGATAATGCATGGGGCCTACATTCCATGCCTACGGTGGTCCACAGACCCAAACAAATTGCAATGTCCTCTCTGCACCCAAAATATGCCATCCCTTCTTCATAAACTATGGCTATGCCCATTGGTTTCTCTCTTCTGGGACAAGGTCATAGACTTTATCTACCGTACGCTGGATCTACATCTGTCAAAGGATGTGTACCTTTTACTCTTTGGAGACACTCAGACCACTTTCTATCTCCTGCCCAGACCTCAGAGGCGCTTGCTGCAACATAGCAAGCCTTGGCTCTTAAGTTGTTTGATGATAGCCCGGAGAGTCATCTTGAAACATTGGACATCTGAGGAACCTCCCACTATCATGGAAGTTAAGGGGGAACTGCAAATATTACTACGCAGGGACTTGATAGAACTTCGCCAACTGAGGCTCCCCTCCCATGATCGATTCCACCGGAAATGGTCGGCCTATCTCCATACCACGGGCTCTCCTGCTTCACCCCGCTCACTGACAATACCCCCCCCTTGGCATTCCCTTGAGTTCTGGAGCGTCGGGCTCCTGCATATGAACACCGGATAAGGGCTTAGATGAGAGTCTTTATGTTTTATGCTTAATCTTTGAAATAATCATACTGGGTCTCCATGCTCTACTCTCTTTGCTTACGGATATCTTACTTTGACACATCTGCTACTAATACTACGGTGTCGCTCTGCAATATTCCCCCCATCCCCTCCTTTCTTTCTCTTCCTCCCCCCCTCCCCCCACCTCCTTTAGCTTTATCTCTATTTTCTATCGTTTTCTTCATCTGCCTATTGTTGGTTTTTCCTTGCTCGATTATTCTCCCAAATGGGAACATTATACAGTTTAAAATGTGAAATGAAGTGTCGATGCCCACCTCTCGCATTCAAGTTAGGGGCAACCGTTTTGTTTACATGTTCAGCCTTGCATATAATTGTGCTTCCCTGTTTCAAATGTTCTGAATGTATTGTTAATCAACCTTCAATAAAATATTATATAAAAAAAAAAAAAGTTTCAAATTATTGCTCTCGCTCCAACGATCGCGGCGATACCGCACATGTGTGGTTTGAACACAGTTTACATATGTGGGCATGACTTGCGTATGCGTTCGCTTCTGCGCGCGAGCCAACGGGGACGGGGTGCTTAGACTTTTTTTTTCCTATTAATTTTATCTTTTATTTTTACACTGTCCTTTTAAAAAATGTTTTTTTTTTATTACTTTTATTCCTATTACAAGAAATATAAACATCCCTTGTAATAGAAATAAGCATGACAGGACCTCTAATGTGAGATCTGGGGTCAAAAAGACCTCAGATCTCACATCTACACTAAAAAGCATAATAAAATAAATAAATTAAAAAACAAATCTGGATTTTTGACTTACCGTAAAGTCCTTTTCTCTGACAGACGCAGCTCCATATTCTTCTTAACCATTGGGTTATGCTGCCCCCTACAGGAGTAGGACAATAGGCAGGAAAAAACTTTACCAAGCCTATGGGGCAGTCCCTGAAGGCATACACCCACTCACTCTGCTATAGGATTCAGTTTTGTTGCAAGCAGTGTCAGAAGTAAAAAACCCCAACCCACTCAGAAATAAAGGGGCGGGTGCTGCGTCTGTCATATGAACTTCAGAGAAAAGGATTTTACGGCAAGTCAAAAATCCAGTTCTCTCTATGGCTCATTAACAGACGCAGCTCCATATTCTTCTTAACAATTGGGAGGTCCCAAAGCAGTATTTGCATGAGGGGTGGGAAAACAAAGCAGAGAAAGAACGTAAATCCCCAAAAGCTAAACTTACCCCACCAGGTAACCTGGAGCTCAACCAGGAACAACTGGAACTCACCAAAAACATCATACACCCTCAAAGAGAATAAATTATCTTTTAAACAGCAGCCTGCAAAAACATTGCGGCCAAAGGAAGCATCTGAGGATGTCAACATTGTAGAAATTTGTGAACGTGTGCACCAGACGACCAAGTTGCCGCCTCGAAAACTTGCATTACTGACGCCTGATGGTGAAAAGCCCAAGAAGCACTCAGCCCCCCCAGTAGAATGTGCCTTCACAGTGAAAGGTGGAACCTGACCCTTTAGTGAATAAGCCTGATCCATCTGGATACAGTCGCAGCAGATCCAGTTAACCCCTTTCCGAGGTTCTTCCGTAAGGACAAAAAAACAGTCCGATTTCCTGAAAGACTAAGTAACAGACGGGCAAACCCTAATTGCCCGAATCACAGCCAAAGAATGCAAGGCAATTTCATTGGGATGCTTGGGCTTCGGACAGAGTGAAGGCAGCACAAGGTCTTCGTTCAATGGAAATCAGAAACCACCTAAGGAAGAAAACGACTGATTAGGTCCAAGTAACACTTAATCTCTGTGGACCACCAGAGAAGGAGAATGGCAGGACAGCGCCGCCAAATCAGTCACTCTGAGGCAGAGGCAATAACCACCAAAAAGACTACCTTCTGTGACAATGTAAGCAGAGGAACATCCCTAAGTTTTCAAAGGGAAGTTTTTGAAGAACAGACAGTACTAAGTTAAGATCCCACGGAGGTAACGGGGACTGTATCGGAGGAGCCACATGACGAACTCTCTGGATAAAAGTGTGAATCAAAGAATGCGTACCTAAAGGGTGTTGAAGAAACACCACCAAAGCCGACACCTGGCTTTTAATAGAACCCAAGGCCAACCGCTGCTCAACCCCTTTCTGGAGAAAAGTCACTGTCCTAAACACTGAAAAGGAGCGTGGATGCAGCTTAATCGATTCACACCATGAGATGTACAATTTCCACGTACAAAGATAGATCTTCCTTGAGGTAGATTTTAAAGCCTTCAACAGTGTAGGAATCACCGAGTCAGAAAGACCCCCTATCCTTCAACACCTGGTTTTCAAGAGCCATGCTATTAAAGCCAGCGACCGTAAAGGAGGATGGAAGATTGGACCTTGAGACAACGGATCTTCCCTGAGAGGAAGTCTCCAAGAAGTATTGGCGACCAACCTTACCGGATCTGCGTACCAAGACCGGCGAGGCCAGTCTGTGGCCACCAGAATGACCGGAATCTCTTCCACCTCTATTTTGTGCAGAAGCCTCTGCAGAAGTCTCAGTGGAGGAAACACATAGATCAGCCGATACTGACCCCAAGGAGCCACCAGTGCATCTGTGGTGTCGGCCAGAGGATACCCAGACCTTGCTATAAACCTCTGTACCTGCTCGTTGAGCCAAGAAACGAAAAGGTCTACATTGGGTGTCCCCCACCAGACACACAATAGGTGAAACACCTTTGGGTGCAGGGACCATTCCCCCTGATCGAACACGTAACGACTTAAGTAATACACCTGCCAGTTCTCCACTCCGGGTATATGCACGGCGGAGAGGGCTGTAATAAAATGTTCTTCCCATATTAAGATCTCAGCCCCCTCCTGGACCACCAGGACACTCTTGGTGCCCACTTGATGATTGACGTAAACCACGTCTGTGGTATTGTCTGATTGAACCCAGACTCGACAACCATGCAGACAATTTGTCCAGTGACTCAAGCAAAGCTTAATCGCTTCCAGAATATTGATTGGAAGTCTGGACTCTATCAGAGTCCAGGTCCCCTGGAAACACAGCTTTCCAAGTACGTCCCGCCCCCCCCCTCTTGACTGTTAGAGGGACTGGGGAAAATGGAAGAAAACCCAGGGGTCTATCCATCCCAAGGAGGGGCCCAAGTCCACCCCAAGACCGCCAAAGCTATGGGGGGGACAATACACCATACCAAGGAAAATTGGGTGGGCGCCACTCTGGGCAAACTACCTCTCTACTAGGAGTGGGGGTGCTGATGGCCAAGGGGCACGCTGCGACTCAGGCTGAACCAGGTCGTGTGCGTCCCCGGCGAGGTTTTCACTCACGGGTCAGCCCCTGTCCATTGGGGCTATGTCGTGGAGAAGTCTAGAGCAGGGCTATAACCTGCACGTGCTCGCTGGCTGGACTGGGAGACATGAAGGATCTAGGACAGTGTTTCTCAACTCCGGTCCTCAAGGCACACTAACAGGCCAGGTTTGCAAGATAACAGAAAAACATCACAGGTGATATCATTTGCTGCTCAGTGATTGCAGTATTCTAGTCTGCATCTCCCCAAGGTAATACTTAAAATCTGGCCTGTTAGGCCCCTTTCACACACGCTGTCCGTTTGTCCGTTTTTCATCCATCCGTTGACGGATGAAAAACCGACATCAATGCATCTCTATGTAAAAACGGATGACAACGGATGAAAGACGGATAACAACTGACGAAAAACGGATAACAACTGACGAAAAACGGATGACAACTGACGTTGTGTGAAATGGGCCTTAGTGTGCCCTGAGGACCGGAGTTGAGAAACACTGATCTAGGATATCCAATCTGAAACCCAGTCCGGCTGTTGATTGCAGTTCTCTCAGGAACATAACTAGCTAAATTTAAATTTTAACAAATGTTCCCTTTAAAATAAACAAGCTAAGACTTAAGTCCCAGCTTGGAACTAGGTCCTACTCCTAAACTAGGCAGAAAAACTGAATCCTATAGCAGAGTGAATGGGTGAATGCCTTCAGGGACTGCCCCATAGGTGTGGTGACGTCTGTCAATGAACGGTAGAGAAAAGTAATTTTATGATGAAAAAAAAAAATGGGCTCTTTAAGGTCGTTGCTAGGACGTGACGTATGACGTCGCTCCGGTCCTCGAAGGCCATAGAGTTAAGGGGGGCCATCTTGCCCTCACTCGACTTCCTGCCTGAGGGGAGAGTGGACCGGATAGTTTTCCCTGCTACCGAAGGCTCCGGTAAGTGGGGAAAATGACCAGGAAGTGGCAGGAGGGGCACCTCTCCTGCCACCCATGAAGGTGATCTCGTGGCGAATCCACCGCTGGGACCACCCTTATGTTAAAGCGGACCGCCCGTCGTTAAATAAAATACCAGGGTTATGGCAGCTATCTCAAAGTACCGATGGAAATACATGGCGTGCGGTCCGTTAAGTGGTTAAAAGTATGTCCATGTACAGTATAGTATACACACAATACATGGCCAGGGCACCTTTTACATACGTTACTGCATCAATGTGGCATGGCATTGAGGCGATCAGCCTATGGCACTGCTGGGGTGTTATGGAAGCCCAGGTTGCTTTGATAGTGGACTTCAGCTTGTCTCAATTGTTGGGTCTGGTGTCTCATCTGCCTCTTGACAATACCCCACAGATTCTCTGTGGGTTATAGGTCAGGCGAGATTTCTGGCCCATAAAACACAGCGATACCATGATCATTAAATCAGGTATCAGTACTTTTGGCATTGTGGACAGATTCCAAGTCCTGCTGGAAAATGAAATTAGCATCTCCATGAAGCTGGTTAGCAGAGGGAAGCATGAAGTGCTCTATCATTTCCTGGTAGAGGACTGCGCTGATTTTGGACTTGATGAAACACAGTGGACCAACTCAAGCAGATGACACGGCTCCCTCAAATCATCATTGACTGTGGAAACTTCACACTAGACCTCATGCAACTTGGATTCTGTGCCTCTCCACTCTTCCTCCAGACTCTGGGACCTTGATTTTCAAATTAAATGCAAACTGTACTTTCATTCGAAGAGAGGACTTTGGACCACTGAGCAACAGTTCAGTCCTTTTTCTCCTTAGCCCAGGTAAGACATTTCTGACGTTTTCTCTGGTTCAGGAGTGGATATGTGTGCAGTGGCTCTTGAAGCACTGACACCAGCACACTACTTAAAATTCTTGAATGGCCTTTGCTTTACAATCCTCTCAAGGCTATAGTTATCCCTGTTGCTTGAGCACCTTTTTCTACACACATTTTTCTTCACTCAACATTCTATTAATATGCCTGGATACAGAACTCTTTACAGCCAGCTTCTTTAGCAACGACCTTTAGTGGCTTACCCTCCTTGTGGAAATTTCTGTATTATTTTATATATATATATATATATATATATATATATATATATATGGTCTTATGTGATAATCAGTTTTCTGAGATACTGAATTATGGGTTTTCACTAGCTGTAAGCCATATTTGTCAGAATTAAAAGAAAGAAATGCTTGAAATATATCACTGAATTACTGAAATAAATTAACTTTTTGATATTCTAATTTTTTGAGATGCACCTGTAAATATTACAAAAATTGGACATTTGTCTTACCGTAAAAGCAATTTCTCTGATGTTCATTGACGGACACAGCTCCTGATCTTCTTAACCATTGGGTTATACTGCCCCCTATAGGAGTAGGACACTAGGCAGAAAAAAAAAGACAGACTACCCCTATGGGCAGTCCCAGGGGGTATACTCCCCCTCTCTGCTATAGGTACTCAGTTTTGTTACAGTCAGAAGAAGAATTACAGCTAAACAGATGGGTGGGTGCTGTGTCCGTCAATGAACATCAGAGAAATCGATTTTACGGTAAGACAAAAGTCCCATTTTCTCTTTCGTTCATTGACGGACACAGCTCCTGATCTTCTTGAACATTGGGACGTCCCAAAGCAGTGTCAAACATGAGGAGTGGGAACAACAAGAAAAAATTTCCAAGGCTAATCCATAGCCAACCAGCTAACAGGAGCTCAACCAAAAAACAACTGGAGCCCACCTGAAAAAAACATTATACCCTCAAAGAGGACTAGGTCCTCTAAACAGCAACCTGCAAAACCTTGTGGCCAAAGAAAGCATCCGCAGATGCCGACACATCCACTTTATAAAGCTTTGTGAAAGTGTGCACTGATGACCAGGTGGCCGCCTTGCAAACCTGTGTCACTAACGCCTGATGACAGAAGGCCCAGGAAGCACTGAGAGCCCGAGTAGAGTGCGCCTTGAAAGGAGGAACCTGGCCCTTTATTGAGTCACCGTCTGTCTGATCAATCCGGAGAGATCTCATCGCAGAGAAAGCGGACAGTACTTTCTGGGGCCCATTTGTGAGCACAAATAGTAAGTCTGACTTCCTAAAAGACTCCGTAGCCGCCAAGTACACCCCAATTGCCCCAAACACATCTAGGGCATGCAAAGCAACGTCCTTAGGATTTTTTGGTCTGGGACACAGGGAAGACTACACAATGTCTTTGTTCAAATGGAAATCAGAGACAACCTTTGGAAGGAACGACGGACAGGGGCGAAGCACCACCTTATCTATGAACCACCAAGTAAGGTGAATGACAAGAAAACGCTGCCAATTCCGACACTCGCAGAGGTGATTGCCACCAAAAAAGCCACCTTCTAGTACAGTGTAAGCAGGGGAACCGCCCAAAGCTTTTCAAAGGAAGGCTTCTGGAGAATAAAGTACCAAGTTGAGGTCCCAAGGCGGTAACGGACACCAGACTGGAGAAGCCAAGTGTCAAACCCCCTGAAGAAAGGTACGCACCAGGGAGTGCATGGGCCAAAGGTCAATGAAAAAAGACAGCCAAGGCCAACACCTGGCCCTTGATGGTACTCAAAGCGAATTTCTGCTCAACCCCACATTGAAGGAAGGTCAAGACCAGAGCCGCTTAAAAAAGAGCGAGGGTGAATCCCAAGAGCCTCACACCAGGGAATGTACCAGGATATATCTTCCTAGAGGTAGACTTCCTGGCTTTAACAGTGTTGGAATCACCAACGCAGACAAACCCCTATCCTTCAGCACCTGTCTTTTAACAGCCAAGCTGTCAAAGCCAGTGACTGTAAAGCAGGATCGAAGAAGGTACAGCAGATCCTTCCTGAGAGGTAGTCTCCAAGGGATGTCGGCAACCAGCCGCATCAGGTTGGTGTACCAAGACTGGTGAGGCCAATCTGGAGCCACTGAAATGACCGAAATCCCTTCTGCCTCAATCTTGTGCAGGAGTCTCGGCAGAAGCTGGAAAAGAGGAAAGGCGTAAATCAGAAGATACTGGCCCCATGGGACCACCAACGCATCTGTGGTGTCAGCCAGAGGAACCAGTGACCGTGCCACAAAGCTCTGCACCTTTTTGTTGTTGACAACAGATCATCCTCAGGGGTGCCCCACTGGAGACACAGCTGATTAAACACCTCCAGATGAAGGGACCACTTCCCCTGATCCAATGCCTGCCGACAGACAGTCTTGCCTGCCAGTTTTCCACCCCTGGAATGTGTACTCTTCCAGTGTCCAGACCCCCCCAAGCAGAGTTTCAACCTAGGACGCCTCCCCATCCAGACAGGCTGGCATCTGTGGCGCCCACCGTCCAATACAAGGGGAGAAAGGATTTGCCCTGTCGAAGTACCGGATAACTAAGCTACCAGATCAGGGACCCTTTTGTTCCCCGGCTCAGGCGGATATTTGTCCTATTTGGCCAGAATCTCCCTTTGCAGGGACCTTGTACGGAACTGTGCAAACGGAACCACCTCGACGGTAGAGACCATCAGGCCCAACACCCACATGCACGTCCGGAAGTAAGACCACCTGCTGGACAGCAGGAAATTTATTGCAGCATGAAATTTCTGGAGTTTGTCGAGAGGAAGGAACACTCTGGCTAGAGCCGAGTCCAGAGTCAGACCCAGATAGTCCAACTTTGTGGAAGAAATCAGGGAGACTTCTGAAAAATTAGCAGCCAGCCTTACTCCCTCAGAGTCCGTATAGCGATTTTCACGTTGTCCACCAACCCAGTAAAGGACTCTGCTCGCAGGTGAAGGTTGTCCAAGTAGCCCAGTACCGTGATCCACTGCTGATATAACAAATGGCAGCACCAGGGCCAACACCACAAACTGATAATGCTCCATTCCCATGGCAAAGCAGAGGAAGCGCTGATGACAGACACATATTGGAATGTGTAGGTAAGCGTCCTTGATGTCGATAGAGGAAAGGAAATCCCCCTGATGCCACCACTGTGCGAATATACTCCATTCTGAACCCACACAAAGCAATTCAGTGCCTTAAGGTCCAGGATTGGACGCACCTTGCCCTTCTTCCTGGGAACTGTAAACAGGTTAAAAAAAAAACCCTGAAAACGTTCCGAACTTGGAACCAGAACAATCACCCCTTGAAATACCAGGTCTTGCACCGCCCCAAAGAGAGCCTGTAAGCAGTCCAGGGACAGGCACACATTGGAAGGAAAGAACCTTTCCGGAGGGTAAGAACAAAACTCGATTTTATAGCTGGACCGTATTAATTTGTGGACCCACTTGTCTTGTAACAAGGAAGTCCACGGGTCTGGGAACCAGCGAAGACATACCCCCACCCCAGACATGGGTAAGGGTGCTCCTTCATGCCGAATGAGCTTTGTCTGCAGGTCTCTAGAAGCCCGCTCTCGACTTGCCAGACCAAGGTCATTTGGATCCCTTGTCATTCGAACCTGAGGGACGGAAAAAAAACTTGTGAGGCGAGAAGGACGGGTCACGTCTATGACAAGGATCCTTGCCCTTACTAGCCTGCGGAAGAAAGGTACTCTTCCCCCCCTGAGAGACCCTAATGTTGTCAGCCAGGGTAGCTCCAAACAGGCAGTATCCTTGAAAAGAAAGATCAGTTAAGGCCTTTTTAGAAGTCTGGTCCACAGACCAACATTTGAGCCACAAAACACGCCTAAGGACCACTGTCGATACAGATAGTCTAGCAAGCAGGGGAGCCGCATCCAAAAGAGGAATCACAGATAAACTGCAGCACCTGGACCAACTGGCAAAGGCAGGGGGGAGGTGCTCCCCCTTCAGGTCACGGCATAAAAGTTTAGCCCACTTGGTCAGAGTTTGTAACACCAGAGCAATGGTGAACACCGGTCTAAGTGCCCAACCTAAATCATGGTTGCCTTGTTCTATCTGTAAACTGGAGGATCCATCCCCAATGGAACAGTCCACTTTTTAAGAAGGGACTTCTCATAGGGGTACCGCATAGCAAATTGCTTAAGGACTACTAGGGGAAGTTTTGGCCGCTCCTCACTCTTTTGCCACAATTCTGTCAAAATAGGAGGGGAAAGGAAACACCTTTGCGGCTCTGGATGGCTTTTGAGTGCCAAAGGGAACTGGTGCCTCCTCTGCAGCTTCAGCTGCGTTCTCCACCTTTAAAGTCTTAGGCACAAATACAATCAGTGCATCCACCGGCGCCTTTTCGTGCGCAACAGGTGTAGAGGAATCATACTCACTATTTGAGAATTCAGGGCGCGTGGTCGCAGTCCCAGCAGGGTGAACCACGTCAGCCGAGTCAGATTCAGGATGTGAGGAGAGAGATCAGGTACGGGAAGGCGGGGGCGCTTTTTGCTAGTCCACCGCCAAAAAACCACCTCCACCCGGGACACAAAGGACTCCAGAACTGTTGTCAGTGCATCAATGGATGGTTGAGACCCGGAGGGCCTCGAAGCCTCAGAGGGGGGTCAGATGGGAAAACGTGCGCCAAGGACTCCATGAATCTATAGGGGGACCCCAAAAAAAAAAAAAACACTGCTAAGGGGCACCCCCACCGTTCTGGCAGCACTACCCGGTCGGCAGAAACAGAGCACCAATGGATCCAGCAGCAGAGAGGGAGAGGACCCCACAAGCCTCACTACCTCGCAGAACAAGCACCGGAATAAACTGCTCTCCACGTGTGGTGTCCAGGGAATGAAGAGACCCAGGAGTCAGCACCAGGGGATGAGGAGGGGCTCCCACAGCTGAAATTGCCACCCAGAAAGGCTCCGCTGTCATGGCCACTGCTATTTCTAATGCCGGACTACCGCAAAATCACCGGAATACAGAAACATAGCCGCTGTGCATTACAGCACACATGCTACAACATGGAGGCACCGTGAGGCCTCCCAGGGATTCCTAGGCCTCAGAATAAGGCCCATGCAAGAAGGGGGCCCTGGCAGGTGCCCCCATCAGGTACAGCCCCACCCCCCTGATTGCCCATTCCCGAGAGGCATACCCCCTGCCCCCATTGCCAGTACAGTACCCTACCCCAGCAGGTAGGCCAGACCACCCCACAATCCCAGCATAGGTGGAGGGGGGGGGATGGGGGGGCTATATGGCCAACATAGAACACAGGACACAGATGAGGGGGGGGGGTGCCTAACAGGAAGAAGGAGAACCGGGGAGTCCAAACCACCCCAAGACCCTCCAGGGGGAGAGGGGAAAAATGACAACATACCAGGAACCAGGGGGGCACTGCTCCAAACAGAACATTCTCTCCATTGAAATGTGGAGGGGGGGGGGGCTGTCGGCCGGGAGGAATGCTGTAACGCAGCCCAAAACCCAGTCATATGCGACCTCGTGAGACGTTTAACTCGCAGGCCAGCCCCCGTCCGGTGGGGCTATTTTGCTGCCGACCAAGCACAGAGCTAAGGTCTGTCCATGCTCGCTGGCCAGACTAGGATGACCACTGATTCTAGATTATCCAGCCCGTCGCCAAGTCTGGCAGTTGATTGTAGATCCCGCAGGGAACAATTAGAAAAAAATCAATTTAAAAAGGAAAAAATTGCCAGGAAAATTGTAAGATCCCAGCAAGGAAAGAGGCCCTTGCTCTTAACAAGGCAGAAAAAAAAACTGAGTACCTATAGCGGAGACAGGGACTGCCCATAGGTGTAGTGAGTCTTTTTTTCTGCCTAGTGTCTTACTCCTGTAGTGGGCAGTATAACCCAATGATTAAGATGATCATCAATGAAAGAGAAAAAACATTTTTAAACATTACATATTAAATACCTGCAGAATGATCTTTTTTGCATGGCAATTTAATAAATATCTTAAAGTCCTCATGCACTACACAAAACAGTGACCATAGCTGGCAATTAATAGAGCAATATATGACAGTTACACACCTTAATGTGCTTAGCAGTTACCTCTGGTGTCTCATCATAACCCCCAAATGTGTTCGGCAGACCTATGGAATAATGAAGATTTATGATGTTAATAGATGTCTAAACAAGCGTATTACCAAGATTTTTACCTTTTATATGCTACACATGCTTACATGAATAACTATTCATTTTAATATTGCAATGATGTTATAAAATAATAGTGTATGCTGTGACCATAGAATTCCATGCTAATTCGTTATGTGCAAATATACTGATATTTGCAGGAGTTTCAAAACCATGCAAATCACAAAGGAACCAGCTCCCGACACAGGACCAAGTGCTTAGTTGAAACAAGCATCGGGATCAAAAGACTTGTGTACAGGGGAAATGGATGTACTTTTCATGTCACACAATAGTAACACAGTTCCATGTAAACCAACCATACAGGTTGAAGAAAAGACAAAAGTCCACCTAGTTCAACCAATGAAATGAAGACAACCCCCCCCCCCCCCCCAAAAAAAATAACAACAAAAAAAACATGATCTAACTCGTTCCAGCATAGGGAAATAATTTCTGATCCCCTAGGAGGTAATTGGATATCCCCTGTAACTACCCTTGGTATTACCTATAAATGGTAGTATCCAGTTACAGTTTGTGCATTCAGAAATGCATCCAGCTTTTTTTTTTTTTTTAAACAATCTACTAAGCTGTCCAGAACTAGTCCTCTAGGGGAGTGTATTCCATATTTTCAGAGCTTTTGTGGAGGTTAAATCTATTTTCCTCCAGACGTGGAGTGTCCCCTTGTCCTCTATAATGACCATTAACCTCCCTAGCGGTCCGATTATGTCCGGATTTCTGTGCTAAAAGTGGTACATTGTTTTGCATGGAAATCTGTTTTATATTTTAAAACTCCCCTTCCCCTGCGATCCTGCTGTGTGCTCGGCCGATGCCGGACCTGTCTTCTGGTTCCCTTCCCCTGGGTAACAGGAAAGCTCAACAGGAGCGAACAAACCCAGGAAAGCAAAGTAACCAAAGGGTAAAAAACCCCAACAGGAGTGGACAGGCGAAAAAATGCCATGTCTCCCCCTAAGGCACTCAGAACTTTGCGGCCAAAGGAGGCATCTGCCGATGCCAAAACATCAAGTTTGTAAAATTTTGCAAAGGTGTGCACGGACGACCAGGTCGCCGCTTTGCACACCTGGGACACAGACACCTGATGGTGGAAGGCCCAAAACGCACTCACCGCTCTGGTAGAGTGTGCCGTGACAGGGAAGGGCGGAACCCGTTCCCTAAGCGAATAAGCCTGTACAATCGTCTGTCTGATCCATTTAGAAATGGTTGCCTCAGACGCAGCCATACCCTTCCAAGGTCCCTCAGGAAGGACAAAAAGAGAATCCGACTTCCTGAAGGATTCAGTAGACGACAGGTACACCCTGATCGCCCGGACTACATCCAAGGAATGCAAGGCAAACTCTTTAGGATGCTTAGGATTCCCACACAGCGAAGGCAAAACAATGTCCTCATTGAGATGAAAATCGGACACCACCTTTGGAAGGAAAGATCGATGGGGTCGCAAGACCACCTTATCCCTAAGAAAAAACAGGTAAGGGGGGCGGCAAGACAGGGCCGCCAACTCCGACACTCTGCGAGCAGATGTGATCGCCACCAGAAAGGCAACTTTCCATGACAGCGCAGGCAGAGGAATCTCCCGGATGTTTTCAAATGGAGGACGTTACAAAATGGACAGAACCAAATTCAAGTCCCAAGGAGGCAAGGGTAAGGGGAGCCAGATGACGCACACCTTGAATAAAGGTGCGGATCAAGGAATTTGACGCCAAGGCAGCGCTGGAAAAGAATGGCCAGCGCAGATAACTGACCCTTAATAGTGGTCAGCGCAAGACGCTGGTCCACACCAGATTACAGGAAGGCTAATACCCTTGCCACCGAATAGGAGCGAGGATGGAAACCCTGCGATTCCTACTAGGCAAAATAAGCCTTCTGGGTACGGTAATAAATCTTACCGGACGAAGCCTTCCTAGCATTGAGTAGGGTAGGGTTGACCGCCGACGAGAGACCCCGATCTCTCAAGACCTGGCTTTCAACAGCCACGCCATTAAAGCCAGCGACTGTAAAGCAGGATGGAAGATCGGCCCCTCCGTAACAGGAGCCGCCAGGGAGGCTCGACGACCAGTTGCATGATGTCCGCGTACCAAGACCGGCGCGGACAGTCCAGGGCCACTAGAATCACCAACCTCGGTTCCGAGACCAACCTGTGAAGGAACCTGGACAACAACTGAATCGGGAGGAAGTCATAAATCAGGCGATACCGATTCCAAGGCACTACCAACGCGTCCGAGGCGTCTGCCAGAGGGTCGCGTGTTCTTGCCACAAACCTACCCACCTTGTTTAGACAAGACGCGAACAGATCCACGTTCGGGGATCCCCATCGCGCACAAAGCATCTGAAACCCCTCCGGGTGTAGGGACCATTCCCCCTGGTCCAGGTTCTGATGGCTCAGATAGTCAGCCTGCCAGTTCTCCACACCTGAAATGTGAACTGCCAAAATCGCCAAGACCCGCGTCTCGGCTGACCAACAGAGCAAACAGTCTGATCGCTCGCAGTTCCAAGACATTTATCGGTAGGGAGGATTCCTCCTCCGACCAAGTGCCCTGGGCAGACAAATTGCCCAGAACGCCACCCCAGCCTGACAGGCTGGCGTCCGTGGTGACCACCTTCCATAACAACGACCGGAAGGATTTCCTGGAGCCACCACAGAAGATCCTCTCTGACTTGGCGGCTCAAAGAGATCCTCCTTTCCAAGGAATGAGGACGTCTGTCCTACTTGGCCAGAATCTCTGCATGCAGAGATCGTGTGTGGAACTGTGCAAATAGTATCGCCTCGAAGGCTGACCCCATCAAGCCCAGGGACCGCATGAAGGTCCTGAGCGATGAGGACTTGTTGTCCCTGAGGGAACTGACCTCGTTCTGCAGAGTCCGGAGTTTGTCCTCTGGCAGGAAGACCTTCGCCTGGGTGGAGTCCAGAACCATCCCCAGGTAAGTGAGGCGAACAGAAGGAGACCATGTCGACTTCTGAAAATGGATGGCCCACCCGAACTCCTGGAGCATCTGAACCGTGGTTGACAGGTCGTGCAACAGAGTGGCACTGGAACACATGCCTGACGAAGGGGTCCTGTGCGGCTCCGAAACGTAGCACTATACTTTTCTGATGTGATCTTATCTTGCATAAAGTTTTTTGGACTGCTTTCGCAAGATCCTTGGTGTGCTGGCGAATATGTATCTACTTGGCACTGGAACTTGACCGTAACAGAAGATCGTCCAGATACCCAAGGATTGCAATCCCCTGCGCCCACAACAGGGCCAGGACAGGAGCAAACACTTTTGTAAACACCCTTGGAGCTGAAGCGAGACCGAAAGGCAACGCCACAAACGGATAATGCTTCTCCGCGATTGCGAATCGAAGGTACCTCTGATGACCTTTGTAGATGGGGATGTGTAAATACGCATCCTTGAGGTCGATGGAAGCCAGGAAATCTCCTGGACTCAGGGAGGCCACCGCCGTTCTGAGGGATTCCATGCGGAACTTTTGAACCCGCACGAAGCGGTTCTGAAACTTTAGGTCCAGAATTGGACGCACCTTGCCCTCCTTTCTCGGCACCGTGAACAGATTTGAGTAAAAACCCCGAAACTGGTCCCGATGTGGCACCGGGACGAACACCCCCTGGGCGAGGAGATCCTGAACCGCCCGTTGGAGATCTTGGAAACGATCTGAGGTCAAATGAAGATTTGAGGGAAAGAATCTGTCTGCTGGGTGCAATTGAAATTCGATCTTGTACCCTGACCGAATGAGTTCCTGAACCCATCTGTCTTGAATCTTGGCCAGCCAAAGTTCGGGAAACAGCGCAGACGTCCCCCCACCCCTGAAACAGGTGAGGGTGCCCCTTCAGGTCGAGGCGGACTGGGCGGCTTTTGCCTTTCCCGCCCAAGGCTTCTTCTGGCCACCAGAGGCCTTGAAGGATTTGCCCTTGTCTTGTGCCTGGAAGGCACGAAAGGACCCCTGGTTAGGTTTAAAGGAAGGGCCCCGCTTCACCAATTCGTCCAGGGAGTCCCCAAAAAGGGGATTCCCTGCATAAGGGATGTCAGATACCGTCTTCTTGGAAGACTGATCGGCCGACCAGCTTTTCAACCACACGATGTGACGGATCGTCACTGCGACTGCAGATAAGCGTGAGACTAAAGGGGCCTCATCCAAGGCCGCGTCACACAGGTATAAAACAGCCTGAATAATTTGGTCCACCATCTCCAGAGTAGCAGGAGGGGCGGAATCAGCCACAAGGGTGCGTCTTAGCAACTCAGTCCACTCCACCACAGCCTGAGAGACAATTACTGAGGCGAACACGGGTTTCATCAAGGAACCTGCCACAAGATAGGAGTGGCGGGTAAGAGACTCCACCTGCCTATCCGCCGGGTCCTCAAACACAGAAGAATCCTCCGTGGGCATCAGAGTTGCTATATTTAACCTGGATACAGTGTGGTCCACCTTAGGGGCCGCAGTCCAGCGCGAATTCACCGGAGACGCAAAGGGATAACGGTACTGAAGCTGCTTAGGCACCACAAAATTGTGCTTTAAATTGAGCCATTGTTCGTTCACTGTTTCGACAGGGAAACACCTGAACCGACTTCTGGGTTTTGCGGGTCCCAAAGGAAGACCGCTTACCCGGCAGGTGGGTCTCATCTTCTAAATGTAGCGTGTCTTTAACAGAGCTAATGAGCGCAGACATTGCAGCGCGTTCTCTGGCCGACCCGGAGGGGGAATCCTCTCCCTCTTCCTCCTCCTCCCCCCCATCCGACTGAGAGGACTGAGACCCCTCAGGGGGTACACTGTCCGTGGCAGCCATATCTAGCTCAGAATCAGAAGATTGATAAAGCCTGGGCCTTTTCTTAGAAGCCCGCTCAGACATCAACAGATCCACTTTGGACGCTAAAGTCGTAAGTGCAGCAGCAAGTGAGACTATGGCAGAGGAATCAGGAGTACCTGAACCCTCCACCAGAGCTGGGGGGAATTTGCTATCCTGGGACTCCATCAGAAACACTTAGAGATTAAATGGTGCTGGCCCTTTAAATCGGCGATAGCGGCAATTCCCACCGCAATGAGTGACTAGCCTGTGCTACTAAGCACTGAAAGATAACTGCCAGCAGAGATATAAACCAGAAAAAATATCAGAAAGCCCCCAGAAGTGTGTCTATACTGTACCCACGCTGCCAGCTCGATCTGTGTGCTTGGAAAGAGGAAATGTCACGCCACTAGAGGCTGAACATAGGTCTGAGCCACAAGAAAATGGTTGCCAATGTAAGTCTATAGGGGAGGCTCCGAGAAAATGGCCGCCGAGCACATGAGGAAACACATTGCCCACACTAAAGATGACGCCCGAAAGGGCGCCAAGCATTACAGAAAATGGCTGCTGCCCTCACCAATGAGGCCAAACAGCCTGCCCACACCTGAAATGGCAGCCCCGTGGTTTTACACCGATGTGGCCCCCACAAACATGTCTGTACCCATAAAAACGTTGCACAAGCATCACAAGGGACTCAGGGACCCCCACAAACCCCCCACACAGCGGCAAAACCGCTATAGCGCCCCTGCAGGGACCGTGAAGGGACACACGGGAACCATACTGACAGACATGAGGGGGATATCACAGACTCCACATAGACTGCCATCCCCATAACAGAGGCCCCACATACACCCCCCGGCAGATAATGCCATAGACCGAGGGGTAGCATGGTACTCACCGGTCCAGCGAAAACAAGGGTGCCACTCTGTGACAGGAAGCCTCCCACTCTGGGTGGGGGTGCCGTCAGCCGAACAGGACGCTAGCAACACGTGGCGTACCGCAGTTGTGACATCCCAGCGAAGTAGCCACTTCGCAGGCTTTGTCCCTGAGGACAGGAACAGGTCGTTTGCAAGGCCTGGGCGTACGCATAGCCTGCTAACGCTGGATGGCAGGCTGGGATTCCGTAAGGCTCTAGGACAACCAGTGTGATTCCCAGCTCCGCAAACGCTGTAGTCTTCCGAAGTCCGACTAACTAAGCGCAGGAACAAATGAAAAGCTATAACTGTAAAGAAAAATCACTTTTGCAGAAATAAAAATTAAGAAGAAGAAGAAAAGGCTGAGACTGCAGCCCCAATCAAGGGAAGCCTGCCATATAGAAGAGAGGAAAGCGCCTCTTGAGTGTTGTAAACGATTTAATGAAAAAAATGATAGTAGTGACTCTCATTAAGGTACTCGTTATCGTGTGTGGCGTTGTGCTCCGGAGGCTGGATGTCTGCTCAGTTCAAGTCGGTCTAATCGTCCGGGTGGGCTCTGGAGGCTTGCTCTGCCGAATTCCGGGTAGACCTTAATGTGAGTCACTACTATCATTTTTGTCATTAAATTGTTTACAACACTCAAGAGGCGCTTTCCTCTCTTCTATATTTCTGATACAGAGCTGCTTCACTCCTCCGGTCAGCTGCCCTGAGTGACAACCCCTCCATCCATCCATCCCAGGGTCAACCTCGGATTTCTCTCTCCCCCCCCCCCTCCCCTCTGGATTTGAAGAGAGCACACCATCACTGTCTGTCTAGGAACTTGCACATGGACTTTAAATCCCCCCCCTTGTGCCCAGGCTCTTAATGATATATCTCCCATGTGTTGGTGCTTCTTTTTGGTTTTACCCTGAAACCTGTCCACATTTTGCAGCCACCCCATTGACAGCACCACCTGAGAGCGCCAAAACACTCCCTATTTTCCAGCCAAGGGAAGCCTGCCTACTCCTAACTAGGCAAAAGACAAACTGAATTGGGAATGCTGCTAGCAGGGGGGTATTGAAGCGAGACCAAAAAGGTAACGCCACAAAACCGGAAAGGCCCTCTGCGATAGCAAACCGCAGGTACCGCCGACGACCCTCAAAAATGAGGACGTGCAGGTACGCGTCCTTCAGATCTATCGAAGCCAGGAAATCTCCTGGACTCAAGGAGACCACAACCGAACGGAGAGACTCCATTCGAAACTTCCGAACATTCACGAAGCGGTTCAGAACTGTCAGGTCCAGACAGGACGCACTTTGCCCTCCTTCCTGGGCACAGTGAACAGATTCGAAGAAAGCCTCCGAAACCTGTCCCGATGAGCCACCGGGACAATCACCCCCTGAGCAAGCAGGTCCAGCACCGCTTGATACAAAACCCGCAGACGCCCCGGAAGCAGATGAAGATTGGAGGGAAAGAATCTGTCCGCCGGCCGGGAAAGGAATTCGATCTTGTAACCCGATCGAACGATTTCCCGAACCCACCTGTCCGATTGCGCGGTTTCCTCCGACCTTGGCTGCTCCGGCTAACGTCCCCCCACCCCTGAAATGGGTGAGGGCGCCCCTTCAGGTAGAGGCGGAATGACCCGCCGAGCCGGCATTGCCGGACTCCTGCTTACCCGCCCAGGGCTTCTTCTGGGTGCCCTGGGCCTGGAAGGGCTTACCCTTGGGATGGGTCCGAAAGGCACGAAAGGACCCCCGATTGGAACTAGACGCAGAACCCTGCCTGCCTCGAAAAGACTTGGGTCTTCGGGTTCTGGGGCAGCATAGTGCTCATGCCCCCCGTGACGCCTGTTACCAGGGTGTCCAATGCCTCGCCAAAAAGGTGAGAGCCAGCATAGGGAGAATCAGCAACCGTGTCCCTTGAGGATTGGTCGGCCGACCAGCTCTTCAGCCATATCAGTCGCCGTTGAAGCACTGCGACACTAGAGAGGCGAGCCACTAAGGGGGCCTCGTTCAAGGCTGCATCACACAAGTGCATGACTCCTTGGTGGATCTGATCCACCAACTTCAGCCGGGCAGGTGTAACACCAGCAGACACAAGATTGCGCCTAAGCATCTTAGTCCAATCAGCACCCGCCTGAGCCACCAGGACGGACGCGAAAACGGGTTTGAGCAACGAACCCGCCACCGTATAGGAATGTCGAGATAGGAACTCCAACCGCCGATCCGTGGGACCCCGGAAAACTGGGGCATCCTCAGTAGGAACCAAGGCAGCCTTGTTCAGCACGGCCACAGTGCGATCTACCTGTGGAGGCACACACCATCGTGATTCCGTAGCCGGATCAAAAGGATAAAGCAACCTAAACCGACTAGGTACCAGGAATGGACGTTTTAATGTGCGCCACTGTTCATTAACAGTGTCATGGAATTCTTCTGGGCAGGGAAAAACCTGCACAGACTTGCGGGTCCTGTGTGTCCCAAACGGGGACACAACGCCTGGAGGACAGGGCTCATCCTCCAAATGTAAGGTGTCCTTAACAGACACAATCAACTCATCTATGGTCGCCCGTTCTTCAGGCGACCCCGGGGAGGGGGCATCAACCCCTTCCAACTCAGCCTCCCCCTCAGACCCCAGGGGTCCAAAGATGAGCGGGACCCTGAAAAGGGCACGCTCGCAGCAGCAGCAGCCATATCCCCATCTGAATCAGAAGAGAGAGACAACCTGGGACTCTTCTCGCAGCCCGTTCAGACATCAGCAGTTCCAATTTCGCCACAGCAGCCAGTGCAAAAACAGTGTCTGTCCCTTTTAAGAACGCTGCGGTGTGCGCAGCCCACCGCTACTGCAACAGTGATGAAAGACCCCCAAAGGAGAAAAAGAAACTGAGCCAGAAGCGATATACAGAGGGAAATATGAGAGTGATAACCTGCAGAGCCCGCAGAGCGTTGCTACCAGTGTCCTTGCTGCTGATGGAAATGCTGCTGGAGAGGGCTGGACTATAAGCCAGACCCCGGGAAAATGGCTGCCCCATAGGGATGCATTGGAGGCTATGCCAAAATGGCCGCCAACATGCGGCCGGACCGATCGTTCCACCGCGCACAAAATGGCGGCGGATGGCGCCAAAATGACATGCAGGAGCGCCCCAGAGAAGCTACACGTGTGCCCATAGCAAAGATGACGGACCGCGCGAAAATGCACCGCTGCGGTCGCCGCACAGTCATAAACGTCTGCACCCCCAACAAGCACCTATGGTGACACAGGGACAGGGACCCCCGGCAACATACCGATCTGCACAAGCGAACCCCGCAGGGATCGCACAGGGAGTCACACAGGCACAGACATGGGGACACACAGCAACACAGACTGCCACCCCAGACAGAGGCCCCACACAGAAAAGTACTTACCTGTACCAGATGGCGTGGGGGAGCCTCTATGCACGGAAAACCTCTGTCCTCATCTGACAGGGAGTGCCGTGAGCCAGGGACATGATGCAGCACCACAGACGAGTCCTGTGAGGTATCCACCTCACGGCTGCATCCCTGCAGCGAACAGGGATGGGTCGTTCGTAATGCCAGGGCGAACCATAGCTGAACGCTCGATGGCGGGCTGGGGGGTCCATCTGACCCTCTATGCCCTGGAAAACATGGGCGGTCAGTCCGAATCCCAGCACCGCATGATCCATCTTTATCCGAAGAGAAGACTAACACTAGAGCTGACAAAATAAACAGTTAGTAAAGCAATAGAAAAAAAAAGACATTTTTCAAAGAAAATCAAATAAAAAAGGTTAGGAAGGCTGAGACTGAAGCCCCAGCACAAGGGAAGCCTGACTATTCCTGATGCTAGGCAGATTAAAACGGAGTTGGGAGTGGTGATGCAGGGGGGGTATTGACCAGATGGGACAGCCCCCATGGGTGTGTATATGCTAATGCCTTTTGTCTTTGAAATAAGTCTATATGCCTAGCTATTCCTGCCGATGGGAAGTCAATACCCAACAGTGATGACTTAGAGGTGGCGGCGACTGTCGGAGGACGCAAGAGAAACATCCCCAGTGCCCCTGAACTCATCTTATTAAACATAAAAAAGTAGGAGGAACGGGTATGGTGCAGCTACATGACTACTTCTTAGCCTCTCAGCTTACCCATCTACATAAGTGGTTCCCGGAGAACCCAGACATACACTGGTCACAAATAGAAGCCGCATACAGCAAAGTAGACCACCTGCACCAACTACTGCTAGCAGACAAGTGGACCCCCCGTGTCATGTCAGACATGTTAGTTACAACTAAAACGTCCATCGCAGCCTGGAGAGAACTGAATAAGCATACAAATGTGAGAGATGCCCATTGTAAACAACGACTACCTCTATTAGACTCCTTGACATCCTGATCCCCTGTCTCTCCACTTTAAAATGGAGGGACAATGACATTCACTGGATTGACGACCTCTTTAGTAATAACCAACTGAAACCATTTGCATCCCTCACTCAGCAATACCAAATCCCACGCTCAAAATCGTACAATTATACACGTATCTCCTTGTTCTTGACCAAACACCCACCACCACCCATCACTTTTCCGTATTCGGTACACCAGTTCTTTATCAACCCTACTGGGCCAAAAAAAGGCATCACCTTTTTCTACAATAGATTCCATGCCAAGACCACTTTCCACAAATCGAATCCCAAGACGATCTCCAACGATCTTTCTCATCACAACAGTGGACTCAAGCCTTCCGACACGCGTATGGGGTGTCGAAATGTGTCAACCACTGGGAAATGTCACAGAAAATAATTTCCCGCTGGTACTTTACCCCATATAGGCTGTACCGATTCTACCCGACACACTCCCCACTGTGCTGGAGGGAGTGTGGCCGGGTAGGCAATATATACCACATACTGTGGACATGCAAAAACCTTACTAGCTTTTGGAACCAGGTCTTTGGCCTTATCTCGTCAGTAACAGTCACAAATTGCACCGAATCCCGCTCTGGCTCTTCTTACCCTAGATATCGACTTGACTCCTAGTAAGGCCAGGTGGGTTGTGTCACACATACTGCTGGCGGCCAGAGCCACCATCACTAGGAGATGGAAAAATACGGAAGCTTCAAACCTATCAGAGGTAGTAGCCTCAGTGTCGCTTACATTCGAAAATGAAAAGGCGCTGGCATTACCCTCACACTCGCTTATAGCACACTCCAAACACTGGGAACCATGGATCATTTGGAATGATAAATGATTGACTGTTTTTGTTTTTTTTTTGCTTACAATCTGCGATTTGATGTACCTTACTTTGCTTGTTGTTCATGTAACCTTTTTTCTACGTTGTGTCTGGACACGTTGAGGCCCCGTTCACATAGCAGCGACGCTACTTCCCGGGGCGACCTCCGAGGTCGCGGCACGCTGCTCGCCCCGCGACCTCGGAGCGGCCGGCACGGACTTCATAACATTGAAGTCTATGACGGTCGCTCCGGGTCGCCCCAAAGAAGCTCCGGACGCTTTTTCTAAGTCGGAGCGACTTGTGTCGCTCCTATTAGAACGGGTCCGCAGCTTCCCTATGGAAGGTGACCTACGGCGACAGGTCGCCTCACAGGTTGCCCCAGTGTGAACAGGGACTGAATTCATTTATTGTATATGCGGTTTTAAAAACCAATAAAAATTTATTTGGAAAAAACATGGTCGCAATCACTTGACCAGACCAGCCCCTGTCCTGCACCTGACTCTCAACAGCAAGGCCGTCAAAGCCAGCGATCGTAAAACAGGATAGAAGATCAACCCTTGAGACAGATCATCCCTGAGAGGAAGCCTCCAGGGAGCGTTGGCAACCCGTCTCACCAGGTCGGCGTACAAACACCTGTGAGGCCAGAATTACTAGAATTGCTTCGGCCTCGATCCTGCATCTTAGTGGCAGAAGAAGCTGGAGTGGAGGAAAGGCGTTAATCAGATAGTACTGGCTCCATGGAGCCACCAGAGCGTCCATGGCGTTTGCCAGAGGATCTCGCGACCTGGCCATGAACCTCGGCATCCTTCTGTTGAGGCGAGACGGCAACAGATCCACCTCAGGGGTGCCCCACAGTAGACAAATCTGATGAAACCCCTCCGGATCAAGAGACCCTTCCCCCTGGTCCAACAACTGACAACTGAGGTAACCCGCCTGTCAATTTTTCATGCCAGAAATGTGTATGACAGAGGGCCGGAACGAACCGTTCTGCCCACCCGAGAATGTCGGATACCTTAGAGGCTGCCAACACACTCTTTGTGCCGCCCTGGCGATCCACCTAAGCCACTGCTGTGGTGTTGTCCAACTGAACCCACACCGGGAGCCCTCGGAGCTGCTCCATCCAATAATTCAGGCAAAGCCTGATCACTCGAAGTTCCAAGACATTGACTGGCATCTGCAGCAAGGTGGGGAGGCAGCCATCAGGCCTGAGAACGCTTTGTCGCCCGGCTCAGAAAAAAATCACCTTGACCAGCGACTTAGGAAACTTGTCCCATTTGGCCTAAAACTCCTTTTGAAGGAGTTTCATGTAGAATTGTGCAAACAGAACCGCCTTGAAGGTGAATACCATCAGACCCAACAGTCGCATGCACACCCGAACGGACAACCACCTGTGGGCTAGCAACATTTAAGTCACAGAATGCCACTTCAGCAACCTTTTCAGAGGAAAAAAACATCAAAATCAAGAGTCAGCCCCAGATGATCCAATTGTCTGGTTGGAACCAGGGCAAACTCCCAAAAATTCAGAAGCCGCCTGATTTCCCACAAAGTATGGAGAGCATTTGCCACATTGGCCGTCAGAGCTGACAGAGACTCTGCTCTCAGGAGGGGGATGTCCAGGTACCCCAGCACAGCAATCCCCCGCTGGCGTGTTGCGGTGCTAGTGTACATAGACAGAAGAGAAGCAGAGTCTAGACCGAAGGGTAAACCACAAACTGAAAGTGCTCCTCCTGATATAAGTGATATTAATTTAGCCATGCTTAAATTCATTTATGCAGAGGCCCCCTTTATGAACTGTAACTATTTTAAAGAGTTTAGGTTTTCTATAGGATGCTGATTCTCAAAGCTATGGGCTTCCTTCAATTCTTTTCCATTGTAAGTTTCCTTCGATTGTGTTTTACTGAGAGAAGCCTGTCCTGTGTATTATTTCAGATTCGGTCTTTCCTGGGCTGCTTCCTGAATGTAAACATTCTTTGTATGTGAACACCTTTCCTGCTTTCTATGCATGATGAAGTAATTGTATAATGTATTTTTAGTGGTCTGGGAAGACTAATTGTTACATCCCTTCTGTACTGTATATAAGCTGTCATCAGGATACATATATTCGAATACACCATTGAAACACTAACCTGTCTAGATGTTGTATTTCCGAGCGCTCGTATATTCTTTGCAGATTGAAGGGAGACTGGCCGGCAGAATTATACCTACCAAGGGGTATTACCTTTCAGAACTGGTGTCAGAGAAGTGGGATGTGACTTTGCCATCAGAGGTAAGTGAGACTATTCTGTCTTATGACACCCTGATTGCAGGCACATTTCTAAGAACCCTAGTGCTGTGGTAGCACAGGAGAATAGGTCTGTTTGAGCTGAGGTAGCTCACAGACAGATTATTAGCTGTTTGAGCTGAGGTAGCTCACAGTCAGATTATTAGCCTAGGCAAATTTAAAAAGTGGTAGGAATACTCCCTTCAACCTGCTAAGAGTGCTATGCATGTTTTTTTGCTTATTGTGCTTTTTATTATATTGCTTATTGTGCTGTTGTAAGAATGAAATGTCAGTTGGTAAGTGAAATGAACTGTTTTGTCACTTTTGTGTAGAGATTTAAGTTCATTTACTTTTATGTCTAATAAGAGGAACTTATTTGTCACGATTACTGGTTTGACATATATGGAAACTGTGTATATATAATTATATATGATTTGTAAAAATTGCGCCTGCGGACTGATAACATAACACACTGTTCCTGATAGCGACAGTCACATTATTACTGTAAAAATTGACTGACCGATCGTAGGTTATCAGACAAATCAAGATAAATGTTTATTATGTGTATTGTTTGTTTGTCTATAATGGTAGGAAAACCTTCTTGATAGCCACAATACCTGGGAGTATCAGTCAAGACTCTGAAAGGGTTTTTTTTTGGGGTTGTTCCAAGAAGGGAAATTCAGAGTCTAAATTTTAAGGTTTAATATACATACACCAAGTGGCTTTTCAGGAATGTTTTTTAACCATAAAGAGGGTCTAAGGACCCAGATACATTTAAGTGAATGTGTAAATCTTAGAGACATATTTCTTTTATGGTTTTGTGAATTTATACTAAAGGTTTATTTCTGATGCTGGCCATACACGATACAATTTTCTTACAATTTTCTTACAATTTTCTTGAAATTTACCTTCAGCTATGTAGTACAAACACCTACCTAATTGGATACAA
Source organism: Pelophylax lessonae (assembly GCF_965119305.1). NCBI lineage: Eukaryota > Metazoa > Chordata > Amphibia > Anura > Ranidae > Pelophylax > Pelophylax lessonae. The sequence continues at coordinate 483,999,555 of NC_138770.1, read as the reverse complement.
ATGAATATGTTTAATTTTGACCTCTTATTATGTGGTTTGTGGTGGATCTAACAGAAAATTGTGATAAAGAGTTGTCCGGACATGTGTGGCCAGCCTTAGAGATATTAGGATACAAGTAAATATTTTAGTAAATGTTTAGTTGTAATGTAAAGTACATGGAACATGCGGGGAGAATTGGTTTATTTATGCCCTGTATTAGTACAATAGAATAGGAAAAAGCTATGTAGAGCTATTAGAAGTGAAAGTGAAAGTCTTTAAACACATAGATATAGTCCACAGCGATTGCCTATAGACAGAAGACTGGTGAGTTTTGGGCAGTTAGGTGTCACTGCTGAATAGCACAGTCTTATAATTCAAACATTTGTTGTTAATTTAAAGTCACAGTACATGTTAATTGTAAAAAAGCAAGTTTCTGATTGGGCTACAAAAACTTTGGAAGGTTTTCAAAAAGCCATAACAGAGAGCGATATGGCTGGCTTTTTTGATCTGTCTGAAGAAAAACAGCCTGTCAACGCACATTTCCAAAGGCCTTATCAGAAGAAGCAAATCAAAGAGTAGGACATTTTCAACATAGGCCCCCCCTACAATAATAATATTACCTTACAAATGCCCAATGCCCCTGACCACACCTGTACCCCACAGTTTCATTCTCCAAGGTAGGTGTAGTTTTCTTCGTAATGTCAGACAAGCACAAATTTTTGCTTCTCTAAAGACCTTATCATATACGCTTTAACCACTTGCCGACCGCCGCACGACTATCTACGTGGGCGGTCAGCCCCTCACAGGCAAAGTGACGTAGGTCTACGTCGCTCGCCTGTGAGGGTTTAGGGAGCGAGCGCGCGCCGCCGGAGGCGCGCTCCCGCTCCCGCGTGGTCACGGACCCCCCCGCGCGCGTGACCGGCGGACCCGATCGCCGCCGGCCACTCTGCGATCGGCGGGGGAGAGGGAGATAGTCAGGCAGCTTGTGTAAACAAGCTGCCTGTCATTCTCCTCTCTGTATGAGAGCTGATCACATGGATCTACTATGTAGATCCATTGATCACTCCTCATACAGTTGAAGCCACAGCCAATCACAGTTAGAATCACGCCCCTAGGGACACACACAGCCCCTCCCTCTCAAATAAAGTTAACCCCTTCACTACCAGTGCATTTTTACAGTAACAGTGCATATGTATAGCACTGATTACTGTAGAAATGTCACTGGTAACCCCAAAAGTGTCAAAAATGTCAGTCAAGGGTCCGATCTGTCCGCCGCAATGTCGCAGTACCGCAAAAAAAATCACAGATCGCCGCCATTACGCGTTAAAAAAAAAAACAACAAAAATGACAAAAATCTTTCCCTTTGTTAGTAAACGCAATAACTTTTGCGCAAACCAATCAAAATACGCTTTTTGCGATTTTTTTTACCAAACATAGGTAGCATAAAACAAATTGGCCGAAAATATTAAAAAATTTTGATTTTTACATTTTTTTTTGGGGGAATTTCATATAAAAAAAAGGGAAAAATATTGCTATTTTTGCAAAATTTACGCTCTTTTTTTGTTTATAGCGCGTGATCAAAAAATCGCACAGGTGATCAAATACCACCAAAAGAAAGCTCTGTTTGTGGGAAAAAAAGGACGCCAAATTCGTTTCGGTACAGCGTCGCACGACCGCGCAATTGTCCGTTAAAGTCACGCAGTGCCGAATCGCAAAATGCCCTCTGGTCGTTTAGCAGCCAAATCCTCCGGGGCTTAAGTGGTTAAGCTACTACATTTCCTTACGCGAGGGGAAAAGAAGGGGGGGGGGGGGTCACTTCTGCAAATGCAGCTAGCATTTCCTAATTCAGAACAGTTGTAGGACTAACAGTGCCAGCATTCCCACACATATGCAATTATTTTTTTTTAAGTTTTTTGGAGTTTTCCATTTATACATTGTGTATAAAACATAGAAACATCTGGAAAGAGTAATAATAGTGAATAGAAAACACTATTTTATTAGGCAAACATTAATTGCCGTTGTCGGCAGGATATTTTGAGATAATTTATTATAGAATTTATTTTTGGACAGAAAGAGTTACCGCAATTAGTGTGACCATTGGACCCTGTTGGCACAGAGCCAAAAGTTTCAAATCAGATTAACTTTTATCTGATTGTAGTTCTTGAATGATATTTTTACGGTTATCCTCTATTGTAAGAGGGGAACCTCTGGCCAGATTTTTGTTAGAGTAGCACGAAGCCAAAACGTTTTTTTGGAAAATTGTCACTAAGCCACAAAGTTTTTAGCTCTTTATCTGATCATAGCATGCAAGTGGTATCTGATGTGCCATCTCGACTGACAGCCATACCATCCGATGCTACCCACTTTACAGTGATTGGTTTAAGTAATGTGTTTTTTTAAGCGTCCTATTGGACGAGGAGACACAGCCATCTTTGTTTCTTGTTTTTCAGTCCAGGTAACTGACCTGGTGTAGAAATGCCTTAGGGGCTAAATAGACAATTCGGTTGTCTGTTCTATAGTTCTCCAGACCACGCAAGAGGGGATGAACACCTGCTCATGGATCAGTCCCGCTACAATATGTATATGACATATGTAGTCACTCTGTGGAGGCCAGTCAGAGCGAGTGAGTTTATTGAAGAAATGTACATGTATGTGGACACAAAGTGTCACAGGAATTATGACAGTGGTGTCAGAAGTGTTGTTTACCTTGGTTTTGTTCTCACAGAGGGTGATAGTAGAGTCAGTCATATAAGAAGTGGGTCTTGCCAGCCCACAGTGGGTCTTGCCCGCCCACAGGATCATTGATTGTTATGGATCCGGACTGCTCCTATCTATAATAACATTTTGAGACAAACCACAGGTCCAGAAATGTATCTGAAAATGCTATGGTTGTAGCGCCTGCACTGGGCCTCCCAAATCATGGAAAAATGTTTTGTGTTTATGCAAGGGATAATTGTAAGACCATGACAGGTGTACTTGCCCAGGAGTATGGTGGTAGACTTTGCCCTATAGTTTTTGTCCAAAGATGGTCGCAATCCAGGCCTAAAGGCATGCCTGAAGTGACTCTGAACATAGCACATAGCATCTTGTGAGATGGTAATAGGAATGGCCACATCATTTGCCCTAGGTAGGCCCCAGTTTTAAATGGGCTACTGGTATTAAAGGGTGTGTTACACTCAAACCTGATATATAGGCAGCCATAGAAGGAGCAGAAGATGTTTTTGTAGATAATTTCCTGCTCCAGGCCAAAAGATCACACATTATCAAAGCTACAAACGCATGCTACGGAACAGGTTTTAAAGGACTTAGGTGATGTTTTAGAAAAAGTTGAGAATAGCCTTTTTCTAAAAGAGGGGAGCTCTTGTGTGTATCCCCGCAGCTAGCGCTCCACTGTTTATTGCCTAGTATTATGGAATTGGACACAGGGGGTGGGAAAGAACATATGAAGTATTACTGACAGTTTAGTGCAAGCATATGTTGCTAGGTGCATCACCTGTATTAGGAACAAACAATCCAAACAAACAGGCCAAACATGAGCATCTCCAATACCCATCAAACCCATTCACACTTCTACAAATAGATTTCACATATAGGCCCAAAGCAAGGAAGAAATAAGAGTTCTTTTTAGTCAATAGTGGACGTGTTCAGCAGATGAGTGGAAGCATTTAGGACCACAAAAAGGGAGATGCCCACACGGTCGCGTGCATTCTCAATCGGGAGTTTATTCCTGGATGGGGGTGCCTGCTTTGAATTAGTTCTAAAAATGCTCCAGCTTTCATATCAAAAATATGCCAGGAACTAGTTAAAATCTTGAAGATAGATTATTATCCGCAGAGTTCAGGTATAATGGAAAGAATGAATAGCACAAATAAAGACAAATTAAGAAAAGAGTAATTGAAACTTCGAATCAAGTGGTACGGAACAAAAAGTTGCTCGCACCTTTCTTTTCTCTTTACAGGAAAATACCCATCCTTTCAGAGGAGGAGACGTAGTGGTGATGAAGCTGCTGCCCAAAAGAAAGAAACAAAAGGATTTCGCCTACGGCCCAGAGACCACCGTGGTAGCAGTTACCAGTCCAGGACCGCTGTTTTGACCGAACACAGCCCTACTTGGATCCATGCCACTAGAGTGAAGTTGGGGCAGAGAGGACCTGAGCCGGAGGATCCAGAAGCAAGAAAGGAGGTACTAACGGGGGCAGACCGCCCTGACCTTGAACAGGAGAGTCAAGAAAAGGGGGTACTAACGGGGGCAGACCGCCCTGACCCTGTAGAAAATGACTTTTCCAGTTTCACCGGACTCAGACAAACTGTGGTTGCTGATACCTGACTTCATTTTCAGTGTTTTCCCTTGTATGGACTGTTACTAACTGTATCTACCACCCTAAAGACCGAGGTATCATGAGAAGTTTTGGAGATTTTTTTGGATCTGTATTATCATGGATCAGACAAGCTGGAATGTTACTTTTGTTTATTGCTTCTTCTTCTTTTTATATATTTGCTTGTAAAAATGGGCCAATGTATTTATAAGAAGGCAACACAAGATGATGCATTTTGGAAACAAGACTTATAATTGTCATTTTTATGACAAATGAGAGGATTGATATAAGTGATATTAATTTAGCCATGCTTAAATTCATTTATGCAGAGGCCCCCTTTATGAACTGTAACTATTTTAAAGAGTTTAGGTTTTCTATAGGATGCTGATTCTCAAAGCTATGGGCTTCCTTCAATTCTTTTCCATTGTAAGTTTCCTTCGATTGTGTTTTACTGAGAGAAGCCTGTCCTGTGTATTATTTCAGATTCGGTCTTTCCTGGGCTGCTTCCTGAATGTAAACATTCTTTGTATGTGAACACCTTTCCTGCTTTCTATGCATGATGAAGTAATTGTATAATGTATTTTTAGTGGTCTGGGAAGACTAATTGTTACATCCCTTCTGTACTGTATATAAGCTGTCATCAGGATACATATATTCGAATACACCATTGAAACACTAACCTGTCTAGATGTTGTATTTCCGAGCGCTCGTATATTCTTTGCAGATTGAAGGGAGACTGGCCGGCAGAATTATACCTACCAAGGGGTATTACCTTTCACCTCCCCAACAGCAAAGCGAGGAAACGATGACTGGTGCAAATTGGAATGTGCAAGAAGACATCTTTGATGTCCTGAATTATTGCACCCACACAAAACGGTTCAGGGACTGAGGTCCAGAATCAGGCAAACTTGCCCTCCTTCACAATAACAATGACAAGGTACGAATACAAACAAAAATGTTCCGACCTCGGAACCGGGACAATTATGCCCTGGGACAAGTCCTGCTCTGCCCACAACAGAGCTTGCAGCCGTCCGCAGCCTTGGCTGCATCCTCCAACATTAATGGTTCCTGCATGGACGCAATCAGTGCATTTACCAACACTGCAGCAGCCATGAAGGAATCATCCTCCCTGTCTGATGGGTCAGGGAAAATGGACTCAGACCCCCGTAGGGTGGTCTCATCCGCAGTGACCGAACCAGATTCAGGATCTGACGAGTTAGGAAAGGGCAGGGGGCACATTTGCTAAGCCAACTCCCAATGCCATCCTTACCCCGCAAGAGCATGACTGTGGGGAGCCTGCGAGCAGCCCAAGGAGCGGAGGGGAGGAGGATGTCCTGGGGTACAATGGTGGCTTCAGCCGCTGCAACTGGGGCCACCACATCCAACCAGTAGGCCTTCAAAGCCATGACCTACATTTTTGTCCTGCCCAACTGCGTGGCACTCGAACCCATGGATACCGGGCCACCCCCTCCCCAGGCTCACCATCTGTTCCAAGAGGACCCAAAAAAGGCCACCCACTGCCATAGCAAGCCCACCGAGGGTGACAGAGGGACAAGTATGCCCGCAGGCATCAAAGCCAGGAGCCCCCCCCCCCCCCAGCCTGGGCATCAGGGAGGGAAGAGAAACCCAAGAGGAACCGACCACTCCAGGGAGTACTCACGCCCAACACCGCATCCAGGGAAGGAAAGTAGGGGGCCCTTACTTACGGATCCAGCAAAGCGTGCAAGTAACACTCCAAAGACAGAAACCTCCTGGCCATCGAAGTGGGGGAGCTGTCGGCCAGAAGGAACGCTGCGACTCGGCCAAGACCATGACGTATGCGACCTTGCGAGACGTTTAACTTGCAGGCCAGCCCCCGTCCAGTGGAGCTTTGTCGCGGCCGACCAATTGCAGAGCTATGGTTTGCGCGTGCTTGCTGGCCGGGCTGAGGGGACCACTAGAACTGCAATAGTCCAACCCATCTCTCAGCCTGGTGGTTGCTAGATGATCTTAACAGGAAAAAAACAGGAAGGAATCCGAAAACAAACTGCAACAATATAGACAAAAAGCCAGAACCTAGGGCCCGGCAGGGAGACTAGGTCCTACTCTTGAACTAGGCAAACAAAAACTCAGTATCTCTAAGCAGAGAGGGGGATTATGCTAGCTAAGGACAACCCACTTGGTGTATCCAAGCTTTTGTGTTGTCTGCCTAGTCCTACTCCTGTAGAGGGCAGCATAACCCTATGGTAACGAATATGGAGGCGTGTGTCAATGAACGGAAGAAAAAAGGCTACTTATGTGTGTGGTTTTTTTTTTTTGACTAGCGGGGATGTCAAATGGGTCCGGAGGACCTGATGTTCGCCGGCCATCCGCGATCATCCCCGGGAGAGGCAGAACGGCGATCTAAACAATGATGTAAATAAGGCAGACTTGTCCCCTCCTACTGAGCAGGAATCAGGATCTCTTTTACCCCAATCAAAGCAAACCCCCCCCCCCCCCACACACACAGTAAGCACCCTAAAGGGACACACAACCATTTGATTGCCCCTGATGTTAACCCTTCCCTGCCACTGTCATTAGTACAGTAACAGTAATAAAGTGTGTACCTGAGCTCAAGAACAATTCCTCAACAAGTGTTGAAGGTACTTATTTAGAAAGTGCTTTTTTGGTTTAGCTGCTGCCGCTGATCGTGGGTGTGTGAGCCTCACAAAAATATTTGATTTAGGGAGGGGGCATGGTCGCCGCGCAGCAGCATGGACGTCTGAGCTCACAGCGCCGCCAGACCAGGGAGAGAATTGGCATCCATCTGCACCCCTGTACTCAGTAACGCAGCTTATTCTCCGCCAATTGACTGCTGGAAGTCCCTACCTTCCTTAACGATGGCCAAAAAATGGATTTTTGTAAAATCTTACCGTAAAATCCTTTTCTCTTAGCTCATCGACAGACGTAGTCCTCGGTGATACACCACCTTCGGGTTATGTTACCTCCGCAGGAGCAGGACTAGACAGGAAATTAAAAAGCTCTGGCCACACCCTAGGGGCAGTCCCAGAGGGTATATCCTCTCTCTCTCTGCCTCAGCAAATCAGTTATGTGAAAAAGCAGTGCTTAGAGAATTTAACCCAACCCAACTCCAAAACAGAGGGGCGGGGACTACGTCTGTCGATGAGCTAAGAGAAAAGGATTTTACGGTAAGATTTTACAAAAATCCATTTTTCTCTAGCGCTCATCGACAGACGTAGTCCTCGGTGATACACCACCTTCGGGACGTCCCAGAGCAGTATCACAACTGAGGGGTGGGAAAATGGAAATCAAATCCCAATCTAGAAGGCCCAACCGGTGCCAACTAGAAGTTTACAATGCTCATCCTTGATGAGACTCAACAAAAAAATTTTTCAAACAGAAAAAAACCCTCGAGGTAGACCACCGGTCTCCTCAAATTGCGGCCTGCAAAACCTTGCGGCCAAATGAGGCATCCGCCGATGCCGTCACATCAATTTTATAGAATTTAGTAAAGGTATGTACCGACGACCAAGTGGCCGCCTTACATACCTGGACCACTGACGCCTGATGGCGAAAGGCCCAGGAAGTACTGAGCGCTCGAGTGGAGTGCGCCCTAACAGGGAACGGAGGACTCTGACCCTTAATAGAATAAGCCTGTACCACCGTTTGTCTAATCCATTTGGCAATGGTCGCGGCAGATGCAGGCAAACCCTTTCTGGGGCCATCCGTGATCACAAAAAGTGAATCCGTCTTACGGAATGATTCCGTAGCTTTCAGGTATACCCTGATTGCCCGAACCACATCCAAGGAATGCAACGCATGTTCCCGATGATGCTTGGGCTGAGGACACAAGGAAGGTAGTACAATATCTTCATTCAGATGAAAATCTGAAACCACCTTAGGAAGAAAAGATGGCTTAGGATGAAGTACTACCTTATCCCTATGAATCACTAGGTATGGGGACTGGCATGATAATGCAGCCAGTTCTGACACCCTGCGAGCAGAAGTAATAGCCACCAAGAAGACCACCTTCTGGGATAAAGTAAGCAAGGGAATCTCCCTGATGTTTTCAAAGGGAGGTTTCTGTAGAACCGACAAAACCAAATTAAGATCCCAGGGCGGTAAGGGCGCGCGGACTGGAGGAGCCAGGTGCCGCACCCCCTGGATGAAATTCCGCACCAAGGATTTGGTAGCTAAAGGTTTCTGAAAGAAGATTGCTAATGCTGAAACTTGACCCTTGATGGTGCTCAAGGCTAGCTTCTGCTCAACCCCTTGTTGCAAAAAGGCCAATATTCGAGACACCGAATAGGTACGTGGAGGAAATCCTAAAGATTCGCACCACGCAATATAAGTCTTCCATGTGTGATAATAGACTTTGCTGGAAGTCGCTTTCCTTGCTTTAATAAGGGTAGGAATGACTGAAGTAGACAAACCTCTGTCCTTCAGTACTTGGGTCTCAATGGCCAGGCCATTAAAACCAGCGACTGTAAAGCACGAAGGTAAATAGGTCCTTGAGACTACAGACACTCCCTGAGACGAAGTTCCCACGGAACGTCTGCGACTAACATGTCCAAGTCGGCCAGGCCGGCTTGAAGAGGCCAGCCTAGAATTTCTAGGACCACTGGCGCTGATTGGATCTGAACCAGGCGTCCCTAGAGCTATCTGGCCCCGACCATCCGAGAAAGTCTGGTCGTTTTCTGTTCCCACACATTTATCAGATACCTGATAGTTATCAGGCAAGGTGATCTTTTCTGGTTGAACCTCAGGGACCGAAGTCACCCGACTAGAGGCTACTTGGCCTATCTGGTCAATCAGATCCGATTCCTGTGAGGTATCGGGACTAATCTTAGGAAAAGGTAAAGGAAAAGATCTATACAGGGAACGGTAACTACCGCTTCCTGTACTTAAATGTTGGAAGGGAAGAATCGCACCGGTAGTAGTGGTTGATGCTCGATCTAATGTCCTGAATACCGGTGAAAACGTCCCCCCACCCTGAAATCGGGTGGGGGCGCACCTTCAGGCTGTGTACTCCTTTACTTCGGGTTTGGCTGGGTTGGTCCTCTGCTTGTCCGACCAGCCCTTCTTGAACCCTCCTGGAGGAGTCTTGCCTTTCCCGGGAGTACCAGCCGGGCGCCCTTTATGGGCGGTAAAGAAAGGTCCTCGCTTGTTGCGAGGTCCCTTAGCTTTTGCAGCCTGTGGCAAAAAAGTACTCTTGCCCCCGGTGGCATCCTTAATGATTTCATCTAGGTTGGCTCCAAATAGACGATTCCCCTGGAAAGGGAGATTGGTCAAAGTCTTTTTGGAACCTAGGTCAGCTGACCAGCATTTTAACCACAGCACACGTCTGAGGATCACTGCTAACTTAGATGCATGCCCTAACAAGGGAGTAGTGTCCAAGGCTGCGTCACAGATAAACCGTAGCCCTTGTATGATCTGTTCTATCAAATCAGATGTCTCCTGGGGAATATCTTTTCCCCTAAGATCTTGGCGTACCATTTTCGCCCATTCTGTAAGTGTCTGGGAAACTAGACCAATAACAATTACTGGTCTAAATGCTGACCCTATCAGAGAAAAGATAGTGCGGGACTCCGCTTCTATCTTTCGATCCACCGGATCCTTAAAGGACGAAGTGTCCTCCACTGGAATAACCGTGGCTTTATTCAGCCTGGAAATAGGCGGATCCACGACTGGTGGTACCGTCCATTTCTTAATGATGGATTCCTCAAACGGATAGCGTCTAGCAATACGCTTGGAAATAGTAAAGGTACGTTTAGAATGCTCCCATTCTCCTTTAATCTGATTACCAAAACATTTAGGTACAGGAAAAGCCTTCGCCGTCTTGATGGGCTTATTAGTCCCAAAGGGCCTTTCTGTTTCAGTTGCCTCTGCCGGTAAAGCCTCAAGTTTTAAGGTTTCTTGCACTGCCACAACTAGTGCGTCCACCAATGCTTCTTCCTGAATTATAGCAGGAGAAGAAGCGTCCTCCTCACTGTCTGAGGGGGCTTTACCTGGGATAACAGCCCTTGCAGAGGAACCTGCAACTGCAGTGACCATCTCTGAATCAGAGTCAGAGGTGTCAGATAGTATAGGGGTAGGCGGGGGTCGCTTCCTTGACCCCCGTCCCTGACAGGCCGCCTCCACCCGAGCCACCATAGACTCCATAATAGCTGTAAATGACTCTATACTCTGTGCACCGGCGGGTCCCGAGGCCCCCTCGAGGGAAACAGGTGGGGGAATATGTGTGGCAGGGTCCATAATAACTCCAGTTACTTCCTGGATGATATAATTCAAAGTAAAGAAAAAACTTTTTTTTTTTTTTTTTTTTTTTTTTGACCCTCAGCGCCACAAAAAAAAAAACCCTTAGTGTTACCTGCTAGGGATCCCTATCGATCGAGAGAGAGAGAGATAGACCCCCAGGCTCACCACTTGATGTTCAGAGTTGAACTGCAACAGCTTACAGCGCTGTCTTAGACAAACAGGAAGTCTTTTGGCTGGCTGCCCAGGAAGAAAGGAGGCGGCTCCGCCCCTCTGCACGCCTTCCGGCGCCTCCCCCAAGCTCCACGAGGTGTAGAATCACCTCAAACATGGCCGCCCCCATGCTGGAGACACGAGGCTACGCCAAAATGGCGGCTCGTGCGATCCAGCAAAAAAAATGGCGGCGGCCTGTGCTGACTAGCGGTGTGCTGCAGGCACACAACACTCTCTCTGCATGGGGATATGGCGTGGTTGGCGGTACCGGCCCTGGCGGACCGCATGGCCGTTCGGGAGGCCTGCTATTAGCTGGAGATCTGACTTGGAAGGCAGTCTACATGTCCATGGCTTCTGACTGGTAGGTAGCTTATACTTAACCCATAAGATTCCCAGAATGCCACAGATTACATCTTTAAAACATGTATACAATAGATTGTTAGCTCCCAAACCAAGCCTCCTGGCTTTTTGCACACATAAAATCACACTCAAAGTAGGAGGATTTGTGACATGTTATAGGATAGAAAGAAACTCTTTCTTACCATACAGAGAGGGGCCCGCGTTCACCACAAAACCCGTCAGGGAAAAAAGGGGGAACATACTACTCACCATACCGGAACCAGGCGGGCACCAACTCCTGACAGTACCCCTCTCCACCGGGGCGGGAGGGCTGTCGACCGATACGGACGCCGTGACTCATGGTCTTTGGCGTTTCAGCGAGACGTTTTAACTCGCGGGTTCAGTCCTTTAATGGGACTTTGTCGCGGCCGACCCAGCGCGGAGCTATGGCCTGCACGCGCTCGTAGGCTGAACTGGGGTGACCACCGGATCTCAACATCCAGCCCGTCGCCCAGTTCAGCTTTCTTGCTTGAAGATCTCACAGGAACACTGGAGAAAAAAAGCTGTCCAAAAATCCTTTTAGAAAAAAATTTCTTGCCAGGACCTAAGATCCCAGCAAGGTATCTAGGTCCTTACTCCTAACTAGACAGAAAATAACTGATTTGCTGAGGCAGAGAGAGAGAGGATATACCCTCTGGGACTGCCCCTAGGGTGTGGCCAGAGCTTTTTAATTTCCTGTCTAGTCCTGCTCCTGCGGAGGTAACATAACCCGAAGGTGGTGTATCACCGAGGACTACGTCTGTCGATGAGCGCTAGAGAAAAGAAGAAGAAGGAGACCGGCCAGCCGTGCCAGCTCCAACACTTCTTTATGGCCCAGGACAAGCAGTGCAGCCAAGATGGCGGCTAGACTCTGGCCTTATCCAGCAGAACATCTCATTCCTCACCCAACCTTCCGCCTTCCTGAGCACAGAAAGTGGGACAACCACGGTCCCCTGCGGCCTCCACTCCACTATCCAGAAGCCCTGTAAAGAGCAAGCCCAGGCTGTCAAAGCACACGCATGCTGCGGAGGTAAGAAAGGGGGATTACTCTTCCATGAACTCCACTAGGGAACTATCCCCAAATATAAATACCTTTCCAGCAAGTGAGCAACTGGTTTCTGAAACCAAGCTCAAGGATATGATGATGTCCCTGCGGGCCTCTATGCATGCGGATCTCATGGAGTGTGTTAGCTCCTTCAAGGTGGCGGTGCAGGCCTTGGGGGGACGCATGGACAGAGTTGAAACTAAGATGGGAGAATTTGCTGCTTCCCATAATGAGTTGATCGACTCTCACTATAGTCATGAAGAGGAGATAGAAAAGCTCAAATCCAAAATTGCAGACATGGAGGACCGCTCTAGGCAGAATAATGTTAAAATAAGGGGGGTCCCAGAATCCGTACATCCCGGTGATCTGGATCAGTACGCTTGTGACCTTATTATGGCGGTTCTCCCAGCTACCCCCCATGTCTGAACTTGTAATTGACAGAATTCATTGCCTTCCTAAGCCCTCTTATCTGCCAGATGATGTTCCCCGAGATGTCATTATGAGGGTTCACTTCTACCATGTTAAAGACAACCTCATGTCTGCGTTTCGGAAACTGACTCCAATCCCAGATAGATACTCCAGGATTCAACTGTTTACGGACTTATCGCAGCACACATTACAGAAAAGGAGGGCTGTCCACCCGCTCACTAAAATCCTCAGAAACCACTCAATCGTCTATAGATGGGGTTTCCCTGTGAAGCTCACCATAACACACAACAATAAGGCCCATGTTGTCACTTCCTTGCAAGATGGCTTGAACCTTCTGCAATCATGGGGTATTCTCCCCGACCAAGAGTCTACTCCTCTGGAATCCTCTAGCCATATCTCACCGATATCCGAGGACTGGCACACAGTTTCCTACAGGAGAAAAAAACATCCAAGGGATCGACACCTCAAGCTATCAACCACAGACCCTCTCCCCGAGTCTGGCCACTATGACCACCTTTTACCCTCACAATAATGTGCAGTATACCTGCTCACGAGTTCATTCTCAATTTTTTATACATATCTCGTACATACCGAGTTTGTTTCTTTGTTTTGTGTTTTTTTCTTTCTACTCATTTGTTGGTCAGGAAACCCGATTCCTGTCGTGCGGTACCCGGTTGCCATGGAATCCTATCCTCATCCTCAACTGGTCCAGGTAACGTTCTCTTCCACACACCTGCACTATGACCATTACAATCACCTCTTTTAAAGAGGTTGTAAAGCCATATTTTTTTTTTCAACCTGAAAGAGAAACACCTAATGAGCTAGTATGCATCGCTTACTAGCTCAATATGAAATACTTACCTTAGAACGAGCCCCCACAGTGCCGCCCGTTTAGCTGTATGAAGGGTGACATGTTCAGTCGCCCGTCTTCCGGGATCGCGGCATCCGGCCATCTGATTGGCCGGAGCCGCGGTGATGTCACTCGCACGCATGCGCGCGCGCGGGAGCCGACGGTCACGGCACAGGGCTCTGAAGGAACGGCACCAGCGGCCATTCCTTCAGAGCGCATGCGCCAGTGATGTCACTGGCTGCATGTAAGGTAAATATCTCCTAAACGGTACATATTTAGGAGATATTTACAGTACCTATAGGTAAGCCTCATCATAGGCTTACCTATAGGTAATAGTTGCAGAGGAGGGTTTACTTCCTCTTTAATGTCCATGGTCTCAACCACCCTGCCAAGAGGGCATCCATGTGGCGTGAGGCCATGAAGATCAAAAGTGACCTCCTCTGTGTGCAGGAGACTCACCTTCAACAATCCTCACCCCCTACCTTGTCTCACGGCAGTTTCCCGCACATCTTTACGGCTTCAGCCAGCCGAAAACGCAAGGGAGTACTGATAGCGATTAGAGACTCAGTTGCCTTCTCCTTGCACATGCTTATAGAAGTCCCACATGGACGTTACCTAGTCTTGCAGTGTGAGCTGAACAATGCCCCTTTCATGGTCCTTAACGCATATGCCACTAATACGCATCAACTGCGCTTTTGAAGGAAAATATTTCACCTGTTGGATAAACACAAATATGACTCTGTAGTGGTTTGTGGAAACTTTAACCTAACGGCTGACCACAAGAAGTTGGATATCTCCTCTACACCCAAACGTTCCCCTCCTGCTTTACAGTCCCTTTTTCATGAAGTGGAGTTGTTCAACACATGGCGATGCCTTCACCCAGGAGAACGTGACTATTCCTTCCAGTCCCAACGCCATAACACTTATTCTCGCATTGATATGATCCTAGTTGACAAGTGTCTACTGCAAATAACCCAGAATTTGGATATCCACAATATCACCTGGTCTGACCATGAACCGGTATCCATTACCCTACAGGAATCCCGCTCTCTGGGCCCCGCGTATCTATGGCGGGCAAACAGCCAGGTCTCAATTTGCCTCTCAAATACAGTCGCATCTCAAGGAATACTTCAAACACAATGCGGACTTGGTCTCTGACCCGACAATAGTTTGGTGTGCCCACAAGGCCTTTATATGTGGGATTCTTATCAAAATGTGTGCACGGCTTCGGAGGCAGAGGGCAAAGCGGCTGGACCAACTCTTGGCTGAGATTGCTCGCTTGGAACCCCTGAATAAAACCTCCCCATCCCCCCATTTAGCCAAACAATTAAGTAAGTACAGATCAGACATGAGAGACCTTTTAGTGGAACAGCAGGACAAATTTTAGAGCCCTCAAATTATCTCACTACTCCGCTGGTAACAAGGCAGGGAAAATACTGGCAAATAAACTGAAAGCCAGGCGAATCAAGAATAGGATAGCATATCTTCTAAACCCTGTTACCAACACCAAAATCATGAACCCTCAAGAAATAGCTTACTCCTTTGCCAGTTATTTTGAATCATTGTATAATCTGAAAAGTGATCCCCATACTCCCCAGCCAACTGAACAAATTATTTCCACCTTCTTAGACTCCATCAACATACCACTTCTCACCCCTTCTCAACTACATGCTCTCAATGCCCCAATCTCAAACACTGAGGTGGAACGGGCCATTCATACACTACCATCGGGGAAATCTCCAGGACCTGATGGCCTCCCCAATCTCTACTATAAAAACGGAATTTTTGTAAAATCTTACCTGTAAAATTCCTTTCTCTGAGTCCTCCGACAGTCGCCGCCTCTTCATATTCGTCACATATGGGGGTATTAGACTTTGCTCCGAAGGAGTAGCTAGGCAACAGAATATGTTAACAATAAAGCTTTAACATATCCCACCCTCAAGGGGTGGTCCCCTCAGTCAATACCCTCCTACTTCCTGCAACCATATCTCAGTTTTAGTGGAATAGCAGTAGAGTATACATTCAAACCCCAAAAGAGGGGCGGGGGCGGCGACTGTCGGAGGACTCAGAGAAAGGAATTTTACAGGTAAGATTTTACAAAAATTCCGTTTTCTCTTACGTCCTCCGACAGTCGCCGCCTCTTCATATTCGTCACATATGGGGACGTCCCAAAGCAGTGCAAACATGAGGGGTGGGAAACGCATCCGCGCCGAAAGGCAACGCAGTCTCCACATCAAAGAAAGGAACCTTACCAAAGGAAGGAAACCAGCTGGGCAACAGCAAAAATAAGTGCTCAACAGGAGCAACAACCCAGGAAAAGACAAAAAACCAGGGGATACAAAACTTATCCCAACAGCCAGGAGTCCCCAACAAGGGACCCTAGGGAACAGCCGCACTAAGAACCTTGCGGCCAAAGGAAGCATCCGCCGATGCCTGAACATCTACTTTGTAGAATTTTGTGAAAGTGTGTACGGTCGACCAAGTCGCCGCCTTACACACCTGGGCTACAGAAGCCCCATGACGACAGGCCCAAGACGTACTCAGAGATCTAGTAGAGTGCGCCTTCACAGGCACAGGGGGAACCTTCCCCTGCAAGGCATAGGCCTGTTCAATGGTCTGCCTGATCCATTTGGCAATGGTAGAGGCGGAAGCCGCCATGCCCTTCCGAGGACCCTCTGGAAGAACAAACAAGGAGTCCGTCTTTCGAAAAGACTCAGTCGATTTAAGGTAAACCCTAATCGCCCGGACAACATCCAGAGAATGCAATCTCACCTCCTTTGGATGTTTAGGCTTCGTGCACAACGAAGGCAAAACAATATCCTCGTTAAAATGGAATTCCGAAACTCGTTTCGGCAGAAAAGAAGGATTAGGTCGCAAGACCACCTTATCCAAATGAACAACCAGGTACGGAGACTTGCAGGACAAAGCCGCCAGTTCCGACACTCTGCGAGCCGAAGTGATCGCCACCAAAAAGGCGACCTTTTTGGACAACATAGACAACGAGATCTCCCTGATCTGTTCAAAAGGAGCACGTTGTAACACAGATAGGACTAGATTCAAGTCCCAAGGGGGCAAAGGATCCCTCCTAGGAGGAACCAGATGCCGCACACCCTGAATAAAAGTGCCAACCAAGGAGTTGGAAGCCACGGGACGTTGAAACAGAACGGCCAGCGCAGACACCTGACCCTTTATCGTAGCCAGCGCCAAACGCTGATCGACACCCGTCTGAAGGAAAGACAGCACACGGGAAACCGAGTACGTGCAGGGTGAAAACCCCCTGGACTCACACCAGGCAAAATAGGCCTTCCAAGTACGGTAATAAACCTTTCCCGAGGAAGACTTCCTCGCGTTGATCAAGGTATGAACAACCTCTGGAGAGAGACCCTTCTCCTTCAGGACCTCGGTCTCAACAGCCAGGCCGTCAAAGCCAGCGACTGTAAAGCAGGATGGTAAATCGGTCCTTGAGACAGTAGATCGTCCCGAAGAGGCAGACGCCAGGGGGCGTCGACCGCCAGATTCACGAGGTCTGCGTACCAGGACCGGCGAGGCCAGTCCGGTGCCACAAGAATCACCGTGCTGCGTTCCGAGTGTAACCTGCGAAGGAACCGGGACAGCAACTGAATCGGTGGAAACGCGTACATCAGCCTGTACTGATGCCACGGGGCCACTAACGCGTCCGACGCGTCTGCCCGAGGGTCGCGCGTCCTTGCCACGAACCTCTTCACCTTGTAGTTGAGGCGAGACGCGAACAGGTCCACATCTGGAAGACCCCACTTCGCGCACAACATCTGGAAGACAGCCGGATGGAGAGACCATTCCCCCTGATCCAGGGTCTGGCGACTCAGATAGTCCGCCTGCCAGTTCTCCACTCCCGGAATGTGAACCGCCGTTATCGCCGGGACATGAGTCTCGGCCCAAGACAGAATGTCGGCCACTTCTCGAGCCGCTCGGGCACTCCTGTTGCCCCCTTGGTGGTTGATGTAGGCCACCGCCGTGGCATTGTCCGTCTGCACCCGAACCGGGCAGCCCTGCAGCCGGTCCGTCCAGCGATGAAGACAGAGCCTTATCGCACGCAATTCCAGAATGTTGATCGGGAGGGAAGACTCCCCCTCCGACCAGGTCCCCTGGGCGGACAGAACGCCCAGAACACCACCCCAGCCCGACAGGCTGGCATCCGTGGTGATTATCGTCCACGAGATCGGACGAAACGACTTGCCCCCGGACACCAACGGGGACTGGAGCCACCACAGAAGGTTTTCCCTGGTGCGATGACTCAACGAGATCTGAAGATCCAGAGATTGAGGTCGCCCGTCCCACTTGGACAAGATCTCCGCCTGGAGACCCCGCGTGTGAAACTGCGCGAAAGGAATCGCCTCGAAAGCCGAGACCATCAATCCCAGACATCTCATACAC
Organism: Pelophylax lessonae; assembly: GCF_965119305.1. NCBI lineage: Eukaryota > Metazoa > Chordata > Amphibia > Anura > Ranidae > Pelophylax > Pelophylax lessonae. The sequence continues at coordinate 483,981,699 of NC_138770.1, read as the reverse complement.
GTCCGCAGAGACGAGTTCGGAACGTCCCTGAGGGACCTGACTTCCTCCTGAAGAGTCCTGAGTTTGTCTTCCGGCAGGAAGACTTTCGCCTGCACCGAGTCCAGTATCATTCCCAGATAGGGAAGACGAACCGACGGACTCAGTGTCGACTTTGGAACATTTATCGTCCAACCGAACTCCTGCAGAGTTTGCATCGTGACAGACAGGTCCTTCTCCAGACCCTGACTGGTCGCAGACCGAATCAGAATGTCGTCCAGATACCCCAGGACAGAAATGCCCTGGGCTCTCAATAATGTCAGAACCGGTGCAAGCACCTTGGTGAAGACCCGCGGAGCCGAGGCGAGCCCAAAGGGCAACGCCACGAACTGGTAGTGATCCTCCGCAATGGCAAATCGAAGGTATCTCTGATGACCCTCGAATATGGGGATGTGAAGATACGCATCCTTCAAATCGATGGAGGCCATGAATTCCCCCGGAACCAGGGCAGCCACCACCGAGCGCAGGGATTCCATGCGGAACTTGCGAACCCGCACAGAGCGGTTCAGAGCTTTCAAGTCCAGAATTGGACGAACCTTGCCCTCCTTTCTGGGCACGGTGAACAGATTGGAATAAAACCCCCGAAATCTGTCCCGATGAGGCACCGGAACCACCACTCCCTGAGCCCTCAGGTCCCGCACCGCCAGGTGCAGATCCCGCAGGCGCTCTGGAGACAGTTGTAGATTTGAGGGAAAAAATCTGCTCTCTGGCCGAGAGAGAAACTCGATCTTGTAACCAGATCGAACGATTTCCAGAACCCATCTGTCCCGCACACGGGCCAACCAGGGCTGAAGAAAACCGAGCAAGCGTCCCCCCACCCCAAAACTGGGTGAGGGCGCCCCTTCAGGCCGAACTGTTATGGGCCGCAGGTCCGGATTGGCCGGACTTCTGTTTCCCAGACCAGGGTTTCTTCTGAGAGCCCTGGCCCTTGAACGGTTTGCCCTTGTAGTGCGGCCGAAAGGCACGAACGGACCCCTGAGGGGGCCGAAAATTCGCATGCTTCTTCCCAGAAGCCCCCTTAGCCTTGGGGAAATGGGGCAAGAGAGTGCTCTTACCCCCGGTGATCCCCTTAATCAACACATCCAGAGACTCCCCAAAAAGGCGAGACCCATCATAAGGCAGATTGGCTAAGGTTTTACGTGAAGATTGGTCCACCGACCAACATTTAAACCAAACCAGGCGGCGAGACAACACCGCCACGCTGTGCACACGTGCAGCCAACGGAATCAGGTCCAGGTCCGCATCACACAGATACATGACACCCTGGTGGATCTGATCCACCATGTCCAGGGTCGCCGCCGAGGCCGAATCGGCCACTAGGACGCGCCTAAGCATCTGCGTCCAACTTGCGATCGCCTGGGCCACCATGAGAGAAGCAAATAGAGCTTTAAGCATAGAACCCGTAACAGAATAAGTATGACGGGCAAGAGACTCCAGTCTCCTATCTGTGGCGTCACGGAAAACAGGGGATCCCTCTGCAGGAATCGCAGTGGCTTTGTTCAAAACCGCAATTGCATGATCCACTGGTGGAGGCACACACCACCGTTCATCAGTGGCAGGGGAGAAAGGATAACGCAGCTTGAATTTACTTGGTACCGCAAAAGGTTTGCGCAGATCGCGCCATTGATCCTTTACCGCGCGCTGAAAATCAGCATTGCAGGGAAAAACCTGCGGCGTCCTGCGTTTTCTCTGCGTCCCATAAGCCGCCAAGGCAGCGGGGGGACACACTTCGTCCTGCAAACGTAGCGTCTGCTTAATGGAAGCAATCAACTCATCCATGATTGCAAGCTCTTCAGGCGAGCCAGGGGGAGAATTATCAACCCCCTCAACCTCAGCCTCAACCTCAGACCCCACTAGATCAAGAGAGGAGCGGGACCCCGATAGGGAGGTCCCTGCCAGAACAGCCCCATCACCTTCACCCTCAGAATCGGAGGACAGAGTAACTCTGAGCCGTTTAGTAGATTGAGCAGCCACCAGCATTTGCACCTGGGCAGCAAGGCCAGCCACAATAGTGGCTAAATCCCCCCCTGGGGGGGAAACAGCGGTCCCCTGGCTTTCCACCAATACTGTGGGAAACTTGCCCTCCTGAGAATCCATTGCCCCTGCACACCAGACAACCAAGGGTTAACTGTCCCCTTTCAGCAAGCGCGGTAAGCGCAGCCCACCGCACACACTCAGGCACAATGAGACCCCCACAGGGAATATACAGACTGAATACAGGCAATGGACAACAGGAATAGAAGGATAAAACCTGAGGAGACCCCGCTGCTGCTGCTGCCTCGACCGGTGTTCCAGGAAAAAGGAAGTGATGCTGCCAGGGCGCTCTATGTAAGCCTATGGAGGCTACAAGAAAATGGCCGCCGTGCATGTAAACCATGCGGCCGGAGCGGGCGCCGGTAAAATGGCGTCGTTTGGCGCCGAACCCGCCGCTCCACAGTGCATAAAAACACACACAATTTCATCCCATTATATGGATACATGTTAGATCGCCGCAGCGATCGCTGTATATGCCCCAACATGCCATTAAAAACATGCCCCACAGCACACAGCTTCCCACACTGCCCAGCCTGACACACACAGTGTCATACAGCTCCCCCCCCCCTTGCAGCCCACAGCATGCAGCCGAGAGATAGGGAGACAAGCAGTGTGATTTAAAGGCAGGTTACACAGTCCCAGACTGAGACCCCCCCCAGACAGACAGGTCCCCACATAGACACACTTACCTCATATGGCGTGGGGAACCCGCACAGGCGAACAAGCCGCTGCGCATGAGGCAGGGAGAGTCGCAATTTAAGACGCACACAATGGCGGTTAAGAAACCGCACAGCGTCCGGTGAGGTAGCCACCTCACCAAACATCCCTGCACCGAACAGGGATGGGTCGTTCACCGTGCCAGGAGCGTTACCTGGCTGAACGCTCGATGGCAGACTGGGAAGCCACTGACCCACGACCTGCGATCAGGGGGATCAGCCCGAGACCCAGTCCGCATGATCCTCTTCGTCCGAAGAACTAACTAATGCTGACAAAAACAACAGCTAAGTAAAGGTAGAGAAAAAACTCAAATAAAATATTAAAAAGAAGAAAGAGTCTGGGACAAAAAGTCCCAGCACAGAGAGAGCCAGCCACTCCTGACAAGCTAGACATTAAAACTGAGATATGGTTGCAGGAAGTAGGAGGGTGTTGACTGAGGGGACCACCCCTTGAGGGTGGGATATGTTAAAGCTTTATTGTTAACATATTCTGTTGCCTAGCTACTCCTTCGGAGCAAAGTCTAATACCCCCATATGTGACGAATATGAAGAGGCGGCGACTGTCGGAGGACGTAAGAGAAAATGGATTTTTGTAAAATCTTACCGTAAAATCCTTTTCTCTTAAGCTCATTGACAGACGTATGTCCTCGTTGATTAATAACAACTCGGGTTATACTGCCCTCTACAGGAGTAGGACTAGACAGGAAAGAAAACATTCTGGCCACACCTTAGGGGCAGTCCCAGAGGGTATATCCTCTCTCTCTCTGCTACAGCAAATCAGTTATGTCACAAAGCAGTGTTTAGAGAATTTAACCCAACCCAACTCAAAAACAGAGGGGCGGGTACTACGTCTGTCAATGAGCTTAAGAGAAAAGGATTTTACGGTAAGATTTTACAAAAATCTATTTTTCTCTGTCGCTCATTGACAGACGTAGTCCTCGTTAATTAATAACAACTCGGGACGTCCCAAAGCAGTACCACAAATGAGGGGTGGGAAAATGGAAATCAAAATCCAATCTAGAAGGCCCAACCGGTGCCAACTAGAAGTTTTAAAGGCTCATCAATCACACGATGAGACTCAACTGAAATTCCAACGGAAAAAAAACCCTCGAGGTAGACCACTGGTCTCCTCAAATTGCGGCCTGCAAAACCTTGCGGCCAAATGAGGCATCCGCCGATGCCATCACATCAACTTTATAAAATTTCGTAAAGGTATGTACCGACGACCAGGTGGCCGCCTTGCACACCTGGACCACTGACGCCTGATGGCGGTAGGCCCAGGAAGTACTGAGCGCTCGAGTGGAGTGCGCCTTAACAGTGAACGGAGGATTCCGACCCTTAATAGAATAAGCCTGTACCACCGTCTGTCTAATCCATTTGGAGATAGTCGTGGCAGATGCAGGCAACCCCTTTCTGGGGCCATCCGTGATCACAAAAAGTGAATCCGTCGTACGGAATGATTCCGTACCCTTCAGGTATACCCTGATTGCCCGAACCACATCCAAGGAATGCAACGCATATTCCCGAGGATGATTGGGCTGAGGACACAAGGAAGGTAGCACAATATCTTCATTCAGATGAAAGTCTGAAACCACCTTAGGAAGAAAGGATGGCTTCGGATGAAGAACTACCTTATCCCTATGAACCACTAGATATGGGGAATGGCATGATAATGCAGCCAGTTCTGACACCCTGCGTGCAGAAGTGATAGCCACCAAGAAGGCCACCTTCTGGGATAATGTAAGCAAGGGAATCTCCCTGATATTTTCAAAGGGAGGTTTCTGCAGAACCGACAAAACCAAAGATCCCAAGGTGGTAAGGGCGCGCGGACTGGCGGAGCCAAGTGCCGCACCCTCTGGATGAAATTCCGCACCAAGGAATGAGTAGCCAAAGGCTTCTGAAAGAAGATTGCTAATGCTGAAACCTGACCCTTGATGGTGCTCAAGGATAGTTTCTGCTCAACCCCCTTTTGCAGAAAAGCCAAGATTCGGGTCACCGAATAGGTACGTGGGGGAAATCCCAAAGATTTACACCACGCAATATAAGTCTTCCATGTGCGATAATAGACTTTGCTGGAAGTCGCTTTCCTTGCTTTAATTAGAGTAGGAATAACTGAAGCTGACAACCCTCTGCCCTTCAGTACCTGGGTCTCAATGGCCAGGCCATTAAAACCAGCGACTGTAAAGCACGATGGAAGATCGGTCCTTGAGACCGCAGATCCTCCCTGAGAAGAAGTCTCCAAGGAACGTCCGCGACTAGCATGTCCAAGTCGGCCTGACCGGCCTAACGAGGCTAGTCTAGAATTTCCAGGATAACTGGAGTTCCCTCCATCTCAGCAGTAACTTGAGAAGGGGGAAGACGTCTAGTAGCTGATACTGCCTTATTAGGCCGTTCAGCGCGTCTGCTGCGTCCGCTAGAGGATCTCGGGCGCGCGTTACCAACCTCCGCGCCTTCCTGTTGAGCCGATATGCCAACAGATCCACCTCCGGGATGCTCTGATGAAGACACAGATGGTGAAATCCTTGGTGATCGACCTAAGTCATCACCCTGATATTGTCTGACTGGATCCGAACCAGGCTGCCCTAGAGCTGCTTGGTCCAGGCAATCCGACAAAGTCTGATCGCTCTCAGTTCCCACACATTTATCAGAAACTTGCTTCTTATCAGGAGTGATGATTTCTCCTGGTTGAGCATTAGAGACCGAAGTCACCAGACTAGAGGCTCCTTGGTCTGTTTGCTCAACCGGATCCGATTCCTGTAGGGAACTGAGACTAATCTTTGGAAAAGGTAAAGAAAATGATCTGTTCAGGGAACGGGAACTACCACTCCCTGTAGCATCTAAATGTTGGAAGGGAAGAATCGCACCGGTAGCAGTGATCGATACTCAATCTTGTGTCCTGATCGTATGATCTCCTGAACCCCTTAGTCCGAGATTCAGGAAGGCTCTAGCTCTGAATGCCGGTGAAGACGTCCCCCCACCCCCAAGCCGGGTGGGGGCGCACCTTCAGGCTGTATTAGCCTTAACTTCAGGTTTGGCTGAGTCGGCCTTTTGTTTGCCCGACCAGCGCCTCTTGAACCCTCCTAGAGGGGCTTTGCCTTTCCCGCTCGCCCCAGCGGAGGGAACGAACCCTTTATGAGCGGCAAAGAAAGGTCCACGCTTGTTACGAGGTCCTTTAGCTTTAGCAGCCTGCGGCAAAAAAGTGCTCTTGCCCCCAGTGACATCCTTAATGATCTCATCTAAGGTGGCCCCAAATAGGCGATTCCCCTGAAAGGGGAGATTCGCCAAGGCTTTTTTGGAACCTAGATCCGCCGACCAGCATTTTAACCACAGCACACGTCTGAGGATTACCGCTGACATCGATGCATGCCCTAACAAGGGGGTGGTATCCAGGGCTGCGTCACAGACGAACTGCAGTCCTTGTATAATTTGTTCCATCAAATCAGATGCTGCCTGGGGGATACCTTTCCCCTTTAGGTCATGGCGTACCAATCTTGCCCATTCCGTTAATGTCTGTGAAACTAAACCAATGACAATCACTGGTCTAAAGGCTGACCCTATCAGGGAAAAAATAGTGCGGGACTCCGCTTCCATCTTCCGATCCACCGTATCCTTAAAGGACGGAGCGTCCTCCAACGGGATAACAGTGGCTTTATTCAGTCTGGAAATGGGTGGATCCACCACTGGTGGTACCGTCCATTTCTTAATGAGGGATTCCTCAAACGGATAGCGTCTAGCAATGCGCTTGGAAACAGTAAAAATGGATTTTTGTAAAATCTTACCGTAAAATCCTTTTCTCTTAGCTCATCGACAGACGTAGTCCTCGGTGATACACCACCTTCGGGTTATGTTACCTCCGCAGGAGCAGGACTAGACAGGAAATTAAAAAGCTCTGGCCACACCCTAGGGGCAGTCCCAGAGGGTATATCCTCTCTCTCTCTGCCTCAGCAAATCAGTTATGTGAAAAAGCAGTGCTTAGAGAATTTAACCCAACCCAACTCCAAAACAGAGGGGCGGGGACTACGTCTGTCGATGAGCTAAGAGAAAAGGATTTTACGGTAAGATTTTACAAAAATCCATTTTTCTCTAGCGCTCATCGACAGACGTAGTCCTCGGTGATACACCACCTTCGGGACGTCCCAGAGCAGTATCACAACTGAGGGGTGGGAAAATGGAAATCAAATCCCAATCTAGAAGGCCCAACCGGTGCCAACTAGAAGTTTACAATGCTCATCCTTAATGATGAGACTCAACCAAAAAAAGAGAAAACAATTTTTTTTTTTTTTTTCAAACAGAAAAAAACCCTCGAGGTAGACCACCGGTCTCCTCAAATTGCGGCCTGCAAAACCTTGCGGCCAAATGAGGCATCCGCCGATGCCGTCACATCAATTTTATAGAATTTTGTAAAGGTATGTACCGACGACCAGGTGGCCGCCTTACATACCTGGACCACTGACGCCTGATGGCGAAAGGCCCAGGAAGTACTGAGCGCTCGAGTGGAGTGCGCCCTAACAGGGAACGGAGGACTCTGACCCTTAATAGAATAAGCCTGTACCACCGTTTGTCTAATCCATTTGGCAATGGTCGCGGCAGATGCAGGCAAACCCTTTCTGGGGCCATCCGTGATCACAAAAAGTGAATCCGTCTTACGGAATGATTCCGTAGCTTTCAGGTATACCCTGATTGCCCGAACCACATCTAAGGAATGCAACGCATGTTCCCGATGATGCTTGGGCTGAGGACACAAGGAAGGTAGTACAATATCTTCATTCAGATGAAAATCTGAAACCACCTTGGGAAGAAAAGATGGCTTAGGATGAAGTACTACCTTATCCCTATGAATCACTAGGTATGGTGACTGGCATGATAATGCAGCCAGTTCTGACACCCTGCGAGCAGAAGTAATAGCCACCAAGAAGGCCACCTTCTGGGATAGAGTAAGCAAGGGAATCTCCCTGATGTTTTCAAAGGGAGGTTTCTGTAGAACCGACAAAACCAAATTAAGATCCCAGGGCGGTAAGGGCGCGCGGACTGGAGGAGCCAGGTGCCGCACCCCCTGGATGAAATTCCGCACCAAGGATTTGGTAGCTAAAGGCTTCTGAAAGAAGATTGCTAATGCTGAAACTTGACCCTTGATGGTGCTCAAGGCTAGCTTCTGCTCAACCCCTTGTTGCAAAAAGGCCAATATTCGAGTCACCGAATAGGTACGTGGAGGAAATCCTAAAGATTCGCACCACGCAATATAAGTCTTCCATGTGTGATAATAGACTTTGCTGGAAGTCGCTTTCCTTGCTTTAATAAGGGTAGGAATGACTGAAGTAGACAAACCTCTGTCCTTCAGTACTTGGGTCTCAATGGCCAGGCCATTAAAACCAGCGACTGTAAAGCACGAAGGTAAATTGGTCCTTGAGACCACAGACACTCCCTGAGACGAAGTTCCCACGGAACGTCTGCGACTAACATGTCCAAGTCGGCCAGGCCGGCTTGAGGAGGCCAGCCTAGAATTTCTAGGACCACTGGCGCTGATTGGATCTGAACCAGGCGTCCCTAGAGCTATCTGGCCCCGACCATCCGAGAAAGTCTGGTCGTTTTCTGTTCCCACACATTTATCAGATACCTGATAGTTATCAGGAAAGGTGATCTTTTCTGGTTGAACCTCAGGGACCGAAGTCACCCGACTAGAGGCTACTTGGCCTATCTGGTCAACCAGATCCGATTCCTGTGAGGTATCGGGACTAATCTTAGGAAAAGGTAAAGGAAAAGATCTTTTCAGGGAACGGTAACTACCGCTTCCTGTGGTACTTAAATGTTGGAAGGGAAGAATCGCACCGGTAGTAGTGGTTGATGCTCGATCTAATGTCCTGAATACCGGTGAAAACGTCCCCCCACCCTGAAACCGGGTGGGGGCGCACCTTCAGGCTGTGTACTCCTTTGCTTCGGGTTTGGCTGGGTTGGTCCCCTTCTTGAACCCTCCTGGAGGAGTCTTGCCTTTCCCGCTAGTACCAGCCGGGTGCCCTTTATGGGCGGTAAAGAAAGGTCCTCGCTTGTTGCGAGGTCCCTTAGCTTTTGCAGCCTGTGGCAAAAAAGTGCTCTTGCCCCCAGTGGCATCCTTAATGATTTCATCTAGGTTGGCTCCAAATAGACGATTCCCCTGAAAGGGGAGATTGGTCAAGGTCTTTTTGGAACCTAGGTCAGCTGACCAGCATTTTAACCACAGCACACGTCTGAGGATCACTGCTAACTTAGATGCATGCCCTAATAGGGGAGTAGTGTCCAAGGCTGCGTCACAGATAAACCGTAGCCCTTGTATGATCTGTTCCATCAAATCAGATGTCTCCTGGGGAATATCTTTTCCCCTAAGATCTTGGCGTACCATTTTCGCCCATTCCGTAAGTGTCTGGGAAACTAGACCAATAACGATTACTGGTCTAAATGCTGACCCTATCAGAGAAAAGATAGTGCGGGACTCTGCTTCTATCTTTCGATCCACCGGATCCTTAAAGGACGAAGTGTCCTCCACTGGAATAACCGTGGCTTTATTCAGCCTGGAAATAGGCGGATCCACGACTGGTGGTACCGTCCATTTCTTAATGATGGATTCCTCAAACGGATAGCGTCTAGCAATACGCTTGGAAATAGTAAAGGTACGTTTAGAATGCACAACTAGTGCGTCCACCAATGCTTCTTCCTGAATTATAGCAAGAGAAGAAGCGTCCTCCTCACTGTCTGAGGGGGCTTTACCTGGGATAACAGCCCTTGCAGAGGAACCTGCAACTGCCGTGACCATCTCTGAATCTGAGTCAGAGGTGTCAGATGGTATAGGGGTAGGCGGGGGTCGCTTCCTTGACCCCCGTCCCTGACAGGCCGCCTCCACCCGAGCCACCATAGACTCCAAAATTGCTGTAAATGACTCTATATTCTGTGCACCGGCGGGTCCCGAGGCCCCCTCGAGGGAAACAGGTGGGGGAATATGTGTGGCAGGGTCCATAATAACTCCAGTTACTTCCTGGATAATATAATTCAAAAGTAAAGAAAAAAACTTTTTTTTTTTTTTTCTGACCCCCAGCGCCACAAAAAAGCCCCTTAGTGTTACCTGCTTAGGGATCCCTATCGATCGAGAGAGAGAGAGATAGACCCCCAGGCTCACCACTTGATGCTCAGAGTTAAACTGCAACAGCTTACAGCGCTGTCTTGACAAACAGGAAGTCTTTTGGCTGGCTGCCCAGGAAGAAAGGAGGCGGCTCCGCCCCTCTGCACGCCTTCCGGCGCCTCCCCCAAGCTCCACGAGGTGTAGGATCACCTCAAACATGGCCGCCCCCATGCTGGAGACACGAGGCTACGCCAAAATGGCGGCTCGTGCGATCCAGCAAAAAAAATGGCGGCGGCCTAAACTGAATAGCGGTGTGCTGCAGGGCACACAACACTCTCTCTGCATGGGGATATGGCGTGGTTGGCGGTACCGGCCCTGGTGGACCGCGTGGCCGTTCGGGAGGCCTGCTAATAGCTGGAGATCTGATTTGGAAGGCAGTCTACATGTCCGTGGCTTCTGACTGGTAGGTAGCTTATACTTAACCCATAAGATTCCCAGAATGCCACAGATTACATCTTTAAAACATGTATACAATAGATTGTTAGCTCCCAAGCCAAGCCTCCTGGCTTTTGCACACATAAATCACACTCAAAGTAGGAGGATTTGTGACATGTTATAGGATAGAAAGGACTCTTTCTTACCATACAGAGAGGGGCCCGCGTTCACCACAAAACCCGTCAGGGAAAAAGGGGGAACATACTACTCACCATACCGGAACCAGGCGGGCACCAACTCCTGACAGTACCCCTCTCCACCGGGGCGGGAGGGCTGTCGACCGATACGGACGCCGTGACTCATGGTCTTTGGCGTTTCGGCGAGACGTTTAACTCGCGTGGACAGTCCTTTAATGGGACTTTGTCGCGGCCGACCCAGCGCGGAGCTATGGCCTGCACGCGCTCGTAGGCTGAACTGGGGTGACCACCGGATCTCAACATCCAGCCCGTCGCCCAGTTCAGCTTTCTTGCTTGAAGATCTCACAGGAACACTGGAGAAAAAAAGCTGTCTAAAAAAAAATCCTTTAAGAAAAAATTCTTGCCAGGACCTAAGATCCCAGCAAGGTGTCTAGGTCCTTACTCCTAACTAGACAGAAAATAACTGATTTGCTGAGGCAGAGAGAGAGAGGATATACCCTCTGGGACTGCCCCTAGGGTGTGGCCAGAGCTTTTTAATTTCCTGTCTAGTCCTGCTCCTGCGGAGGTAACATAACCCGAAGGTGGTGTATCACCGAGGACTACGTCTGTCGATGAGCGCTAGAGAAAGGTACGTTTTGAATGATCCCATTCCTCTTTAATTTTATTACCAAAACATTTGGGTAAGGGAAAAACCTTCACCGTCTTGGTCGGTTTACTAGTACCAAAGGGAATTTCCATCTCGGTTGCCTCTGCCGGTAAAACCTCAAGTCTTAAGGTTTCCCGGACCGCCACAACTAGTGCGTCCACCAATGCTTCTTCTTGTGCTATGGCGGAGGCAGGAACGTCCTCCTCACTGTCTGAGGGAACTTTACCTGAGACAACAGCCCCTGCAGAGGGACCTGCAGCTGCAATGACCATCTCAGAATCTGAAGCATCAGATGAAATAGGGGTAGGCGGGGGTCGCTTTCTTGACCCCCGTCCCTGACAGGCCATCTCCACCCGAGACACCAAAGACTCCAAAACTGCTGTGAATGCATCAATACTCTGTGAACTGGAGGGTCCTGCGGCCACCTCGAGGGGATCAGAGCTATGGCCTGCACGCGCTCGTAGGCTGAACTGGGGTGTCCACTGGATCTCAACATCCAGCCCGTCGCCCAGTTACAGCTTGCTTGAAGATCTCCAGGAAACTGGAAACAAAGCTGTCTAAAAAAAATCTAAGAAAAATTCCTGCCAGGACCGAAGATCCTAGCAAGGCATCTAGGTCCTTACTCCTAACAAGAACAGAAAAAAACTGATTTGCTGTAGCAGAGAGAGAGAGGATATACCCTCTGGGTCTGCCCCTAAGAGGTGGCCAGAATGTTTTCTTTCCTGTCTAGTCCTACTCCTGTAGAGGGCAGTATAACCCGAGTTGTTATTAATCAACGAGGACTACGTCTGTCAATGAGCGACAGAGAAAAAAAGTTTGCATTGGTCCTAAGCCCACACTTGGCCTCGATGTACACGGATGCGGTGTCCTCTGCCTCTTTGCCACGTGAATTGCTTTAAGCATATGTTGTTACTTTACCTAAACCTGGGAAGGAGCCTACATCTCCTCCTAATTTTAGGCCAATATCATTGTTGAACACTGATGTAAAACTGTACGCTAAGGTCCTGGCCCTCAGACTTCACCCTATCCTACCAGATCTTATTAACCCGGACCAGTTTGGGTTTGTCCGGGGCCGTCAGATGCCACTAGGAGGGTCTTAGGACTTATAGATAGAGATAGGTCCGGTCGGGTGCCTTCTCTGCTGCTTTCTTTGGATGCGGAGAAGGCATTTGACCCAGTCCACTGGACATATATAACAAGGGTGTTACAAAAATTTGGCTTTACTGGTCCCATTTTACATGCGATCTTGGCGCTGTACTCTAACCCTTCAGCGAGGGTATATACATCTAACATGCTTTCGCGGGCATTCCCTATTACAAACGGAATGAGGCAAGGCTGCCCATTGTCGCCTTCAATTTTTAATTTGCTTATTGAACCTCTGGCAGAGGCAGTCAGGTCCTCCGCACACATCAAGGGTCTCACCACTCCCTCACACTCATGTCATAAATCTGTTTGCAGATGATGTCATTATCTTTATGACAGACCCTGAAAGATCTTTAGCAGCCACCCATTCACTGTTACAACAATTTAGCCTGGCCTCTTAGTACAAAGTCAACTTTACGAAATCATTGATTCTTCCCTTGGGCATGTCCCAAAAACTTTGTCATAAGTTACAAAGTTCCTATCCCTATTCCTGGAAACAACACAGTATTCCATATTTGGGAATTCAATTGACCCCCAAGGTGGACCTCCTGGCTGACGCTAACTTCCCTCCCTTGATATCTAAAATTACACAAGAATGTCACAGAATCTCAAAAACAGAACTTACCTGGTCTGGACGCCTTGCCTCGTTCAAAATGCTCCTCTTGCCACAGATTCTTTACATATTTCGGACCCTGATGATCCCGGTCCCCCACAAAATTCTCGCCTCACTGCAAGCTGCACTTAAAAGGGTTGGTGTGGAAGTGTAAAAGACCAAGGAGTGCCCATTCCTTCCTAATTAAGCACTGGTCTGCAGGGGGTATGGGTATGTTTGACATTAAGGACTACCTTCTAGCTTCACATTTGGCCCAATTGAAACACTGGGTGGCCCCAATGTCTCATACAGTATGGAGTGCCACGGAAGCTGAAATATGCTTCCCCCTCCTCCTGCGGACAGTGCTTTTGGCAGATGTGTGGTGCCCTATGCCAATATGGAAACTTATCTTGATCCAAGCTTCACTTTTGGCATGGCGCGAGTTCACAGCCCCTGTGCTCCAACCTCCCTTGAGGGTACGCGTTTCTATCCCTATAAGTGTGCTGGAACTTGTTATACCTCACACCTCTTTTAAGGGCTGGGGCTGACAGAGGCATAACCACTGTAGATCATATACTGCTTTGGTGATGTCTTGAAATAATTTTCCCATCTACGGGAAGACTACTCACTTCCACCTACTGACCAATACCTATACCTACAAGTATCACATTTTCTTTGCTCCTTGGCATCCCCACATATCTACCTGCCCTCACAGGGTTGGACGTTCTTGCTGGGCAGTCTACGCTCAGTTAAGGGAACCTCCCTCTTTTACAACTTTCTCCAGCGCAAGCTGGACTATTATAAAATTGTCCCCTTTGTGAAATGGGAAGATCTGGAGGACTCATTCACTGATAAACAGTGGCAAGCAGCCTTTCATTCCATTAGACAGTCTTCTTCTTGCACTAACCACTGGGAATTGTCTCAAAAGATAAATCTGCGCTGGTATCTCACGCCATACCGCTTGTCTAAATTTGTACCCGACTATTCACCCCTGTGCTAGAGGGGTTGCGGCAAGGTAGCCCATCTCACTCGTGTATTTTGGTCTTGTAGACATCTAACCAGTTTTTGGAATAAAATCTTCTCCATAATCTCGGATATCACTGGAGTGCTGACCCTGCCCCTCTCCAGCACTGGCAATCTATATTAATAAAACCCATGTGTCCCTGCGTCCGCTTTCCGTGTGTCCGTGATATTGCACTACTGCGCATGTGCTGAACTTACAGCCGTTGGGACGCAGAGAATACCGCCGCGGGAAAAATGCTGTAACGGGCGAACCAAAGGTGCTAGAGACCCCAAAATTGTGGCCAAGACACTCCCCTACAGCTGAGAAAAATTTCGGGGTTCGGGGATGAAAGGGCGTGGAACAGTGACCCCGAGAACCGGGCCTCCCCCGCCATAGACTCCAAAGTTAAACCTGGTCACCTCGCAGTTAGGTCACGGCCCGGTTCTCGGGGTCACTGCTCCGCGCCCTTACATCCCCGAACCCCGAAATTTTTCGTAGCTGTAGGGGAGTGTCTTGGCCACCTGCGGTACACTGCAGAACCTCTCCCCCATACACTATAATCTCCCCCCCATACACTATAATCTCCCCCCCATACACTACAATCCCCTCTGTCCCCCATACACTACAATCCTCTCCCTCCCCCCCCCCCACTACAATCCCCTCCCTTCCCCAACACACTCTGTCTTGGCCACCTGCGGTACAATTTTGGGGTCTCCAGCACCTTTGGTTCGCCCGTGACAGCAATTTTCCCGGGAGGGGAGGTGGTGGTGTATTTAGGTGTCTTTTCCTATTAAATGATCCACTGTTCTGTGTGTGTCAGGAGCTCCCCTCCTCTCTGATTTCCTGCCCTCACATCTCCCCTCCCCCACACCAATCTCCAACCCGACATGTATCGTTCAATCCCCCCCATACACTACAATATCCCCTCCCCTCCATATAATACAATCCCCTCCCTCCCCCATACACTACAATCCCCTCCCTCCCTCATACACTACAATCCCCTCTACCCCCCCCCACAATACAATCCCCTCCCTCCCCCATACACTACAATCCCCTCCCTCCCTCATACACTACAATCCCCTCCCCCATACACTACAATCCCCTCTACCCCCCCCCACACTACAATCCCCTCCCTCCCCCATACACTGCAATCCCCTCCCTCCCCCATACACTGCAATCCCCTCCCCTCCATACAATACAATCCCCTCCCTCCCCCATACACTACAATCCCCTCCCTCCCCCATACACTACGATCCCCTCCCTTCCCCCATACACTACAATTCCCTCCCTCCCTCATACACTACAATCCCCTCCCCCATACACTACAATCCTCTCCCTCCCTCATACACTACAATCCCCTCCCCCCATACACTACAATCCCCTCTACACCCCCCAATCTACAATCCCCTCCCTCCCCCATACACTACAATCCCCTCCCTCCCCCCACACTACAATCCCCTCCCTCCCCCCACACTACAATCCTCTCCCTCCCCCCACACTACAATCCCCTCCCTCCCTCATACACTACAATCCCCTCCCTCCCCCATACACTACAATTCCCTCCCTCCCCCACACTACAATCCCCTCCCTCCCCCCACACTACAATCCCCTCCCTTCCTCAACACACTACAATCCCCTCCCTCCCCCTCACGCTTCAATCCCCTCTCTCTCCCATACACTGTAGAAACCCTCCCCCATACACTGCAGAACCCCCCCCATACACTATAATCTCCCCCCCCCATACACTACAATCCCCTCTGTCCCCCCATACACTACAATCCCCTCCCTCCTCCATACACTACAATCCCCTCCCTCCCCCCCACACTACAATCCCCTCCATTCCCCAACACACTACAATGCCCTCCCTTCCCCAACACACTACAATCCCCTCCCCCCCAACACACTACAATCCCCTCCCTCCCCCACTACAATCCCCTCCCCCCCCACACACTGTAGAGCCCCTCCCCCATACACTATAATAACCCCCCATTCACTACAATCCCCTCCATCCCCCCATACACTACAATCCCCTCCCTCCCCCATACACTACAGTCCCCTCCCCCCATACACTACAATCCCCTCCCTCGGCCCCATACACTACAATCCCCTCCCTCCCCCCCACACTACAATCCCCTCCCTCCCCCCCATACACTACAATCCTCTCCCTCCCCCCCCCCCCACTACAATCCCCTCCCTTCCCCAACACACTCTGTCTTGGCCACCTGCGGTACAATTTTGGGGTCTCCAGCACCTTTGGTTCGCCCGTGACAGCAATTTTCCCGGGAGGGGAGGTGGTGGTGTATTTGGGTGTCTTTTCCTATTAAATGATCCACTGTTCTGTGTGTGTCAGGAGCTCCCCTCCTCTCTGATTTCCTGCCCTCACATCTCCCTCCCACACACCAATCTCCAACCCGACATTTATCGTTCAATCCCCCCCATACACTACAATATCCCCTCCCCTCCATACAACACAATCCCCTCCCTCCCCCATACACTACAATCCCCTCCCTCCCTCATACACTACAATCCCCACTACCCCCCCCCCCACAATACAATCCCCTCCCTCCCCCATACACTACAATCCCCTCCCTGCCTCATACACTAGAATCCCCTCCCCCCCATACACTACAATCCCCTCTACCCCCCCCCCCCCACACTACAATCCCCTCCCTCCCCCATACACTACAATCCCCTCCATCCCCCATACACTACAATCCCCTCCATCCCCCATACACTACAATCCCCTCCCCCCATACACTACAATCCCCTCTACACCCCCAATCTACAATCCCCTCCCTCCCCCATACACTACAATCCCCTCCCTCCCCCACACTACAATCCCCTCCCCTCCCCCATACACTACAATCCCCTCCCCTCCATACAATACAATCCCCTCCCTCCCCCATACAATACAATCCCCTCCCTCCCCCATACACTACAATTCCCTCCCTCCCCCACACTACAATCCCCTCCCTCCCCCCACACTACAATCCTCTCCCTCCCTCCCCCAACACACTACAATGCCCTCCCTTCCCCAACACACTACAATGCCCTCCCCCCAACACACTACAATCCCCTCCCTCCCCCCACTACAATCCCCTCCCCCCCCGATACACTGTAGAGCCCCTCCCCCATACACTATAATAACCCCCCATTCACTACAATCCCCTCCGTCCCCCCATACACTACAATCCCCTCCCTCCCCCCCACACTACAATCCCCTCCCTCCCCCCCCACACTACAATCCCCTCCCTTCCCCTGTTCTGTGTGTGTCAGGAGCTCCCCTCCTCTCTGATTTCCTGCCCTCACATCTCCCCTCCCCCACACCAATCTCCAACCCGACATTTATCGTTCAATCCCCTCCCCTCCATACAATACAATCCCCTCCCTCCCCCATACAATACAATCCCCTCCCCCCATACACTACAATCCCCTCTACCCCCCACACTACAATCCCCTCCCTCATACACTACAATCCCCTCCCTCCCCCATACACAACAATCCCCTCCCCCCCATACAATACAATCCCCTCCCTCCCCCATACACTACGATCCCCTCCCTCCCCCATACACTACAATCCCCTCCCTCCCCCATACACTACAATCCCCTCCCTCCCCCATACACTACAATCCCCTCGCCCCATACACTACAATCCCATCTACACCCCCCAATCTACAATCCCCTCCCTCCCCCATACACTACAATCCCCTCCCTCCCCCACACTACAATCCTCTCCCTCCCCCATACACTACAATGCCCTCCCCATAGACTAAAATACCCTCCCCATACACTACAATGCCCTCCCTTCCCCAACACACTACAATCCCCTCCCCCCCACTACAATACCCTCTCTCCCCCATACACTGTAGAACCCCTCCCCCATACACTGCAGAACCCCTCCCCCATACACTATAATCTCCCCCCCCCATACACTACAATCCCCTCTGTCCCCCATACACTACAAACCCCTCCCTCCTCCATACACTACAATCCCCTCCCTCCCCCCCATACACTACAATCCTCTCCCCCCCCCCCCCACACAACAATCCCCTCCCTTCCCCAACACACTCTGTCTTGGCCACCTGCGGTACAATTTTGGGGTCTCCAGCACCTTTGGTTCGCCCGTGACAGCAATTTTCCCGGGAGGGGAGGTGGTGGTGTATTTGGGTGTCTTTTCCTATTAAATGATCCACTGTTCTGTGTGTGTCAGGAGCTCCCCTCCTCTCTGATTTCCTGCCCTCACATCTCCCCTCCCCCACACCAATCTCCAACCCGACATGTATCGTTCAATCCCCCCCATACACTACAATATCCCCTCCCCTCCATATAATACAATCCCCTCCCTCCCCCATACACTACAATCCCCTCCCTCCCTCATACACTACAATCCCCTCTACCCCCCCATACACTACAATCCTCTCCCCCCCCCCCCACACAACAATCCCCTCCCTTCCCCAACACACTCTGTCTTGGCCACCTGCGGTACAATTTTGGGGTCTCCAGCACCTTTGGTTCGCCCGTGACAGCAATTTTCCCGGGAGGGGAGGTGGTGGTGTATTTGGGTGTCTTTTCCTATTAAATGATCCACTGTTCTGTGTGTGTCAGGAGCTCCCCTCCTCTCTGATTTCCTGCCCTCACATCTCCCCTCCCCCACACCAATCTCCAACCCGACATTTATCGTTCAATCCCCCCCATACACTACAATCCCCTCCCTCCCCCATACACTACAATCCCCTCCCTCCCCCATACACTACAATCCCCTCCCTCCCCCATACACTACAATCCCCTCCCTCCACCATACACTACAATCCCCTCCCTCCCTCATACACTACAATCCCCCCCTCCCCCATACACTACAATCCCCTCCCTCCCCCATACACTACAATCCCCTCCCTCCATACACTACAATCCCCTCTACCCCCCACACTATAATCCCCTCCCTCCCCCATACACTATAATCCCCTCCCTGCCCCATACAGTACAATCCCCTCCCCCATACACTACAATCCCCTCCCTCCCCCATACACTACAATTTCCTCCCTCCCCCCACTACAATCCTCTCCCTCCCTCCCCCCACACTACAATCCCCTCCCTTCCACACACTACAATCCCCTCCCTTCCCCAACACACTACAATCCCCTCCCTCCCCCACACTGTAGAACCCCTCCCCCATACACTGCAGAACCCCTCCCCCATACACTGCAGAACCCCTCCCCCATACACTACAATCCCCTCTGTCCCCCCATACACTACAATCCCCTCCCTCCCCCCCATACACTACAATCCTCTCCCTCCCCGATACACTACTATCCCCTCCATTCCCCAACACACTACAATCCCCTCCCCATACACTACAATGCCCTCCCTTCCCCAACACACTACAACCCCCTCCCCCCCCCCCCAACACACTACAATCCCCTCTTTCCCCCCCCCACGCTACAATCCTCTCCCTCCCCATACACTGTAGAGCCCCTCCCCCATACACTATAATAACCCCCCATTCACTACAATCCCCTCCGTCCCCCCCATACACTACAATCCCCTCCCTCCCCGATACACTACTATCCCCTCCATTCCCCAACACACTACAATCCCCTCCCCATACACTACAATGCCCTCCCTTCCCCAACACACTACAACCCCCTCCCCCCCCCCAACACACTACAATCCCCTCTTTCCCCCCCCCCAACGCTACAATCCTCTCCCTCCCCATACACTGTAGAGCCCCTCCCCCATACACTATAATAACCCCCAAAACACTACAATCCCCTCTACCCCCCACACTACAATCCCCTCCCTCATACACTACAATCCCCTCCCTCCCCCATACACAACAATCCCCTCCCCCCCATACAATACAATCCCCTCCCTCCCCCATACACTACGATCCCCTCCCTCCCCCATACACTACAATCCCCTCCCTCCCCCATACACTACAATCCCCTCCCTCCCTCATACACTACAATCCCCTCCCTCCCCCCCATACACTACAATCCTCTCCCTCCCCGATACACTACTATCCCCTCCATTCCCCAACACACTACAATCCCCTCCCCATACACTACAATGCCCTCCCTTCCCCAACACACTACAACCCCCTCCCCCCCCCCAACACACTACAATCCCCTCTTTCCCCCCCCCCCCCACGCTACAATCCTCTCCCTCCCCATACACTGTAGAGCCCCTCCCCCATACACTATAATAACCCCCCATTCACTACAATCCCCTCCGTCCCCCCCATACACTACAATCCCCTCCCTCGGCCCCATACACTACAATCCCCTCCCTCCCCCCCACACTACAATCCCCTCCCTCCCCCCACACTACAATCCCCTCCCTCCCCCCCCACACTACAATTCCCTCCCTTCCCCCACACTACAATCCCCTCCCTCCCCCATACACTACAATCCCCTCCCTCCCTTCCACGCTACAATCCCCTCCCTCCCCCCCAACACTACAATCCCCTCCCTCCCCCCCACACTACAATCCCCTCCCTCCCCCCCCCACACTACAATCCCCTCCCTTCCCCATACACTACAATCCCCTCCCTCCCCCATACACTACAATCCCCTCCCTCCCTTCCACGCTACAATCCCCTCCCCCCCCCCAACACTACAATCCCCTCCCTTCCCCAACACACTACAATCCCCTCCCTCCCCCTCACGCTTCAATCCCCTCTCCCATACACTGTAGAACCCCTCCCCCATACACTGCAGAACCCCTCCCCCATACACTGCAGAACCCCTCCCCCATACACTATAATCCCCCCCATACACTACAATCCCCTCTGTCCCCCCATACACTACAATCCCCTCCCTCCTCCATACACTACAATCCCCTCCCTCCCCCCCATACACTACAATCCTCTCCCTCCCCCCCACACTACAATCCCCTCCCCATACACTACAATGCCCTCCCTTCCCCAACACACTACAATCCCCTCCCCCCCAACACACTATACAATCCCCTCCCTCCCCCCACACTGTAGAGCCCCTCCCCCATACACTATAAAAACCCCCCATTCACTACAATCCCCTCCGTCCCCCCATACACTACAATCCCCTCCCTCCCCCATACACTACAGTTCCCTCCCCCCATACACTACAATCCCCTCCCTCGGCCCCATACACTACAATCCCCTCCCTCCCCCCACACTACAATCCCCTCCCTCCCCCCACACTACAATCCCCTCCCTCCCCCCCCCCACACTACAATTCCCTCCCTTCCCCATACACTACAATCCCCTCCCTCCCTTCCACGCTACAATCCCCTCCCTCCCCCCACCCATGCTTCAATCCCCTCCCTCCCCCATACACTGTAGAACCCATCCCCCCATGCGCTGTAGAACCCCTCCCCCATACACTACAATCCCCTCTGTCCCCCCCATACACTACAATCCCCTCCCTCCCCCATACACTACAATCCCCTCCCTCCCCCATACACTACAGTCCCCTCTCTCCCCCCCCACACACTACAATCCCCTCCCTCCCCCACACACTACAATCCCCTCCCTCCCCATACACTACAATCCCCTCCCTCCCCATACACTACAATCCCCTCCCCCCATACACTACAATCCCCTCCCTTCCCCAACACACTACAATCCCCTCCCCCCAACACACTACAATCCCCTCCCCCCACTACAATCCCCTCCCTCTCCCCACCCACGCTTCAATCCCCTCCCTCCCCCATACACTGTAGAACCCCTCCCCCATACACTATAATCCCCCCCATACACTACAATCCCCTCTGTCCCCCCCATACACTACAATCCCCTCTGTCCCCCCCATACACTACAATCCCCTCCCCCCATACACTACAATCCCCTCCCCCCATACACTACAATCCCCTCCCCCCATACACTACAATCCCCTCCCTCCCCCATACACTACAATCCCCTCCCTCCCCCATACACTACAATCCCCTCCCTCCCCCATACACTACAATCCCCTCCCCCCCCCATACACTACAATCCCCTCCCTCCCCCATACACTACAATCCCCTCCCCCCAACATACACTACAATCCCCTCCCCCCAACATACTACAATCCCCCCCCCCATATATATATATAGCTCCTTCTTTTCTAAGTATACTAAATAATCTATACATATAAAGTACAAGTGTCTCTGCGTCCAGTCCCTGTGTGCGTGGGATTGCGCTACTGCGCATGTGCCCCACGGACAGCCGTTGGGACTTGGAGCGCAGAGACTTCGGGCAGCCGGGCAAAACTGTTGGAAGCGGTTGGTGTGCGCAGGCGCACGGCGGGTGCGCGCTCGCGTGGACTTACTGCTAAGTCTGTTTTTACAAATGTTTGACCACATATGTTCTAGCGCCTGTTAATTTAACGGGCTTAATGTCTAGTATTTAATATAGGGATTGATGAATTTCCCAATGACTGCAGCTCCATAGTTACTCATGTACTGTTGGCAGCTCGCAGCCTCATAACTAGGAAATGGAAGTCCAATATAGTGCCCTATGCCTCGGAGGTTATTGCCCTAGTCAAAACTAACTAGACCTATGAAAAAACGGAATTTTTGTAAAATCTTACCTGTAAAATTCCTTTCTCTGAGTCCTCCGACAGTCGCCGCCTCTTCATATTCGTCACATATGGGGGTATTAGACTTTGCTCCGAAGGAGTAGCTAGGCAACAGAATATGTTAACAATAAAGCTTTAACATATCCCACCCTTAAGGGGTGGTCCCCTCAGTCAATACCCTCCTACTTCCTGCAACCATATCTCAGTTTTAGTGGAATAGCAGTAGAGTATACATTCAAACCCCAAAAGAGGGGCGGGGGCGGCGACTGTCGGAGGACTCAGAGAAAGGAATTTTACAGGTAAGATTTTACAAAAATTCCGTTTTCTCTTACGTCCTCCGACAGTCGCCGCCTCTTCATATTCGTCACATATGGGGACGTCCCAAAGCAGTGCAAACATGAGGGGTGGGAAACGCATCCGCGCCGAAAGGCAACGCAGTCTCCACATCAAAGAAAGGAACCTTACCAAAGGAAGGAAACCAGCTGGGCAACAGCAAAAATAAGTGCTCAACAGGAGCAACAACCCAGGAAAAGACAAAAAAAAAACCAGGGGATACAAAAAACTATCCCAACAGCCAGGAGTCCCCAACAAGGGACCCTATGGAACAGCCGCACTAAGAACCTTGCGGCCAAAGGAAGCATCCGCCGATGCCTGAACATCTACTTTGTAGAATTTTGTGAAAGTGTGTACGGTCGACCAAGTCGCCGCCTTACACACCTGGGCTACAGAAGCCCCATGACGGCAGGCCCAAGACGTACTCAGTGATCTAGTAGAGTGCGCCTTCACAGGCACAGGGGGAACCTTCCCCTGCAAGGCATAGGCCTGTTCAATGGTCTGCCTGATCCATTTGGCAATGGTAGAGGCGGAAGCCGCCATGCCCTTCCGAGGACCCTCTGGAAGAACAAACAAGGAGTCAGTCTTACGAAAAGACTCAGTCGATTTAAGGTAAACCCTTATCGCCCGAACAACATCCAGAGAGTGCAATCTCACCTCCTTCGGATGTTTAGGCTTCGTGCACAACGAAGGCAAAACAATATCCTCGTTAAGATGGAATTCCGAAACTCGTTTCGGTAGAAAAGAAGGATTAGGTCGCAAGACCACCTTATCCAAATGAACAACCAGGTACGGAGACTTGCAGGACAAAGCCGCCAGTTCCGACACTCTGCGAGCCGAAGTGATCGCCACCAAAAAGGCGACCTTTTTGGACAACATAGACAACGAGATCTCCCTGATCTGTTCAAAAGGAGCACATTGTAACACAGATAGAACGAGATTCAAGTCCCAAGGGGGCAAAGGATCCCTCCTAGGAGGAACCAGATGCCGCACACCCTGAATAAAAGTGCCAACCAAGGAGTTGGAAGCCACGGGACGTTGAAACAGAACGGCCAGCGCCGACACCTGACCCTTAATCGTAGCCAGCGCCAAACGCTGATCGACACCCGTCTGAAGGAAAGACAGCACACGGGAAACCGAGTACGTGCGGGGTGAAAACCCCCTGGACTCACACCAGGCAAAATAGGCCTTCCAAGTACGGTAATAAACCTTCCCCGAGGAAGACTTCCTCGCGTTGATCAAAGTATGAACGACCTCTGGAGAGAGACCCTTCTCCTTCAGGACCTCGGTCTCAACAGCCAGGCCGTCAAAGCCAGCGACTGTAAAGCAGGATGGTAAATCGGTCCTTGAGACAGTAGATCGTCTCGAAGAGGCAGACGCCAAGGAGCGTCGACCGCCAGATTCACGAGGTCTGCGTACCAGGACCGGCGAGGCCAGTCCGGTGCCACAAGAATCACTGTGCTGCGTTCCGAGTGCAACCTGCGAAGGAACCTGGACAGCAACTGAATCGGTGGAAACGCGTACATCAGCCTGTACTGATGCCACGGGGCCACTAACGCGTCCGACGCGTCTGCCCGAGGGTCGCGCGTCCTTGCCACGAACCTCTTCACCTTGTAGTTGAGGCGAGACGCGAACAGGTCCACATCTGGAAGACCCCACTTCGCGCACAACATCTGGAAGACAGCCGGGTGGAGAGACCATTCCCCCTGATCCAGGGTCTGGCGACTCAGATAGTCCGCCTGCCAGTTCTCCACTCCCGGAATGTGAACCGCCGTTATCGCCGGGACATGAGTCTCGGCCCAAGACAGAATGTCGGCCACTTCTCGAGCCGCTCGGGCACTCCTGGTGCCCCCTTGGTGGTTGATGTAGGCCACCGCCGTGGCATTGTCCGTCTGCACCCGAACCGGGCAGCCCTGCAGCCGGTCCGTCCAGCGATGAAGACAGAGCCTTATCGCACGCAATTCCAGAATGTTGATCGGAAGGGAAGACTCCCCCTCCGACCAGGTCCCCTGGGCGGACAGAACGCCCAGAACACCACCCCAGCCCGACAGGCTGGCATCCGTGGTGATTATCGTCCACGAGATCGGACGAAACGACTTGCCCCCGGACACCAACGGGGACTGGAGCCACCACAGAAGGTTTTCCCTGGTGCGATGACTCAACGAGATCTGAAGATCCAGAGATTGAGGTCGCCCGTCCCACCTGGACAGGATCTCCGCTTGGAGACCCCGCGTGTGAAACTGCGCGAAAGGAATCGCCTCGAAGGCCGAGACCATCAATCCCAGACATCTCATACCCGTCCGCAGAGACGAGTGTGGAACGTCCCTGAGGGACCTGACTTCCTCCTGAAGAGTCCTGAGTTTGTCTTCCGGCAGGAAGACCTTCGCCTGCACCGAGTCCAGTATCATTCCCAGATAGGGGAGACGAACCGACGGACTCAGTGTCGACTTTGGAACATTTATCGTCCAACCGAACTCCTGCAGAGTTTGCATTGTGACAGACAGGTCCTTCTCCAGACCCTGTCTGGTCGCAGACCGAACCAGAATGTCGTCCGGATACCCCAGGACAGAAATGCCCTGGGCTCTCAATAATGCCAGAACCGGTGCAAGCACCTTGGTGAAGACCCGCGGAGCCGAGGCGAGCCCAAAGGGCAACGCCACAAACTGGTAGTGATCCTCCGCAATGGCAAATCGAAGGTACCTCTGATGACCCTCGAATATGGGGATGTGAAGGTACGCATCCTTCAAATCGATGGAGGCCATGAATTCCCCCGGAACCAGGGCAGCCACCACCGAGCGCAGGGATTCCATGCGGAACTTGCGAACCCGCACAGAGCGGTTCAGAGCTTTCAAGTCCAGAATCGGACGAACCTTGCCCTCCTTCCTGGGCACGGTGAACAGATTGGAATAAAACCCCCGAAATCTGTCCCGATGAGGCACCGGAACCACCACTCCCTGAGCCCTCAGGTCCCGCACCGCCAGGTGCAGATCCCGCAGGCGCTCTGGAGACAGTTGAAGATTTGAGGGAAAAAATCTGCTCTCCGGCCGAGAGAGAAACTCGATCTTGTAACCAGATCGAACGATTTCCAGAACCCATCTGTCCCTCACACGGGCCAACCAGGGCTGAAGAAAACCGAGCAAGCGTCCCCCCACCCCAAAACTGGGTGAGGGCGCCCCTTCAGGCCGAACTGTTATGGGCCGCAGGTCCGGATTGACCGGACTTCTGTTTTCCAGACCAGGGCTTCTTCTGAGAGCCTTGGCCCTTGAACGGTTTGCCCTTGTAGTGCGGCCGAAAGGCACGAAAGGACCCCTGAGGGGGCCGAAAATGAGCATGCTTCTTCCCAGAAGCCCCCTTAGCCTTGGGGAAATGGGGCAAGAGAGTGCTCTTACCCCCGGTAATCCCCTTAATCAACACATCCAGGGACTCCCCAAAAAGGCGAGACCCATCATAAGGCAGATTGGCTAAGGTTTTACGTGAAGATTGGTCCACCGACCAACATTTCAACCAAACCAGGCGGCGAGACAACACCGCCACGCTGTGCACACGCGCAGCCAACGGAATCAGGTCCAGGTCCGCATCACACAGATACATGACACCCTGGTGGATCTGATCCACCATATCCAGGGTCGCCGCCGAGGCCGAATCGGCCACTAGGACGCGCCTAAGCATCTGCGTCCAACTTGCGATCGCCTGGGCCGCCATGAGAGAAGCAAACAGAGCCTTAAGCATAGAACCCGTAACAGAATAAGTATGACGGGCAAGAGACTCCAGTCTCCTATCCGTGGCATCACGGAAAACAGGGGATCCCTCTGCAGGGATCGCAGTGGCTTTGTTCAAAACCGCAATAACATGATCCACTGGCGGAGGCACACACCACCGTTCATCAGTGGCAGGCGAGAAAGGATAACGCAGCTTAAATTTACTTGGTACCGCAAAAGGCTTGCGCAAATCGCGCCATTGGTCCTTAACAGCGCGCTGAAAATCAGCATTGCAGGGAAAAACCTGCGGCGTCCTGCGTTTTCTCTGCGTCCCATAAGCCGCCAAGGCAGCTGGGGGACACACCTCGTCCTGCAAACGTAGCGTCTGCTTAATGGAAGCAATCAACTCATCCATGATTGCAAGCTCTTCAGGCGAGCCAGGGGGAGAATTATCAACCCCCTCAACTTCAGCCTCTACCTCAGACCCCACTAGATCAAGAGAGGAGCGGGACCCCGATAGGGGGGTCCCCGCCAGAACAGCCCCATCACCTTCACCCTCAGAATCAGAGGACAGAGCAACTCTGGGCCGTTTAGTAGATTGAGCAGCCACCAGCATTTGCACCTGTGCAGCAAGGCCAGCCACAATAGTGGCTAAATCCCCCCCTGGGGGGGAAACAGCGGTCCCCTGGCTTTCCACCAATACTGTGGGAAACTTGCCCTCCTGAGAATCCATTGCCCCTGTATGCCAGACAACCAAGGGTTAACTGCCCCCTTACAGCAAGCGCGGCAAGCGCAGCCCACCGCACCACACTCAGGCACAATGAGACCCCCACAGGGAATATACAGACTGAATACAGGCAATGGAACACAGGAATAGAAGGATAAAACCTGAGGAGACTCCGCTGCTGCTGCTGCCTCGATCGGTGCTTCCAGGAGAGAGGAAGTGATGCTGCCAGGGCGCTCTATGTAAGCCTATGGAGGCTACAAGAAAATGGCCGCCGTGCATGTAAACCATGCGGCCGGAGCGGGCGCCGGTAAAATGGCGTCGTTTGGCGCCGAAATCGCCGCTCCACAGTGCATAAAATCACACACAATATTATCCCATTATATGGATACATGTTAGATCGCCGCAGCGATCGCTGTATATGCCCCAACATGCCATTAAAAACATGCCCCACAGCACACAGCTCCTCACACTGCCCAGCCTGACATACTCAGTGTCATACAGCTCTCCCCCCCCCCCCCTTGCAGCCCACAGCATGCAGCCGAGAGATAGGGAGACAAGCAGTGTGATTAAAGGCAGGTTACACAGTCCCAGACTGAGACCCCCCCCAGACAGACAGGTCCCCACATAGATACACTTACCTCACATGGCGTGGGGAACCCGCACAGGCGAACAAGCCGCTGCACATGAGGCAGGGAGAGTCGCAATTCAAGACGCACACAATGGCGGTTCAGAAACCGCACAGCGTCCGGTGAGGTAGCCACCTCACCAATCATCCCTGCACCGAACAGGGATGGGTCGTTCACTGTGCCAGGAGCGTTACCTGGCTGAACGCTCGATGGCAGACTGGGAAGCCACTGACCCACGACCTGCGACCAGGGGGATCAGCCCGAGACCCAGTCCGCATGATCCTCTTCGTCCGAAGAACTAACTAATGCTGACAAAAATAACAGCTAAGTAAAGGTAGAGAGAAAACTCAAACAAAATATCAAAAAGAAGAAAGAGTCTGGGACAAAAAGTCCCAGCACAGAGAGAGCCAGCCACTCCTGACAAGCTAGACATTAAAACTGAGATATGGTTGCAGGAAGTAGGAGGGTATTGACTGAGGGGACCACCCCTTAAGGGTGGGATATGTTAAAGCTTTATTGTTAACATATTCTGTTGCCTAGCTACTCCTTCGGAGCAAAGTCTAATACCCCCATATGTGACGAATATGAAGAGGCGGCGACTGTCGGAGGACGTAAGAGAAACTTCTTGCCCACAAATCGGGTCATGGCGCCAGATTTGACCAAGCTTGGTTCTTGTGGTCCTCATGGATCTCGGGTAAATACCAAGTTGCAAATTTACTGATAAATGTCTGACTATTTTACAGTTCCGCTGACCTGTTGTTGTTTATTCGTTACTTGCAGTTCCTTCTAGTTCTTTATTTTATTGCTGGATGTGGCTTCCTGGGGTTGTAATACATTGTAGTACTCTCTACCACTGTGTAACCATATTGTTTACATATTTGATACTGCTGCTTTGGTCTTCCCTTCCCTTTTCCCTTTCCTCCCCTCCTCCTCCTTCCTCCTCCCCCTCCTATCTCCCTCCCTCTCCTTCTCCTCCTCTAGTTCCATCACCCTCCCCTTACTTGTCCCTTCCCTCCCCCCCTCCCTTCTCTCCTTTCCCTCCTCCTCCTTTCCTTCTTTTTCTCCTCCTCTTCTTCTTCTTCTCTTCTACCTCCTTCCTTCCTCTTCTGCCTCTGCTTCTTCTTCTTTCCCCCTCCCCTTCCGCCTTCATCCTTCCCTCCCCTCCATATCCCCCCCTACCAATCTCCCCCATTTCCTCGGACCGGCACTAATTATCTCTACCCACTCCCATCTTGGATAAGTGTTGTAATGCTTGCTTAACCACTTAAGCCCCGGAAGATTTTACCCCCATTCCGACCAGGGGGTATTTTGCGATTCGGCACTGCGTGACTTTAACGGACAATTGCGCGGTCGTGCGACGCTGTACCTAAACTAATTTGGCGTCCTTTTTTTCCCACAAACAGAGCTTTCTTTTGGTGGTATTTGATCACCTGTGCGATTTTTTGATCACACGCTATAAACAAAAAAAGAGCGTCAATTTTGCAAAAATAGCAATATTTTTCACATTTTTTTATATGAAATTCCCCAAAAAAAAAAAATGTAAAAATCAAATTTTTTTTACTTTTTCGGCCAATTTGTTTTATGCTACCTATGTTTGGTAAAAAAAAAAAAATCGCAAAAAGCGTATTTTGATTGGTTTGCGCAAAAGTTATCGCGTTTACTAACAAAGGGAAAGATTTCTGTCATTTTTGTTGTTTTTTTTTTTAACGTGTAATGGCGGTGATCTGCGATTTTTTTTGCGGTACTGCGACATTGGGGCGGACAGATCGGACCCTTGACTGACATTTTTGACACTTTTGGGGTTACCAGTGACATTTCTACAGTAATCAGTGCTATACATATGCACTGTTACTGTAAAAATACACTGGTAGTGAAGGGGTTAACTTTATTTGGGAGGGAGGGGCTGTGTGTATCCCTAGGGGCGTGCTTTCTACTGTGATTGGCTGGGGCTTGAGCTGTATGGACACTGATCAACGGATCTACATACTAGATCCGAGTGATCAGTATCCTAACAGCAAGGAGAATGACAGGTGGCTTGTTTACACAAGCTGCCTGACATTCTCCCTCTCCCCCGCCGATCGCCGAGTGACCGGCGGACATCGGGTCCGCCGGTCACACGCGCGGGGGGGGGTCCGTGACCACGCGGGAGCGGGGGCGCGCGCTCGCTCCCTAGACCCTCACAGGCTAGTGACGTAGCCCTACGTCACTTTGCCTGTGAGGGGCTGACTGCCGACGTAGATCGGCGTTAGGCAGTCGGCAAGTGGTTAATTAATCCGAGACGTATATACTCTATTCTTATAAATGAGTGCATTATCTGTAACCCTATAGGATGTTCATGTCCATGTTGCAATGTGTTACTTTTTGTCATGTTGAATTATGTTGTCTGTAATCCTTTAAACTCAATAAAAAAATATCAATGTAAAAAAAAAAAAAAAAATATTTGATGTAGTGTGGGTTTCAGCACTGCTAACATGGGATCTACTCAAAAGTGCTTGTGTTAAATCAATGCATACTAAAGTGCAATATCAATGTTATAAATCAAAATATACAATCAATACAATGCAAAATATGGAATGTCTTTGGTGCTTAAACAGTCCTTCCGTGCTTCCAAAGTGCTGGTTCTTGAAACAAAATGGTGAATCACTCCGAGCTCCCCTTGAGTCCCTACTCACCAATATTATGATACGAATCAAAATATGGTGCTTAATAAGCACTGTGAAGAATGGCGATAAGGAAATTGTGTCATTCCACATAATATTTGGTTAAGATAGTATTCCTCTTTTCTCCATGGTTAGGCTCAAATAAGATGCATAGTAGAAATGAGAGACTAATTCTCATAGTGTAAAACTAGCATTTATTCAAATGTAAAAACAAATCCACTTCCAAGTTAAAAAGCAATAGCAAGAGGTGATTGCTCGTGGTGGACGTCGCTGCGGTGTGCGTTCCATTCCACCAGATATGATGTCACAAATCGGTCCCCAGCCTGAAGCGTTTCGCCCCTCCTATTGGGCATCTTCTGAGGCTGGGGTGGTCTAAATGGGTCTGTCTTTTATATTATAAACTCCTACTACTCCAAAATATGCCTACCACACACATTCTATTATGGTTGTGTGTTAACGTCACTTCCTGTGTTGACCGGAAATGGCGAAATCGCCATCTTTGTAATCCCTCTTATTGTTATATTCTCACTACACCCAATGTTATTTGAGGCGTCACTTCCTTAATGCCACTGGAAATGTAGATCGCCAATTATAATGATTTCTTATTACTAGGTTTGTCACAAAAGTGTGGCACTAGGGTGACAAATATCTGAAATATATGTGTTGTATAAAGAATCAAGTACATCTAATTTTTTGGTTCTATTGTAACTATATATTGATGTCACTTCCTGTACATACAGGAAGTAATCCAGCCGCCATCTTGGTATTCCCTCTCATGATTAGGTTATTAGGTTATTTTTAGGGTTCCACTACATCCAATGTTGTATAGGATGTTTCTTCATAAATCCTTACAGGAAGTGTCCCAATTCCCATCTCCCTCTTATAATTCAATATTAAGATTGCTCTACACCCAATATTATAAAGAACATCACTTCATTTATACCCCAGTTAATATAAGAACACCTTAATAAGATGTTCTCATAATTATATAACCTAGCTCTATTCCAATAATCCTCCTAATGTTGTCTAACCATATAATAATGAAAGAACATTTTATTAATTAAGGTGTTCTTATATTAACTGGGGCATAAATGATGTTCTATATAATATCGGGTGTAGGGAAACCTTAATTATAATAGGGAGTATTTAAAGGGGAATTGGGACACTTTCTGTAAGTATTTATGAAGAAACATCCTATACAACATTGGGTGTAGTGGAACCCTAATAATAACCTAATAATGAGAGAGAGTATCAAAGTGGCGGCTGCATCACTTCCTATATGTACAGGAAGTGACGTCATTATATAGTTACAATAGAACCAAAAAATTAGATGTACCTAATTCTTTATACAACATGCATATGCACATCTATTTCAAATATGTGTCACCCTAGTGCCGCGCTTCTGAGACAAACTTGGTAATGGGAAATCATTACAATTGGCGATTTAAATTTACAGCAGCATTAAGGAAGTGACGCCTCATAACATTGGGTGTAGTGAGAATAGAGCAGTAGGAGTGAGTACAAAGACAGCGTTTTTCGCCACTTCCGGTCAACACAGGAAGTGACGTTAACGCACAACCATAACAGAGGAGCAGTAGTTTATAATATAAAAAGTCCTAACCACATAGGCCACCCCAGCCCCAGAAGACGCTCAGTAGGAGGGGTGAAATGTATCAAGCAGGGGACTCATTTTTAACGTCCTATCCGGTGGTTGGAACGCACACGGCGTCGGCCACCACGAGCAATCGCCACTTTTTGCTTTTTAACTTGTAAGTGGATTTGTTTTTACATTTTAATAAATGCTACAGCTTTACACTACGAGAATCCTTCTCTCATTTCTACCATGCATCTTATTGTGAGCCTAACCATGGGGAAAAGAGGAATACTATCTTAACCATATATTATGTGGAATGGCACCATTTCCTTCACCACCAGTTGAGCTTGGAATCGGGAAAGGAGAAGGACTATTGCCATTCTTCACAGTGCTTATTAAGCACCATATGTTGATACCTATCCTAATATTGGTGGGTAGGGACTCGAGAGGAGCACGGAATGATTCACCGTTAAATGTTTCAAGCACCGGCACTTTGGAAGCACAGAAGGACTGTTTATTTAAGCACTATCACTTTAAAAGCACCAAAGACATTCCATATTTTACACTGTATTGTTTGATTGATGCAAGTAGTATTGATTGTATATTTTGGTTTATAACATTGATATTGCACATATTGCATACATGCACTGATTTAACACAAGCACTTGAGTAGATCCCATATTAGCAGCGCTGACACCCACACTGCTTCGAGTACAGTAACAGTGCTTTTTTTTTTTAGCCCTGATCGCTGTATTCCTGTCACTGGTCCCCATAAAGTGTCAAAAGTGTCAAAAGTGTCAGATGTCCGATTTGTCCGCCGTAATGTTGCAGTCCGGCTAAAAAACACTAATCACCGCCATTACTAGTAAAAAAAAAATAATTCTATAAAAATATCCCATAGTTTGTAGACGCTATAACTTTTGTGCAAACCAATCAATATACACTTATTTTTTTTACCAACAATATGTAGCAGAATACATATTGGCCTAAATTGATTAAAAAAAAAAAAAAAAAAAAACACAGATTTTTAAAAAAAAAAACTTTTTGGATGCGTGTCTAGCAGAAAGTAAAAAAATCTATAGATGCTTCTCAAAAAAATTGTCTTTTTTTGTTTATAGCACATAAAAATAAATAAAAAAAAAAAAAAAAACGCAGAGGTGATCAAATACCACCAAAAGAAAGCTCTATTTGTGGGGAAAACTGGATTTTTTATAACATATCGTAAAATATTTTTTCTCTGAAGTTCAACAGATGCAACGCCTTATCTTCATGACTCATAGGGTTATGCTCCTTCTTCCAGGAATAGGCACTAGGCAGAAGAAAAAAAAAAAAAACACGCCTATGGGGGCTGTCCCTGCATGCATAACCCCATCAGGCTCTGCCATCATCAAATAGTTTAGTTGCAAGCAGTGTTCAGAAGACAAAAAAAAGAAAACATACCTCCGAAGTAGAGGGGCTGATGCTGTGCCTGTCAAACTTCAGAGAAAAGGATTTACGTTAAGTTCTTTCAAAAATCCAGTTTTCCCTATCGTTCATCGACAGACGCAGCTCCTTATCTTCATGACTCCTAGGGATGTCCCAAAGCAGTATAAACATGAGGGGTGGTAAACAAAACAGAAACAAAACTTAAGTCCCCAATGGCTAAACTTTGCCAACCAGGTAACATGGAGCTCACCAGGAACAACTTGAGCTCACCCAGAAAAAAATCTAACCCTCAAAGAGAAACCAGAATTATCTTTTTAACTGCAGCCTGCAAAACCTTGTGGTTAAAAGAAACATCTGTTGATGCCAACACATCTACCTTGTAGAATTTTATGAACGTATGCACAGATGACCAAGTTGCCGCGTTGCAAACTAGAAGCACCGACGCCTGATGGCGAAAAGCCCAAGGAGGCGCTCAGCGCTCTCGTAGAATGAGCCTTCACTGGGAAAGGAGGAACCTGACCCCTCAGTGAATAGGCCTGTACCACCATCTGCCTGATCCATCTGGAAATGGTCGCAGCAGACGCAGCCAATCCCTTACGAGGACCATCAGTAAGGACAAAAAAACTAATTTTTGTAAAATTCCTTTCTCTGAGTCCTCCGACAGTCGCCGCCCACTCAGTCGTCACCAATGGGTATTGACTTCCGCTCCGCAGGAGTAGCTAGGCATAAGACTTGTTAGTAACAAAAGCTTTTAGCATAGACACACTCATGGGGGCTGTCCCACTGGTCAATACCCCCCCTGCATTAAGCCATCCCAACTCAGTTTGGTAGCATAGCAGTAAGTGTACAAGAACCAAAAAAGAGGGGTGGCGGCGGCGACTGTCGGAGGACTCAGAGAAAGGAATTTTACCGTAAGATTTTACAAAAATTCAGTTTTCTCTTACGTCCTCCGACAGTCGCCGCCCACTCATACAGTCGTCACCAATGGGACGTCCCAAAGCAGTGAAGACATGAGGGGTGGGAGACGCAACCGTAGAAAAGGCAACGCAGCACCCACATCAGAGAAAGGAACCTTACACACGCAGTAAGAGAACCTTCTGGGCAATGGAAAAGGCTCAACAGTAGGAAAGCAAATAACCCAGGGGATAAACAACCCCAACAGCCAGGGACCCACAAAAAACAACAAGGGTCCCCTATGGCACTACCGCACTGAGAACTTTGCGGCCAAAGGAGGCATCAGCCGATGCCAGAACATCCACCTTCTAGAATTTGGAAAAGGTGTGCACGGACGACCAAGTCGCAGCCTTGCACACCTGGGCCACCGAGGCTTTATGCCGGTAGGCCCAGGATGTACTCAAAGACCTGGTAGAGTGCACATTAACAGGGAAGGGTGGAACCCGTTCCTTCAAAGCATAGGCCTGTACAATGGTCTGTCTGATCCATTTGGCAATGGTCGCTGCAGACGCAGCCATGCCCTTCCGAGGCCCCTCAGGAAGAACAAAGAGGGAATCCGACTTCCGAAAGGATTCAGTGGACGACAGGTAAACCCTGATCGCCCTGACAACATCCAAGGAATACAATGCAACCTCCTTAGGATGCTTTGGCTTCGCACAGAGCGAAGGTAAAACAATGTCCTCATTAAGGTGAAAGTCAGAGACCACCTTAGGGAGAAAAGACGAATGAGGTCGCAAGACCACCTTATCCCTGTGAACCACCAGATAAGGAGAGCGGCAAGACAATGCCGCCAGCTCCGACACTCTACGAGCCGAAGTGATCGACACCAAAAAAGCAACCTTCTTAGACAGCAGAGGCAACGAGATCTCCCGGATATTTTCAAAGGGAGCACGCTGCAACACGGACAGGACCAAGTTCAAGTCCCATGGCGGCAAAGGCTCCCTCCGAGGAGGGGCCAAATGTTGCACACCTTGAATGAAGGTGTGAATTAAGGAATGAGACGCCACAGGGCGCTGAAAAAGAACAGCCAGTGCAGATACCTGGCCCTTTATCATGGCCAGCGCCAGGCGCTGGTCCACACCAGTCTGAAGGAAAGCCAACACTCTCGTCACCGAGTATGAGCCAGGAGAAAACCCCCTGGACTCACACCAGGCAAAATAGGCTTTCCAGGTACGGTAATAAATTTTACCAGACGAGGCTTTCCTAGCCTTGATCAAAGTAGGTATGACCTCTGGGGAGAGACCCCTGTCTCTCAGGACCTGGCTTTCAACAGCCATGCCGTTAAAGCCAGCGACTGTAAAGCAGGATGGAAGATCGGTCCCTGAGACAGCAGATCTTCCTGCAGCGGCAGCCGCCAAGGAGGCTCGACTGCTAGGTGAACGATGTCCGCATACCAGGACCGGCGTGACCAGTCCGTTGCCACCAGAATCACCAATTTCGGTTCCCAGGCCAGCCTGCGAAGGAACCTGGACAACAACTGAATCGGAGGAAAGGCATACATCAGACGATACTGATGCCAAGGGGCCACCAACGCATCCAAGGCGTCTGCCCGAGGATCGCGCGTTCTTGCCACAAACCTTTTCACCTTGTGATTTAGCCGAGACACGAACAGATCCACATCTAGGGATCCCCACTTCGCACACAGCATTTGGAAGACCTCCGGGTGTAGGGACCATTCTCCCTGGTCCAGGGTCTGGCGGTTCAGATAGTCGGCCTGCCAATGCTCCACACCCGGAATGTGAACTGCCGATATTGCCGGGACATGAGTCTTGGCCCAAGACAGAATGTCGGTCACCTCTCGGGCCACTCCTGGTGCCCCCTTGGTGGTTGATGTAAGCCACCGCGGTAGCATTGTCCGTCTGTACCCGAACAGGATGGACCCGAAGTCGATCCGACCACTGGAGGAGACAGAGTTTGATCGCTCTTAATTCCAATATGTTGATTGATTCCTCCGCCGACCAAATGCCCTGGGCAGACAGGTTGCCCGGGACTCCACCACAGCCTGACAGGCTGGCATCCGTGGTAATTACTGTCCACAGTAACGGACGGAAGGATCTTCCTTCCGACACAGCCGGGGACTGAAGCCACCACAAAAGATCCCTTCTGGTCTGGTGACTCAACGAGACCCTCAGATCCAAGGACTGAGGAAGTTTGTCCCACCTGGCCAGAATCTCCGCTTGGAGAGATCGAGTGTGAAACTGAGCAAACGGGATCGCCTCGAAGGCAGATACCATTAACCCCAGGCACCGCATACAGGTCCTGAGCGACAAGGACTGGTTGTCCCTGAGGGACCTGACCTCGTTTTGAAGGGTCCGGAGCTTGTTCTCTGGCAGAAAAACCTTAGCTTCAGCGGAGTCCAGAATCATTCCCAGATAGGGAAGGCGAACCGAAGGAGACAACTTCGACATCTGAACGTTGATGGTCCACCCGAACTCCTGAAGCGTCTGCACCATAGTTGACAGATCGCACGTCAGGCTCTGACTGGCACTCGATCGAAACAGGAGATCGTCCAGATATCCCAAGACCGTAATGCCCTGTGCCCTCAACAGGCCCAGAACAGGCGCCAGCACTTTGGTAAAGACCCTTGGAGCCGAAGCGAGACCGAAAGGTAACGCTACAAACTGATAGTGGTCCTCCGCTATGGCGAACCGGAGGTACCTCTGATAACCCTCGAAAATGGGGATGTGCAGGTATGCATCCTTCAGATCGATAGAGGCCAGGAATTCCCCTGGACTCAGGGAGGCCACCACAGAGCGGAGGGATTCCATGCGGAACTTCCGAACGCGCACAAAGCGATTCAGAGCTTTTAGGTCCAGGATTGGACGCACCTTGCCCTCCTTTCTGGGCACAGTGAACAGATTGGAGTAAAACCCCCGAAACCTGTCCCGATGAGGCACCGGGACAATCACCCCCTTGGTCAGGAGATCTTGCACCGCTCGATGCAGGTCCTGTAAGCGCCCTGGGGTCAACTGAAGATTTGAGGGAAAAAAATTTGTCCGCCGGCCGTGAAAGGAATTCGATCTTGTATCCTGATCGAATGATTTCCTGAACCCACCTGTCCGGAATACGGAGCAGCCAAGGTTGGAGGAAACCGTGCAAACGTCCCCCCACCCCTGAAATGGGTGAGGGCGTCCCTTCAGGCAGAGGCGGGCTGAGCCGTCGTGCCGGCATGCCCGGACTTTTGCTTACCTGCCCAGGGCTTCTTCTGGCCACCATGGCCCTTGAAAGGTTTGCCCTTGAATTGTGACTTAAAGGCACGAAAGGACCCCTGAGTGGGTCTAAGGCGGGACCCCGCTTGCCGCGAAAAGATTTGTTCTTCGGATTCTGGGGCAGCAGAGTGCTTTTTCCCCCAGTGACTCCTTTCACCAAAGTATCCAAAGGCTCGCCAAAAAGGCGAGACTCAGCATAAGGAAAGTCAGCCACTGTTTTCCGTGACGTCTGGTCAGCCGACCAGCTCTTCAGCCAGATCAGTCGACGGTTAAGCACCGCGACACTCGACAGGCGTGCGGCTAAAGGGACCTAATTTAAGGCCGCATCGCACAAAAAACATGACCCCTTGATGAATCTGGTCCACCATTTCCAGCCTAGCAAGTGGGGCAGAATCAGACACGAGAGTGCGTCTAAGCACCTTAGTCCAGTCCGCCACCGCCTGAGCCACCATGACAGAAGCGAAAATAGGTTTGAGCATAGAGCCCGCCACCGTATAAGCATGACGGGCCAGAGACTCCAACCTCCTGTCCGTAGGATCCCGGAAAACCGGGGTATCCTCAGTGGGAACCAGGGTAGCCTTGTTCAACACGGCCACAGCGTAATCTACCTGGGGGGGGCCACGCGTGCCTCCGTAGAAGGCGCAAAGGGGTACAACAGTTTAAACTGACTAGGCACCGTGAAAGGGCGTTTTAAACTGCGCCATTGTTCATTCACTGTGTGATGAAACTCAGCGGGGAAGGGAAAAACCTGCGCCGACTTGTGGGCCCTATGTGTCCCAAAAGATGACACAATGGCCGGAGGAGTGGGCTCATCCTCCAAATGTAGTGTTTCTTTACCAGAAGAAATCAACTCATCCATGAGTGCGTGTTCTTCAGGCGACCCCGGGCGAGACACATCAACCCCCTCCACCTCCCCCTCAGACCCCAGAGGGTCCAGGGACTAGCGAGACCCTGAAAAGGGCACACCCGCCACAGCAGCCACATCACCATCTCAATCAGAGGAGAGAGATAATCTGGGCCTTTTCCTAGCAGCACGTTCAGCCATCAGCACCTCCATTTTTGACACCAAAGACGCCACTACAGCGGCCAAATCAGGTATAACGGGGGGTTCCACAGAACTGGGGTCCCCCACCAAGGCTGGAGGGAATTTGCTGTCCTGAGAATCCATTGCCAAAACAATGAGGAAAAAAGTACTGGCCCTTTAAAAGCGCTGCGGATAGCGCAGCCCACCGCTATAATCACAGTGTACACAGACCCCCCAAAAAGGGACAAAACTGAGCCAGGAAGGATAGAACAGAGACATATGGAAGAGACAGTCTGCAGAGCCCCACAGAGTGTTATCACACCGATCGCTGCTCCAGAGGAAAAGGAAGTGAGGTCACCAGAAGCTGAACTATATGCTGCAAGGCCCAGGGAAAATGGCTTCGGCAAGATGGCCGCCGACATGTGCTCAGAACGATCGTTCTGCCACACACAAGATGGCGCCGGTTGGCGCTAAAACACTACATAGCAAGCTATTGTGAAAGCCCATAGTGAAGCCAGACATGCTGCCCACATCCAAAATGGTGGACCACACGGTTTTCGGCCGCAGCGGTCGCCTCGCACAGTCTGCATCTCCCAAAACACCAGAAAGTGACACAGGAGAGGGGCCCCCACACCACACAGCGCCAGCAGTGAATTAAAGCGGACCCCCGCAGGGATCGCATCAGGGAGCCCCACAAACGCACAGACAGAGGCCCCACACAGAAAGTACTTACCCGTACCGGATGGCGTGGGCTGCCTCTCTTAACGGAAAGCCTCTGTCCTCATATGACAGGGAATGCCATCAGCCAAAAACGCAGGACACTGCAGCAAAGGACCGCAGATACGTCCAGTGAGGTAGCCACCTCACAGGCTGCATCCCTGCTGAGAGCAGGGAAGGGTCGTTCATAGCGCCAGGGCGCACCATAGCCGAACGCTCGATGGTGGGCTGGGGATCCATCTGACCCTCTGCCCTGGAGAGCCAGGGCGGCTAGTCCGATACCCAGCTCCGCATGATCCAACTTCATCCGAAGACCCACTAAAGCTGAAAAAAAACAGCTAGCAAAGCAAAGAAAAAACTGACATTTTTCAAATAAAATCAAAAGAAAAGATTAGAAGGCAGAGACTGTAGCCCCAGCACAGGGAAACCTGACTACTCCTAACGCTAGGCAGAGACAAACTGAGTTAGGGTGGCTTAATGCCGGGGGGGTATTGACCAGTGGGACAGCCCCCATGGGTGTGTCTATGCTAAAAGCTTTTGTTACTAACAAGTCTTATGCCTAGCTACTCCTGCGGAGCGGAAGTCAATACCCATTGGCGACTGTATGAGTGGGCGGCGACTGTCAGAGGACGTAAGAGAAAGTGCGTCCGATATTAAAAAGGACTCAGTAGTCTCTAAATAAACTCTGATCGAACAAACCACATCCAAAGAATGCAAGGCATAC
The DNA here is from genome assembly GCF_965119305.1 of Pelophylax lessonae. Lineage (NCBI taxonomy): Eukaryota > Metazoa > Chordata > Amphibia > Anura > Ranidae > Pelophylax > Pelophylax lessonae. The sequence goes on along the minus strand of NC_138770.1, from coordinate 483,941,582 downwards.
TCTTTAGGAGGCTGAGGTTTAGGGCAAAGTGAAGGCAACACAATGTCTTCATTCAGATGAAAATCAGAAACCACCTTAGGAAGGAACGACTGATTAAGTCGAAATGCCACCTTATCCCTGTGTACCACCAGATAAGGTGAGCGGCAAGACAACGCCGCACATTTAGATACCCTGCGGGCAGAAGTGATCGCCATCAAAAAGGCAACCTTCTGAGACAAAGAAAGCAGCGAAATCTCACATTTTTTTTTTTTTCAAAAGGACTCTTGAAGAACAGAGAACACCAGATTTAGATCCCACAGAGGTAACGGGATCGCCTCAGAGGAGCCATATGGCGCACTCCCTGGATAAAAGTCCAGATTAGGACATGTGTGGCTAACAGGCATTGAAAATATATAGCCAAAGCCGAAACTTGGCCTTTGATAGTACCCAAAGCTAACCGCTGTTCAACCCCGTTCTACAAAAAGGCAAATCCCTAGCAATCGAAAACAAGCGAGGGTGAACCTTCAGCGATTCACACCATGAAATGTATGATTTCCACGTAGGATGGTAGATCTTCCTGGAAGTTGACTTCCTAGCCTTCAAGAGTGTAGGAATCACAGAGTCAGAAAGACGCCTCTCTCTCAACACCTGACTTTCAAAAGCCATGCCATTAAACCAGCGACTGTAAAGCAGGATGGAAGATCGGACCTTGAGACAGCAGATCTTCCTTGAGAGGAAGTCTCCAAGGAGTATCGGTGACTTATCAGGTCTGTGTACTAAGACTGGTGAGGCCAGTCTGGAGCCACGAAAATGACCGGAATGTTTTCCACCTCTATCCTGCGCAGAAGCCTTTGCAATGGGGGAAATGCATAAATGAGGCGATACCGACCCCAAGCAGCCACCAGTGTGTCTGTGGCGTCGGCCAGAGGATCTCGAGACCTGGCTACAAATCTCTGCAAATTCTTGTTGAAGCGAGAGTCAAACAGATCGACCTCGGGAGTCCCTCACTGAACAAACAGGAGGCGGAACACTCCCCTTGATCCAACACCTGACCACTCAGGTAATCCGCCCAGTTTTCCACACCTGGAATATGTACAGCAGAGAGGGCTGGAAGAAAGCTTACCGCCCAGTCCAGAATCTCGGCCACCTCCTTGGCCACCAAAACACTCTTGGTGCCCCCCTGGTGATTGATGTAAGGCACAGCCGTGGCGTTGTCTGACTAAAACCGAACCGGAAAATCCTGAAGACGAGTCGTCCAATGGCTCAGTCAAAGCTTAATCGTTCTGAGCTCCAAAACGTTTATCTGAAGTTTTGACTATTCCATCGTCCAGGTACCCTGGGCACAGAGCTTCCCCAGCATCTCCCCCCCAGCCCAACAGGTTGGCATCTGTGGTTACCACCGTACAAAACAACGGAAGGAAGGACTTGGCACAGTGCTGGAGACTAAATCTACCACAACAGAGCAGAGCAGATTTTGTGTTGTGGCTCAACCAAATCAAAAAATCGCCCCCCTGCAACTTTTGCAGCTTGTCAAGGGGGGGGGGGGGGGGGAGAAAAACCATTGGCAAGGATGAATCCAGAGTCAAGCCAAGATAATCCTGCCTCAGAACCAAAGTCAGCGCGGATTTCTTGAAATTGATGTTCCATCCTAACTACTGCAGAGTTCTGACCATGATCGTCGGATCCCCCAACAAGGCTGAAAGAGTCCCCTTTCAACAGGAGACCGTCCAGGTACCCTAGTACAGCAATCCCCCGCTGGTGCAGCAGTGCCAATACCAGGGCTAGTACCTTGGTAAACACTCTGAGTGCGGAGGTGAGACCAAAGGGTAACACCACAAATCGATAAAGCTCCTCTCCTACCGCAAAGGGAAGAAACCGCTGGTGTCCAGCGTAGATAGGGATATTTAGATATGCGTCCTTGATATCAATGGAGGCTAAGAAATTTCCCTGATTGCAGAGACGCTACTACCGTGCGGATGGACTCCATCTGAAACCTCTGTACCCGCACAAAGTGGTTCAGGACCTTTAGATCCAGGATGGGACAGACCTTGCCTTCTTTTCTGGGCATTGTGAATATGTTTGAATAAAACCCCTGAAAACGTTCCTAAGCGGGAACCGGCACAATCACTCCGTGCGACATCAAGTCGTGTACCGCCCCTAGCAAGTCCCTTAACCGGACTGGGGATAATTGAAGATTGAACGGGAAGAACCTGTCTGATGGACGAGACTGGAATTTGATCTTGTATCCTAATCAGATCAGTTCGTCCAGAATTCCTGAAAATCTAAGACGTCCCCCCACCCCTGACTTGGGTCAGGGTGCCCCTTCATGCAGCCGAGGACTTGTCTGCAGGTCCAGATTGGCCAGACTTAGATTTTCCCAACCATGGCTTCTTGGAACCCCCAGAAGACCTAAACTTTTAACTCATTTCTTGCGACCCGGAGGAACGAATAAGAAGTTTGTGAGCAGTAAAGGAAGGCCCAAGTCTAGTACGCCGCGCCGTGCCCTTAGAGGATTGAAGCAGATTAGTGTGCTTACCCCCTGTGATACCCTTGATCAACTCGTCAAGGGAGGATCCAAACAGCCTCTCCCCTGTAAAAGGAAGATCAGTCAAGGGCTTTTTAGAAGCCTGGTAAGCCGACCCGCATTTTAGCCATACCATGCGCCTAATAGCAATCCCCACTGCTGATGACCAGGCCACCAACAAAGCTGAGTGCAGGAACGTATCTCACATGAACACCACCAGAGATTTGGTCAACTGTTCTATTAGTTCCAGTACCGCAGGGGGAAGCGGTGCCGTTTCCAAGTTACTTTTCAGTAACTTCACCGATTCCATAGTCTACGCTACTAAAACATTCACAAAGGTAACCTTTAACATGTGACCTACTACCACATGTAAATGGCGGGACAAGGATTCCACCCGTCTATCTACGGGATTCGGAAAGGTTGGAGACTCTTCCACCAGTACCAGAGTCGCTTTATTCAGCCTGGCCAACAGAGAATCCACTTTCGGTGGAACAGTGCACCTTTTGGACACCGCCTCCGCAAAAGGATAACATTGTGCAAAACACTTAGCCACCACCGACATGTGCTTAACCACTTTACCACCGGAGGATTTTGCAGCTTAAAGACCAGACCCCTTTTTTCAACTTGGCACTTCGTGACTTTAACTGATAATTGCTCGGTCATGCAATGCTGTACCTAAACTAAATTTACGTCCTTTTTTTTCCCCACAAACAGAGCTTTCTTTTGGTGGTATTTGATCGCCTCTGCGCTTTTTATTTTTTGTGATAATAAAAAAAGAGCGAAAATTTTGCAAAAAAAAAATCGGATTTTTGTAAGATCTTACCGTAAAATCCTTTTCTCTTAGCTCATTGACAGACGTAGTCTTCTTGATTCACAAGAACTGGGTTATGTTGTCTCCGCAGGAGAAGGACTAGGCAGAAAGAAAAAACGTTCTGGCTCCACCTTAGGGGCAGTCCCTGAGGGTATATCCTCCCTCTCTCTGCTACAAGGCATCAGTTCTGTCACAAAGCAGCAACAGAGAATTTAACCCAAGCCAACTCAATGATAGAGGGGCGGGTACTACGTCTGTCAATGAGCTAAGAGAAAAGGATTTTACGGTAAGATCTTACAAAAATCCGATTTTCTCTGTCGCTCATTGACAGACGTAGTCTTCTTGATTCACAAGAACTGGGACATCCAGAAGCAGTGCCACAAATGAGGGGTGGGATTGACCGAAATCAAAATCCAATCTAGAAGGCCCAACCGGTGCCAAACTAGAAGTTTTAAAGGCTCATTATAAACAAAGAATGAGACTCAAATGAAAATTTCCAACGGAAAAAAACCCTTGAGGCAGACCACTGGTCTCCTCAAATGGCGGCCTGCAAAACCTTGCGGCCAAACGAGGCATCAGACGATGCCATTACATCAACTTTATAATGTTTTGTAAAGGTATGCACCGACGACCAGGTAGCCGCCTTGCACACCTGGACCACTGACGCCTGATGGCGAAAGGCCCATGACGCACTAAGTGCCCGAGTGGAGTGCGCCTTAACAGGGAACGGGGGCTCCCGACCCTTAATAGAATAAGCCTGTACCACCGTCTGTCTGATCCATTTGGAAATAGTCGCGGCAGATGCAGGCAACCCCTTTTTGGGTCCATCCGGGATCACAAAAAGTGAATCCGTCTTGCGAAACGAGTCTGTCGTTTTCAAGTATACCCTGATCGCCCGGACCACATCCAAGGAGTGTAAAGCAAACTCCCGAGGATGACTGGGCTTAGGACACAGGGAAGGTAATACAATTTCTTCATTCAGATGAAATTCTGAAACCACTTTTGGTAGGAAGGATGGATTCGGACGAAGACCCACCTTATCTCTATGAACCACCAGATATGGGGATCGACAAGATAATGCGGCCAGTTCTGACACCCTGCGTGCAGAAGTGATAGCCACCAAGAAGGCCACCTTCTGGGACAACGTAGGTAGAGGAATCTCCCTAATATCTTCAAAGGGAGGTTTCTGAAGAACCGACAATACTAAATTAAGATCCCAGGGTGGTAACGGCGCGCGCACTGGCGGAGCCAGATGTCGCGCCCCCTGGATGAAATTCCGCACCAAGGAATGAGTAGCCAAAGGCTTCTGAAAGAAGATAGCTAATGCTGAGACCTGACCCTTGATAGTGCTCAAGGCCAGTTTCTGCTCAACCCCTTGTTGCAGAAAAGCTAATATTCGACTAACCGAATAAGACCGTGGACGGAACCCCAGAGGTTCACACCATGCAATGTAGGACTTCCATGTACGATGATAAATCTTTCTGGAAGTCGCTTTCCTTGCTTTAACTAGAGTAGGAATAACTGAAGCTGACAATCCCTTGTCCTTCAGCACCTGGGTCTCAATAGCCAGGCCGTTAAAGCCAGCGATCGTAAAGCAGGATGGAAGATCGGTCCCTGAGACAGTAGGTCCTCCCTGAGAGGAAGTCTCCACGGGACGTCCGCCACCAGTCTGACCACGTCGGCGTACCAAGCTCGGCGAGGCCAGTCCGGAGCTACCAGGATTACTGGAATTCCTTCCTCCTCTATCCTGCGAAGAAGTCTTGGCAGTAACCCGAGAGGAGGGAAGGCATACATTAGCTGGTATTGCCCCCACGGGGCGATCAGTGCGTCTGCGGTCTCTGCTAGAGGATCGCGGGAGCGAGCCACGAATCTCTGTACTTTCCTGTTGAATCGTGATGCCAACAGATCCACATCCGGGGTGCCCCACCGTAGGCACAACTGGTGGAAAATTTCTGGATGGAGGGACCATTCCCCCTGCTCCAGAGTCTGACGGCTGAGATAATCTGCCTGCCAATTCTCCACCCCCTGAATGAACACCGCAGAGATAGCTGGAACAAATCGTTCCGCCCAGCGAAGAATGCAAGCCACTTCTTTGGCCGCTCGGACACTCTTGGTGCCCCCCTGGTGATTGACATAAGCCACGGCCTTGGCGTTGTCCGACTGGATCCGAACCGGGCTGCCCTGGAGCTGCTCGGTCCAGTGAATCAGACAAAGTCTGATCGCTCTCAGTTCCAATACATTTATCGGCAACCTGGATTCTTCCAGGGACCAAAGTCCCTGGACAGATAACTGACCGAGAATTCCTCCCCATCCGGATAGACTGGCATCCGTGGTCACTATCGTCCAATATTTTGGCAGAAATGACTTTCCCTGGCTGAGCATCGGAGACCGAAGCCACCAGACCAGAGACTCTCTGGTCTGTTTGCTCAATCGGATCCGATTGTCCAGGGATTTCGGATTCCGATTCCATCTGAGAAGAATCTCTTGCTGAAGAATTTGGGTATGGGACTGGGCAAATGGGACTGCTTCGAAGGAAGCCACCTTCAACCCCAGAACCCTCATGCAAGTTCGAAGAGAAGACCAGCTGTTGGATAGTAACAACTGGACTGCTGATTGAATCTTCCGGAGTTTCCCTACCGGAAGGAAAACTCTTGACCTGACTGTGTCTAGAATTAGACCCAGATATTCGAGCCTCTGGGTGGGAACCAGAAATTACTTTTGCTGGTTCACCAGCCACCTGAATTCCTGTAAAGAAATTATAGTAATTTCTATGTTTTGTAGCAGGGTCTGAGGAGACTCTGCATGAAGCAGGAGATCGTCTAGGTAACCTAGAATCTATATGCCTCTTTGGCGCAGTAGTGCCAACATTGGGGCCAACACCTTCGTGAAGACCCGAGGAGCCGTGGCGAGACCGAAAGGTAACGCCACAAACTGATAGTGGTTCTCTTCTACGGAAAAGCGTAGAAACCGCTGATGTCCTGCGAAAATGGGAATGTGAAGATATGCGTCCTTGATGTCTATGGACGCTAGGACATCCCCTGGATGCAGGAAGGCTGCTACTGTGCGAATGGACTCCATTCTGAATTTTCTTATGTTGACAAAAGAATTGAGTGCCCTTAAGTCCAGAATTGGACGCACTTTGCCCTCTTTCCTGGGTATTGTAAATAGGTTTGAATAAAACCCTTGAAAACGTTCTGTCCAAGGAACGTGGACTACCACTCCTTGTTGTAGTAAATCCGTGACTGCTCTCCGCAGATCTTCTAAACGATCCGGGGATAGTCGGATATTGGAAGGGAAGAATCGCGCCGGTGGGAGAGATCGAAACTCGATCTTGTACCCTGACCTTATGACTTCGCAAACCCACTTGTCCGGGATTCTGGAAAGCCATGGATCCGGGAACCGGCGAAGACGTCCCCCCACCCCAGTTATGGGTGGGGGCGCACCTTCAGGCTTTGGACGATTTATCTTCAGGTCTGGAGGGGGCGGGCTTTTGCTTGCCCGACCAACGTCCCCTGAAGCCTCCTGAAGGAGCTTTGGAGGACTTAATTTTTTCACCCGCGGGACGAAAAAACTTTTTGTGAGCCGAGAAAGAAGGCCCTCGTCTTTGACTAGTTCCTTTACCCTTAACATTTTGCGGTAAAAAGGTGCTCTTTCCACCCGTGAGATCATTAATGATCTCATCTAAGTTGGCTCCAAATAGACGCTCTCCTAAAAAGGGGATATTAGCCAATGCTTTTTTGGAACCTTGGTCGGCTAACCAACCTTTTAGCCACAGTGTACGCCTGAGAACCACTGCTGAAACTGATGCTCGCGCCAATAATGGAGTGGCGTCTAACGCCGCATCACACACAAACTGTAACCCCTGTATCATTTGTTCCAACAAATCTGATACCGCCTGAGGGACCTCTTCTAAGTCCCGGCGTAACCACTTGGTCCATTCAGTTACAGTCTGCGAAACCAGACCAGTAGCAATTATTGGTCTGAAAGCTGATCCAATCAAGGAAAACATGGTGCGAGACATAGCTTCCATCTTGCGATCCACTGGATCTTTAAAAGACGGAGCGTCTTCTAAAGGAATAATCATGGCTTTATTCAATCTAGCAATTGGTGAATCCACCACAGGTGGTTCTGTCCATTTCTTAATGAGGGTTTCCTCAAACGGATAACGCCTGTTAATGCGTTTAGAAATAGCAGAGGTGCGTTTTGGCAGACTCCATTCTTCTTTGATTGGATTGCCAAAACATTTGGGCAATGGAAAAACCTTCGCCACTTTGATGCGTTTTTTAGTCCCAAAAGGGATTTCAGTTTCAGCTATTTCCGACGGAATACCCTGTAATCTTAAGTTTTCTTGAACAGATACAATGAGTGCGTTTACCAACGCTTCCTCTCGGGCTATGGCTGATGCCGAAACATCCTCCTCACTGTCTGAAGAGACAGTACCCGAGACACCAATCCCAGATGAAGTACCTGCAACTGCAGAAATAGGCTCAGATTCTGAATCCAAAGTTTCAGATAATAAGGGGTTAGGCAGGGGTCGCTTTCTTGCGCCCTGTCCCTGACAAGCCACTTCCACCCGGGACACAAAAATTTCCATAATAGCTGACAATGATTCAACCGTCAGTGGGGTGCTGGAGGATCCTGCAGACACCTCGAGGGGATCCGGTGGAGATACATGAGTGGCAGGGTCCATGTTAATTCAGGACACCTCTGCCAGAAAAAACAAAACTTTTTTTTTTTTTTTTTTTTTAAATAAAATAAAAAATAACCTCTTTTTTTTTTTTTTTTATGTGTCTCCTCCTAGCGCAATAGCGCCCCTCAGAGTACCTGCTTCTCGATCCCCACAGAGAGAGAAAGACCCCCAAGGCTCACCACCCGATGCAGAGAAGTTTCCAACCAACTGCAGTCAGCGTCTGTCTTTTACAGACTGGAAAGAGCTGTGTTCGTTTTCCCGGGTAGAAGGACGTGGCTCCGCCCCCTGTGTACGCCTTCCGGCGTTCCCAGCTCTCCACGAGGTAGCTGGGCTCATCAAACATGGCGGCCCCCATACGGGAGACAATAGACTCCAAAAACATGGCGGCCGGCGTGACCTGAGGACATTCATGCACCCGGTCTACGGCAAAATGGCGGCGGACTGCCGAAAACGTTTTTCCCAGCACATCCACCTGCATCTCTGCTAAGTGGCGGTTTATCGATCTGCAGGAGGTACACTACAATTAAGGTAGGATTATACCTCCTATGTCTGCTGTAATACTACAGTCTGCTGGGTAGAGTGTTAGCTCTCAAACCAAGTCCACTTCCCACCAAACACATACTGTATTTACAAGGGGGACTTTTAGTGTCAGATATATACTGACCATGTATGGAGGGGCCCATAATTCATACTGCCTCATAACGAGGAAAAAAAGGGAACGTTTACTCACCATACCGATCCGACAGGCACCCTCTCTCTTCACAATACCCTCTCCACCGGGGTGGGGGGTTGTGGACCACTCCGGACGCCTCGACTCTCTGGTTCCTGGCGTCCAAGCGAGACTTTTAACTCGCAAGGTCAGTCCCTCCAATGGGACTCCGTTGCGGCCGACCCAGCGCGGAGCTCTGGTCTGCACGCGCTCGTAGGCAGAAACCGGGGTGACCACTGGATCTCAACATCCAGCCCGTCGCCCGGCCCCGCATACTTACTTGAATGTGCCGCGGCCGACCAAGCGCAATGCAATGGTCTGCGCGCGCTCGTAGGCCGGCTGGGGTGACCACTAGTGTCGCCCAGTCCGGCGTATTTGCTTGAAGATCTCACAGGAAAAAACACTGGAGAAAACTACCTAAAAAATATTTTTTCTAAAGAAAAAAATCTTGCCAGGACCAAAAAGATCCCAGCCAGGAACTTAGGTCCTTACTCCTGACTAGACAGAAAAAAACTGATGCCTTGTAGCAGAGAGAGGGAGGATATACCCTCAGGGACTGCCCCTAAGGTGGAGCCAGAACGTTTTTTCTTTCTGCCTAGTCCTGCTCCTGCGGAGACAACATAACCCAGTTCTTGTGAATCAAGAAGACTACGTCTGTCAATGAGCGACAGAGAAATGACATTTTCAACTTTGTCTTTTAAAAAATATCCAATATACTCAATTTATGTCATTTTTTTTTTGGCCAAAATATATTTAGCTACATGTCTGACAAAAAAAAAAAAATCAATGAGCGTATTTTTATTGGTTTGCGCAAAAGTTATAGCGTCTACAAACTATGGTGTAAATAGTGAAATTTACGCAGCTTTAATTTCTGACTGCCTATCTCATTTAATGAAGTGCTAAAATGGCGGGGCAGTACAAACCCCCCCCCAAACTACCACTTTTTGGAAAGTAGACATCCTAAGGAATGTCCTAACAGGCATGTTGAGCTCATTGAATATTTCATTGAATATTTCATTTTTTTGTCACAGGTGTTTGAAAAATGACTTTTTTTTACACAAAGTTGTCATTGAAATGATATATTGCTCACACATGCCATGGGAATATGTGTAATTACACCCCAAAATATATTCTGCTGCTTCTCCTGAGTACAGGGATACCACATATGTGGGACTTTTTGGGAGCCTAGCTGTGTACGGGCCCCCGAAAACCAATCAGCACCATCATAATTTCAAAGGGCGTACATTTTCTTATTGCATTTTCTCACAACCTATAATGGTTTAAGAGGCCGTGAAATGTCAAGATACCACAAAACCCCCCCAAATGACCCCATTTTGGAAAGTAGACACCCCAAGCTGTTTGCTGAGAGGCATGGTGAGTCCATGGAATATTTTATATTTTGCCACAAGTTTTGGGAAAATTACAATTTTTTTTTACACAACGTTGTCACTAAAAGATAAATTTCTCACACATGACATAGGTATATGTGGAATGACACCCCAAAATACATTCTGCCGCTTCTCCTGAGTATGGGGATACCCCATGTGTGAGACCTTTTGGGAGCCTAGCTGTGTACAGGACCGCAAAAGCCAATCAACACTCTCAGGTTTTCTAATGGCGTAAATTGTTCATGTCACCTCTGCACTACCTGTCACAGTTTCAGAGGCCCTAAAATTCCAAGATAGCACAAAACCCCCCCAAATGACCCCATTTTGGAAAGTAGACACCCCAAGCTATTTGCTGAGAGGCATGGTGAATCCATGGAATATTTTATATTTTGCCACAAGTTCCGGGAAATATATATATATTTTTTTTTTTTTTACACAAAGTTGTCAGTAAATGATATATTGCTCACACATGCCATGGGTATATGTGAAATGACACCCCAAAATACATTCTGCTGCTTCTCCTGAGTACAGGGATACCCCATGTGTGAGACTTTTTTGCAGTCTAGCCGAGTACAGAACCCCGAAAACCAATCATCGCCTTCAGGCTTTCCAAGGGCGTAAATTGTTGATTTCACTCCTGACTACCTATCACAGTTATGGAGGCCATGAAATGCCAAGACAGCACAACCCCCCCCCCCCCCCCCCCAAATGACCCCTTTTCGGAAAGTAGACACCCTGAGCTATTTGCAGAGAGGCATGTTGAGTGTTTTGCAGATCTCACTTTTTGTCACAAAGTTTTGGTTTTCCTGGTCCTGTACGCGGCTAGACTGGCAAAAAGTCTCACACATGGGGTATCATTGTACTCAGGAGAAGCAGCGGGTGTATTTTGGGGTGTAATTTCACATATACCCATGGCATGTGTGAGCAATATATCATTTACTGACAACTTTGTGTAAAAAAATAAAAAAAATAAAAAAAATTTCCCGAAACTTGTGGCAAAATATAAACTATTCCATGGACTCACCATGCTTCTCAGCCAATAGCTTGGAGTGTCTACTTTCCAAAATGGGGTCATTTGGGGGGGTTTTGTGCTATCTTGGAATTGTAGGCCCTCCGAAACTGTGATAGGTAGTCAGGAGTGAAATCCACAATTTACGCCCTTGGAAAGCCTGAAAGTGGGGGTTGGTTTTCGGGGACCTGTACTTGGCTAGACTGCAAAAAAGTCTCACACATGGGGTATCCCTGTACTCAGGAGAAGCAGCAGAATGTATTTTGGGATGTCATTTCACATATACCCATGGCATGCGTGAGTAATATATCATTTAGTGACAACAACTTTCTGTAAAAAAACAACAACAAAAAAAAATAATAATTTTCCCGAAACTTGTGGCAAAATATAAAATACTCCATGGACTCACCATGCCTCTCAGAAAATAGCTTTGGGTGTCTACTTTTCAAAAAGGGGTCATTTGGGGGGTTTTTGAACTGTCCCGGCATTTTATGCACAATCTTAGCCACACATCACCCAGTCTTCTAACCACTTGAAAACCAAGCCTTTTCTGTGCCTTTTTGTTTACATGAAAAAATATTTTTTTTTTACTAGAAAATTACTTTGAACCCCCAAACATTATATATTTCTTTAAAGCAGAGGCCCTATAGAATAAAATGGTGGATGTTGCAAATTTTTTTGTCACGCGGTATTTGCGCACAAATTTTCCAAACGTAATTTTTGCGAAAAAAATACATTTTTTTTTTAATTTATTGCACAAATACACTATATAATTCCAATTTTCTTGGTAAAATTTAAAAGATGATCTTATGCCGAGTACATAGACACCTAACATGACATGCTTTAAAAATTGCGCACGCCCGTGCCGCGGCAACAAACTACGTACGGTTTTAAAAACCTTTAGAAGTCTCTACAGGTTACCACTTTAGACTTACAGAGGAGGTCTACTGCAAGAATTACTGCACTCGATCTAGCGATCGCAGCGATATCTCACATGCATGCTGCAATTGCGGTTTACATATCACACTAGACCAACGCTTGCGTGCGCCATTGCGCGCAAGCACGGGGGGGAAAGGGGGGGGGCTCAATTTTTTTTTCTTTTGCTTTTTTGTTATTTTGTCACCTTTCCTTTCATTTTTTTTTTTTTTTTTAATCATTTTTATTGTTATCACAGTGAATTTAAATATCCCCTATGATAGCAATCTGTAGTGACAGGTACTCTCTTTTTAAAAAAATTGGGGTCTTTTAGACTCTAGATCTCTCCTCTGATCTTAACGCATCTGACCACGCCAAAATTGGTGTGATAAAATACTTTCCCAATTTCCCAATGGCCCTGTTTATTTCTGGCGAAACAGAAGTCATGAAATGCTCGTAGCCTTCGGCATCTTAGGCCATAGAGATGATTGGAGCCATTCTCATCTCCAATTAGCTCTATGGTTAGATAATTGAACACCGGCTGCACTCTCGGGTTAACCGGTGGGACAGGAGAGCCCGAGAAAAACCACGGAAGGCTGCGGTGGGGAAGGGGGAGGAGGCCCCTCCCACTGCATGTAAATTTAGTCTAGCGGCCAATTACCTGCTAGGATTGCTTTTACATGTAAGCCGACCGCTGGCTGTAAAAAACGATACCAAGATGATGCCTAAATCTGCAGGCATCATCCTGGTATAAACACTCAAAGTCCAGCAACGTACCAGTACATTGCTGGTCCTTGTTTGGCATATAGGTTTTTTTTTTTCATGCAGCCTGTGGGCTGAACGGAAAAAAAGAGAACCTATCAGAAATCAGCACAGGAATAATGCGTAGTATTACTCATCATTAACCGCCCAAACAACCACCCACTGAATTTAATGATGGGTATACACGACACTATCCACGTATACCAAAATAGGATTTTAACTGCAGTAATGAAATCAGAAAATCACCACAGCTGCTATCAGCAAAGGTATTCATATATGCTGAGCGCAAACACTGTTTGTATCAGAATATATAAAATCAATGCGTGGTAGCCGACGAGTACCTGCAAGAGAAACAGGTCACAAAAGAATGAAAAAACAAACAAAGGACATTAAAAGTACAGTAAGAAGAGATAAAAGGACATATAAAATGACTGACACAACAACAGTTTTTGGATCCTTTTATTTTTCTTTCTGTTTCTTGATGTCTTGATTTGGGACTGAGATCTTCCAGCTTGGGTCTCTCAAAATGTCAATGGACATCCAACATCCTTCGAGACCCTGTGTTTGTGTGCCCTACACTGTGTCGTGCTGTACCCTACACTAAATACTCCACTAGTGTATGGTAGCGCTCAAAACATTCACCGATGCAGAGACCAGGTTGGTCAGGACATTTGGGACAATAATAACGGGTGTCACGCCTACATCCGTGCCTGCTACAGACACAACATCTTTTTTGGGGGTATCTTTGGGTAGGGGTACTCGGAGGACATAAGAAAAATGCCTCTCATGCAGCCGGCTCACTGCATCTGGAAGGGGAAGTTGGGCAGGCATGCCTCCTGGGTACAGGTAGGCAAGGATGATCTCTTCCTGGAATTCCCGGAAAGATCCAGTTCGTCCTGACGCCCTGTATAGGACAAAGGCGTTCAGCATAGCCAATTGGTAAAGGTAAACAGACACTTTTTTGTACCAGCGTCTGGCTTTACGGGCAACTAAATACGGCGCCAAAAGCTGGTCATTAAGGTCCACCCCTCCCATGTTAAGGTTATATTCGTGGACACAGAGGGGTTTCTCCACAACGCCAGTTGCCGTAGTGATTTGGATCGTCGTGTCTGCGTGAAGGGAGGACAGAACATAAACATCCCGTGTATCCTTCCACTTCACCGCAAGCAATTTGTCCGTTTTCAAGCAGGCTCTCGCCCCCAGACTAAGACGGGAATTTACAAGCCGTTGGGGGAAGCCCCGGCGATTAGGTCGCACGGTGCCACATGCGCCAATTTGTAAATCGAGAAGGTGACTAAATAGTGGCAAGCTTGTATAAAAGTTGTCCACGTACAAATGGTACCCCTTTCCGGATAAGGGTGACACCAAGTCCCAAACAATCTTACCGCTGCTCCCTATGTAGTCTGGGCAGTTCGGGGGCTCCACACAGCTATCTTTTCCCTCATAGACCCGGAAACTAACTGTATAACCTGTGGCCCTGTCACGCAATTTATACAGCTTGACCCCGTACTTGGCACGCTTGCTGGGGAGGTACTGTTTCATAGCAAGGCGGCCAGTAAATTTAATCAGGGACTCGTCAACGCAGACAACTTGTTCGGTGGTAAACAAGGCTGCAAACCGCTGATTGAAGTGGTCTATGAGGGGCCGAATTTTGTGGAGCCGATCGTATTCAGGGTCTCCCCAAGGACGACAGATTTCATTGTCGCTGAAATGCATAAATCGCAGAATTTGCTTGTATCTCCCCCTGGACATGGAGTCAGAGTACATGTGCATATGGTGAACTGGGCTAGTGGACCAATATAGCCGCAATTCACTCTGTTTAGTTATGCCCATGTGGAGGGAAAGGCCCAGAAAGATTTTAAATTCGGAAACAGTTATAGGTTTCCAGCCGAATTGTCTGGCAAGGGGCGAATTTGGGTTGGCGGCGATGAACTGTTGTGCATATAAATTTGATTGATCCACAATAGATCTGTAAAGATCTTCCGTGAAGAACAGCTCATAAAAGTTCAGGGGCGTAAAACCAGCTGTCTCCACGTGGATTCCAGGTTGGGCGGTGAATGGGGGAAGTGGCGCTGTAGAATCAGTGGGTTGCCAATTGGGATATGCCAGCGCATCAGGGAGGGCACTATGGGCTCTACGGGCCTGTCTACGAATACGCGGTGGCTGCGGGCCACTACTTGTGCTAGCCACCGCACCAGCTTCAACTGCACTTAGGGGACTCGCCACGTCACCAGGTGATACTGCAGTGCTGGTTGTACTAGGTCCAGGGTGTACTAGGCCGCTGGCGCTTGCCAGGTCGCCAGAAAAATGAGCGGCACTAGTAACCACACTCTACTCCATACGGGCACCCTGCGATTCCTGCATCTCAACTCCAGAATGGGGTCGGGTACGCCTGGGTCTAACAGGGACCCATCTGTCGTCGGAGCTATCTGTCAGGGAGCCGCTGCTGTCATCTGGTTCGTATACTGACAGTAATTCGGTCACTGTAAATTCCCCATAGCTATCAGATGACACGGCCAGCATACAATAAGCCTCTTCACCACTGTACAAACGTTTAGACATTTTGCTAACTAAATTTACCTGTACAGTGGTGTTGACTCACAGGTAATAAAAGCACCTGGTTGTCAAGGACTATTTCAAGCGCTACCAAAAAAACTGCTAATGCTAGCAGGGATCAGGCCTGACTCTGCTAACACAGCGGTTTTGTGTGTTGTGTTTTTTTTGTAAGTGACAGTAATCTATTGATTACTACACTTACCTGGGTGAAAGGGTTAAACGCAGGTGCTGGCCGGAATCAGTGCTGATCGTGCAAACACCGCGTTTTGGGAACCCTAAACTATGGGGGCACTAGTATAGTTCTGATCAGATCAGATATTGATCTGTTCAAACACTATACTAGTAATGGAAGTGTATGTGCGTGCGTGCGTGCGCGTGTGTGTGTGTGGTAATCAAGGGGTATTTCTAACTATGCGCCGGGGATCTGGGGGGGGGTGGCGGGGACCCTAAACCTCCTTTGAGAAAGAAACGAACTCGCTAGCGCAACCTCAAGTCACAATCACACTAATACAAAATACAGTAAAAACACTATATTATGTGTGTATTAGTGTGCAATGTGACAGGGGGGAAGGGGTTAACTGGATGTGATCAGGGGGATCGGGGGTTAAATCTTTATTGGAAGGGGCTGGCGGGTATCCTAAGGATAAAAGGAACGGTGGCAAGCGCTAAACCTGGTCACAAGTCACACTTATACGGGTATATAGAAAATGCTATATACTGTATACAGTGTGTTGTGGCAGGGGGTGTAGGGGTGATCGGGGGGGGGGGGGTCAGGGGGTTAAATCTATTGGGTGGGTGGGGGGGACCCTAAACCTCCTTGGGACAGAAACTTAGTCGCCTGCGCTAATTCTGATCACAATCACACTAATACAAAAATACAAAAACACTGTATATTACGTTTGTATTAGTGCTGATGTGACAGAGGGTGTAGGGGTTAACTGGCGGTGATCAGGGGGGGGTCAGGGGGGATCAGAGGGTTAAATATTTATTAGGGGGGTGGCGGGTACTTCAAGTGGAAAAGGGGGGTCGCAAGCCTTACACCTGACCACAAATCACACTTATACGGGTATATAGGAAAATGCTATATACTGTATACGGGGTGTGTTATGGCAGGGGGTTTAGGGGTGATCAGGGGGGGGGGTCAGGGGGTTCAATCTTTATTGGGCTGGTGGCGGGGACCCTAAACCTTCTTGGGACAGAAACTTAGTCGCCTGCGCTAATTCTGATCACAATCACACTAATACAAAAATACAAAAACACTGTATATTACGTTTGTATTAGTGCTGATGTGACAGAGGGTGTAGGGGTTAACTGGCGGTAATCAGGGGGGGTCAGGGGGGATCAGAGGGTTAAATCTTTATTAAGGGGGGGGGGGTGGCGGGTAATTCAAGTGGAAAAGGGGGGGTCGCAAGCGCTACACCTGACCACAAATCACACATACAGGTATATAGGTAAATGCTATATGCTGTATATAGTGTGTGTTGTGTCAGGGGCTGTAGGGGTTAATCGGGGGGGCAAATGTGCCTATCTAGCTGTGTGTGACTGTGTTTGGTGCAGTACTTGCAGTTAGATGTGCTCTCTTCTCCAGATGAATCCAAAAAGGATCATGGAGGGCACGTCTTTTCTGAGTCTGTGTTTACATTTCACAGACTCAGAACAGAAGCTGATTGGGCAGGACCGATCTACAGGTCCAGGCCAAAAATCATTGGCCTGGACCTGATGACTGATCGGTTCTGAACCCAATCGAGCCATCGGTGTCGACGGGGACGCGCGGGAGCGCGCACAGGACCGGCGGGAGGTAGCGACGTAGACCTACGTCACTCTGCCTGGCCAGGGCTGACTGCAGCCGTAAATATACTGTGTGCAGTCGGCAAGTGGTTAATGTGTCACCATTGTTCATCCACAATAATATGAAACAGTTCTGCACAAGGGAATACCTTGCCCATTTACGGTATTTGCGGGAGCCAAAAGACACCTGTGTAACGCTGTAGGTTTAGTCAATTTTAGGGTTTCCAGCACGGGAACTATCAGGGCTTCCACCAAAGTGCGTTCCCGCACGGTGGCTGATGAGGACAGGTCCTCTTCACTGTCAGAATGTGAAGACACAAACCCCTCAAGGTGGTCTGCATCCGTGGCGACAATATCTGCAAAAAAACTGCAATTTCAGGCTGCGACTGTGAGCTGGAGGGGTCCCGCAGTCGCTTCCAGAGGGTTTGCGGGTGAATTTTTATCCTGGGACTCCATTGCTGAAATACATTTTTTTTTTTTTGTATAATGTCGCTTTAAGACCGCGAAAAATGTGGTCCCAACGCTATTACTGCGGATTCACAATCCCTGATTAATGTGTAATGATAGCAGAGCAGAAGAGGAAAAACCCCACAGGGAAACCCAGGAACTTTACCAGACTACAAAGCATCCAGCCTGATCAGTGTAAAAACGAACTAACACTATCTGCACAGGAAGATGAAGGAGGCTCTGCCTACATCATTATAAGCCATGCCTCATGCCTGTCCATGCCACAGACCTCAAGAAAATAGCCACTCATACATTCTCAATGGGGAAGTATAGAAAATAACTGCCCATGCAAACAAATGGGAACACAGAGATCATGAAACACAGCAAAATGGCGGCCCCCACAGCGCGCCATGCGGTCTCCAGGACCCCCCAAAGGGGTCCCCACAGTAAGCGTTTGTGGGGAACGGTGTCAAAGGCCTTTGCAAAGTCTAGATACACCACATCCACAGGCTTACCTTCATCTAGGTGGCAGCTCACTTAATCATAGAAGGTTAATAGATTGGTTTGGCAAGAACGATTTTTCCTGAATCCATGCCGATTACTACTAATACCGTTTTCATTACTAAAGTCTTGTAAATGGTCCCTTAACATCCCCTCCAAAATCTTGCAGACTACAGATGTTAGGCTGACCGGCCTATAGTTCCCCGGGATATATCTCGGCCCTTTTTTAAATATTGGTACTAAATTGGCTTTTTTCCCAATCAGCTGGCACCATATCCGTCTGTAGACTATCCTTAAAGATCAGGAATAATGGTCTGGCAATCACCTGGCTGAGCTCATTAAGAACCCTCGGGTGCAAGCCATCCGGTCCCGGTGATTTCTTTATGTTAAGTTTCTCTAGTTTAGTTCTAAGTCTATCTTCGGTTAGCCATGGTGGTACTTCCTGAGGTGTATTATTTAGTTTAGCCTTACAAGCTGGGTTAGTGTAGCCCCCCGATTCTTTTGTGAAGACGGAGAAGAAATTATTTAACACTTCCGCCTTTTCTCTGTCCTCTGTGGCCATATTTCCCTTGACGTCTTTTATGGGGCCAATGTGTTCTGGCCTCGCTTTCTTACGGTTTATATACTTAAATAATATTTTGGGGTTCTTTTTACTCTCTTCCGCTATATGTCTCTCGTGTTCTATTTTAGCTGCCTTGATTTCGTCTTTACATTTCTTATTACACACTTTGTAATGCTTGAATGCTGCCAATGACCCCTCAGTCTTGTATTTTTTGAAGGCCTTTTCTTTAGTATTAACATGCATTTTTATGTTGGAGTTTAGCCACCCAGGGTTTTGCTCTTTTAAATGTATTTCCCTTTGGAATGCACTGGCCAATCCCTTTGTTTATGCTCTTGAAGCACTCCCATTTCTCCTCAGTGTTCTTTGTTCTCATGGTTCTATCCCATTTGATATTTTCTAGCAGAGAGCGCAGTTTTGGGAAATTGGCTCTTTTGAAATTCAGTGTCCTTATAATACCCTTGTGTTTCCCATTACTATGATAAATACATAATCTAATTGACCTATGGTCACGGTTTCCTAAGTTGCCCTGTATTTCTATATCCGTGAGCAGGTCTGTATTGTTGGTAATCAGTAGGTCAAGTACCGCATTGTTTCTTGTCGGTGCGTTCACCATCTGACCCATAAAATTGTCCTGCAAAACATTTAGGAACTGCCGAGCCTTGGCTGAATGTGCGGTTCCTTCTGCCCAGTCTATATCTGGATAATTAAAGTCCCCCATTATAATGACATTTCCCATCCTTGCCGCCAATCCTATCTTTAAAAGGAGGTCTGTCTCCCCCCTCTGGTTGGGGGGCCTATAGCATATGCCCAATATTACCTTCCCTATAGTGCCTTCCCTTTTAAGTTCTACCCATAGGGATTCTGCCTCGTCCATAGCTCCACTATTAATATCATCCCTCATATTTACCTGTACACTGTTCTTAATATACAGACTTACTCCTCCCCCTTTTTTACCTTCTCTATCCCTGCGATAAAGGGAATACCCCTGAATGTTCGCCATCCAATCATGAGAGCTGTCGAACCAAGTCTCTGTTATCCCCACAAAATCTAAGTCCTCCTCAAACATCAGTAGCTCCAGCTCTCCCATCTTGTTGGCCAGGCTTCTGGCATTGGAAAACAAACCTCGTAATTTTGACCGGTTGCATATATAACCTTGAAAGCCACAATCACTCCTTAAACAAGGAGATCCTGCACTGCGCCCTGGAGATCCTTCAAACGATCCGTAGACCAGCGAAAAGTTAACTGAAAGAGCCTGTCTGCTGGCCGGGACTGAAATTTGATCTTGTACTTGGAACGAATCAGTTTGTGAACCCATGCGTCTTGAAGTCCAGAGTTCCTGAAAGAAGCGCAGGCATCCCCCAACCCCTGAAATGGGTGATGGTGCCTCTTTCATGCTTAAGACGACTAGTCCGCAGAACTTGACTGGCTGGTCTTGGTCTTACTTGACCATGGCTTTTTAGGCCCTCCAGAAAACATGAACGGCTTACCTATTCCTTGTGCCCCTGAGGCACGAAAAAAAAATGTCTATGAGCGGTGAAAGAAGACCCCCGCTTACTACAGGGTGCCTTACCTTTGGAGGATTGAGGAAGAAGAGTACTCTTCCCTCCAGTTAGACCCTTGATCAACTCATCCAGCGAGTGGCCAAATAATCGCTCTCCCAGGAAAGGGAGATCTGTTAAGGCCTTCTTGGAAGCCTAGTCTTCCGATAAGCTTCTCAGCCACACCATGTGTCTTATGGCAATCCCCACAGCCGGCACTCTGGCCACCAGGGGAGCCCTATCCAAGGATGCATCACACAGGAACACCAGGGCCTGGGCCATCTGGTCTATAAGTTCCATCAGCTCCGGGGAAACGAAGTCAGCATCTAGGTTCCCCTTAAAACCCTTTACCCATGCCGTAACCGTCTGTGATACCAAAACAGACACAAAAATCGGTTTCATGATTGAACCCGCCAACACATGAAGGTGGCAGGAAAGGGATTTCACCCGCCTGTCCACTGGATCTGTAAACACCAGGGAATCCTCCACAGGCACTATAGTAGATTTGTTCAACCTGGATACAGGATGATCCACCTTAGGTGGTAAGGTCCAACGGTTCTAAACTGTCTCAGAAAATGCATAACGGCGTATAAAGTGCTTAGGCGCTACTAGCACATGCTTGATGCACTGCCATTGTTCATTAACAATATCATGAAAATTCTTGGGACAAGGGAAAATCTTGCCCGATTTCTGGGTTTTGTGGGAGCCAAAGGACACCCGTGTCCCTGCTGGTGTGGGCTCATCAGCCATTTTTACTTTCAATCTTTTTTCAAAAAAGAGAAAGAAACACAAATGATACAAGACAATTCAGCTACTTGGTGACAGTTATGCTCTTATCGTAAATGCTTACATTTTGTAAAAACAAACTGTAACGGAACCGCAGCCCACACTGTACTTGTGGACTTCCATCAGTATACGGCTTCCTCCTAGTTGTAAACATAGATATCAGATTTTTCCAGCCGCTCTCATACAAAGCTAGCTGACAACTTAAGCTTGTACTGGAGTCTTCGGTTTATTAAATAGTCACACAATTTATATACACATGAGCACATCCCCCTCCTGATCAAATTACCCCATTAGGGGTTGCCTGATTACATTATCATATACAGATGAAATTGTATACAGAAATATAACATATCTAAAGAACATCCAACACAAACAGTATACTATTTCCACTCAGCAACTAACAGATGACAATTATTCAATCAACCTGAGCCAATTAACTAGCAGACAACCGTCCTCACTCCTGAAATACAATACACATTATCTCAATAAATATACATCTAAGCATTGCTTTGATTATTTAGGAGTCACAGACTTCATGGCAACGTGTTATAGGTCTCACAGCGTAAAGTGGGATTAAATCTTCATATTTCTTGAGAGATATTGTTAATATTACTCTCCCATTTAAAGTTATCCAAACCATTAGTATCTTTCACTCCCAGTGACGGTACCGTCACAATAATTTGAGATTTCTCGACAAGAACTAACTCAAAAGCCTACACGCCCGGGTGTGGCGTCTTTAGTTAACGGGGGTATGATTCCAATAGGTTTGAAGGCCCGACCTCTGCTGACATCCATAATGGAAACTGTGTCACGAGGGGGATGGGTTAGAGCTAGACCCGTTCTGATGGGATAGCCCAAATAACTTGCAAGCTTATAGGACATAGGCAGGTCATAACCTACTTGGTAAAGTGCTGAAATTAGAAATAACCAAAATTTGTCAGCTAGTTATGAACTATAACAATTAACAGTTCATCTTCCCGGAGCAAATCAGAAATTTAAGTTCGATCAGTTAGGGCCATGACACAACCCCTACAATCAAAGATTATTTCCTGAGCTAATGGTGTGAGGATCCTACCGGATTAACCAGGGAAGATAAGAAAAACCCTGGACCTGGTTGAGGGTCTCAGGTGAACAGTGTGGTTAAATAACCTTTGAGCTTGAGACTAGTTGGTTACATGTAAGAATAGAAGAAAAAAAGAAAAACAGAGTGGAGAGAGAAAGGGAGGGGGGTAAAAGAAAAAGGGGGGAGGGAGAAGGCAGAAAGTGAGTCGAGTCTGCGCACCGGATCCACCATCCCATGGTAAAGCATATATAAAATGTCAGATAAGGCTCTAAATTAAATTGTTACATTTTAACCAATTAAGCCCGGGAAGATTTTACCCCCTTCCTGACCAGGGCCTATTTTGCGATTCGGCACTGTGTGATTTTAACGGACAATTGCGCGGTAGTGCGACGCTGTACCTAAACGAATTTGACGTCCTTTTTTTCCCACAAACAGAGCTTTCTTTTGGTGGTATTTGATCACCGGTGCGATTTTTTGATCATGCGCTATAAACAAAAAAAGAGCGTCAATTTTGCAAAAAAAACAATATTTTTCACATTTATTTATATGAAATTCCCCCCAAAAAAATGTAAAATTTTAATTTTTTAAACATTTTAGGCCAATTTGCTTTATGCTACATACGTTTGGTAAAAGAAAATTGCAAAAAGTGTATTTTGATTGGTTTGCGCAAAAGTTATTGCGTTTACTAACTAAGGGAAAGATTTTTGTCATTTTTTTTTTTTTTTGTTTTTTTAACGAGTAATGGCGGCGATCTGCGGGTTTTTTTTTTGCGGGACTGCGACATTGCGGTGGACAGATCGGACCCTTGACTGACATTTTTGACACTTTTGGGGTTACCAGTGACATTACTACAGTAATCAGTGCTATACATATGCACTGTTACAGTAAAAATGACACTGGCAGGGAAGGAGTTAACTTTATTTGAGAAGGAGGGGTCCCTAGGGGCGTGCTTTGCTGTGATTGGATGTGACTTGAGGTGTAAGAACAGAGATCAACGATCCTACATAGCAGAACTGTATGATCTCCATTCTTACACAGGGGAGAATGACAGGCGGCTGTGTTTACATTAGCCGCCTGCCTTTCTCCCGCTGTAACGGACAATCGGGTCCGCCGGGCACACGCGCGGGGGGGGGGGGGGGGGGGTCCGTGAGCGAGCGCGCGCCTCCAGCGGTGCGCGCTCGCTCCCTAGAGCCTCACAGGCTAGCGACGTAGACCTACGTCACTTTGCCTGTGAGGGGCTGACTGCCGACGTAAATCGCCGTTAGGCAGTCGGCAAGTGGTTAAAAGGAAGCCCAGGGTTCCCAGATTTTTTCAAATTTGTCTTTAGAATCTCGGAAAAATACTAAGCATCTTTTCTTGAGTCATGATCCATGAGATCTTCCGCTTGGCTGCCGTTAGAGAGACAGATGGTTGTTTCCATTGTCTGGCAATTGTGATTTTTGCTCCAAGGAAGATAAAAAAAGATCAAAGTTTGGGCATGTTTGAGGGCTTGTGGATTCGGTGGTTCAGAAGAGCAAATTCTGGCTTCCGGATTGAAACGCCTGTGATGTTACGAATTATATGGAAGATTTGATACCAGAATCTTCTAATTTTGGGACATTGCCAGACTATGTGCAATAGGGATCCCATTAGGTCACAACCCCTAAAACACTGTGGGGAAGAATTGGTGAAGAGTTTTGCTAATCGAATAGGGACTATGTACCATCTAATGAGCACCTTGATGCTGGCTTCCATAAGTGCGTTGCTGTGAATCCCCTTAAAGGATCACTCTGAAAATCTGTGCCAGACATTGAGGTCCCAATCAAAGCCAAGGTCTTGTTCCCACTAAACCATATAGGAAGCATTTCCAGGAGAGTTAATTAAAATATGCATATATTTGTGATATCTCTCCCCTAATTTCCTGTAGCTTCGAACACCATTGTTCATAGGGGGTGACCTGTAAAAGGTTTTGATTTTTCAACCCTGACAGCGTGGAGAAAGTGTGAGATTTGAAAGAATCTGAATCCTTCTGAAGGCCACCAGTTTATGTACGTAGTGAGAGTAGGAGAGGGGTCCTCTCGAGTCAAAAAGTGTCCTATTCTGTACAGACCCTTATCCGTCCACCATTTAAAGACCAGTATGTTCATCCCCGGGAGGAAGTTAGGATTATTAAAGATATGAGCAAGAGGGGACCAGTGTGAGGTAATTTTATTAGACCTATAAATAGTATCACATAATGTTAAAGAATAGGAAAGGGTGGGGGCTAAGATGGAGAGGCGGGTCTTGGGGGGCCTCCAGATGAGGTAATCTATAGTCAATTGAGAAATGGCTTGTCTCTCCATGTGAACCCAGTCCGATTTATCTCCCTTGGCATATACGATTGAGATCTGTGTAATTTGGGCAGCTTAATAGTTCCAAAGGTCTGGAAACCCCAAGGCCCCCTTTTTTCCTGGATCTACAAAGAATAGGTCTATTTAAACGGTGTCCCTTCTTACCCCAAATTAATTTGATGACACTGGATTGAAGTTTGGAAATGTGTGTTTTAATCACCGGGATAGGGAGGGATCTAAATAGGTAGAGAATCCAAGGAAGGAGTGTCATTTTGACAGCTTATTTTGGCTAGGCAGAATTAACACTATGCGCTGACCAGTCATTTAGGTCAGTCGCAAGTTTTTTAAATAATGGAGGATAATAGGCAGCATAAAGTTGATCGATAGAGGCAGTCAGCTGAATACCTAAATAGGGAATTGCCTCATGGTGCCAGATGAAAGCGAAGTATTCCTTAAGGCGATCAACTAGGGGAAGGGGGAGGTTAACATTGAGAGCCATGGATTTTCCCATATTGACCCATAGGCAGGAGAGTTTACCAAATACCCGAAGAAGGGTAAGAATCTTGGGAAGGGAAATCAGTGGGGAGGTTACAATATAGTCTGCGAATAGGGTGCATTTATCCACACCTTAAGCCATGGATATCTGGATGATTGCGTATGGCAATTGCTAAAGATTATATTGCGATAGTAAAAATTAGTGGCGACCCTGTCTCGTCCCTTTAGTGATAGGGAAGGAATCCAAATATAATGCTTGTAATTAATTTGAACCGAAGGGTTAGAGTAGAGGGATTTGCGTAGGATTAGAAAA
Organism: Pelophylax lessonae; assembly: GCF_965119305.1. Taxonomy (NCBI): domain Eukaryota; kingdom Metazoa; phylum Chordata; class Amphibia; order Anura; family Ranidae; genus Pelophylax; species Pelophylax lessonae. The sequence continues at coordinate 483,916,437 of NC_138770.1, read as the reverse complement.
TTGGGGCCAAATCCCCATCTTTCAAGAGTAGAAAAATGAAATGGCCAGGATAGTGAATCAAATGCCTTCTGTAAATCTAGGGACAATAGGAAGCCTTCCTGAGGGGGTCCCCCAATCCAGACAGATTTCATCAAAGTGATCCCATCTATAACATTCCTCACCTGGTCAGGACTCTGTCTCCCCGGGATAAATCCCACTTGATTATTATGGATATATTTGTATATAAAGCTTGCTAGATGATTAGCGAGGATTTTGGTGAGTATCTTGAGATCATTATTAATCAGGGATATGGGTCTATAGTTACCGACTTAAGCATGATTTTTTTCCCGGTTTAGGGATAACAGATATATGCTTGGTTGGAGGCGCTATCCAGCGGGGCTCCCTCTTCGAGAGTTGAAGAATCTGACCAGGTAAGGAGAGAGTACATTGACAAAGGACTTATAATATTTAGTAGAGAATCTATCAGGGCCTGGTGTGGAGTTTGTGCGTAGGGATTTAATGGCTTCCCGTACTTACTGTTCAGTAATGGGGGCTTCAAGGATGGACCCATGCGACTTGTTTATCTTGGGTAGCGGGATGCCCTCCAGGAAGACTCCCATACAACCAGTGTCTGTGGGGTTGTCTTCAGTATAAAGATTAGAGTAAAATTAATGAAATGTGTCCATAATCACTTTTGGATTTTGGGTTAGATCGCCTGAAAGAGATTTGATTTTGGTAAGCGTTAACAATATTTTCGGGTTAATTTGGAAGCTAAATTAGGTCCTATTTTATCCTTATTAACATACATGCGGGCTCCTTGCCAGCATAGACTTTTTTCGGCTCTTAAAGGGTTAGATTTAAGGACAATTTTGCTGCATCTAGTTTCGCTAGGGAGTGAGATGTGGGATTTTTATGCCCATTACTGATCTTTTTGAAGTTTCTCTCTAGTTACATAATGTCTTGTTGTGTTTCCCGCTTGAGCCTGGCGGCTAACTTAATGACTTTGTATGACCGTTTTATGTGCCCCCCCACAGAGTTATGGGTGTAATGTCAGATGTGTCATTTAATAAGAAGTATTCTCAGATCGTTTTCACTAAAGTAATATATCTGACAGGTCACTTAAGAGGGATTTGTTAAGGCGCCATTGAGATGGGCTAGAATTCGGGGTAGTTCTCCTGAGTTTGAGAAATATTAAGGAGTGGTCGGACCAAGGAATAGCTTTTATAGAGGCTTTCAAGGCCAGCGGGATATCTGATGTGGGGATGAATATGTGGTCAATTCTCGCAAAGGTGTTGTGCCGGGGCCGAGAAATGCAAGAAGTCACGTGTCAATGGGTTCAATGCCCTCCATATATTGACTACTGGGTAAATGTGTCTAGCTACTCGAAGGTTTTGTTTGGTGGGTTTCCATAATTTGTGGTGGGTTTTCCCTGATTTGTCCAAGGTGTGATCGAAGGCTAAGTTGGAATCCCCCCCCCCCCCCCCCCAAGTAACAATCCTTTCCTCAAAATAGGGGTAAAGTAGGTGAAACATTTTAGAGAGGAAAACTGAATTTTTGTAAGAACTTACCGTAAAATTCCTTTCTCCGAGTCCTCTGACAGTCGCCGCCCACTTATACAGTCTTCACTTATGGGTATTGACCTCATCCACAGGAGCAAGCTAGACATAAGACTTGTTAAAACACAAAACAATTTGCATAGACACACCTGTAGGGGGCTGTCCCTCTGGTCCAATACCCCCCTGCTATCAGCATTCCCAACTCAGTTTGGTAGCAAGTAGTAAATAGTCCAAGAACCCCACGAAAGAGGGGTGGGGGTGGTGACTGTCAGAGGACTCAAGAGAAAACAGAATTTTTGTAAGAACTTACCATAAAATTCCTTTCTCTAAGTCCTCTGACAGTCGCCGCCCACTCATACAGTCTTCACTTATGGGATGCCCCAAAGCAGTGTAGACATGAGGGATGGGAAGCGCAACCATCACAAAGGCAACGCAGCACCCAGGTCAGAGAAAGGATCCTTATCTGAACCAGAAAGGTAAAAATACTGGGTAACAGAAAAGCTCAACAGGAGCAAACAAACTCAGGAAAGCAAATCAACAAAGGGGAAAACAACCCCCAACAAACGGGGACAGACTAACGCCATGTCCCCTTCAAAGTACTGCCGCACACAGAACTCTGCGGCCAAAGGAGGCATCTGCCGATGCCAAAGCATCAAGCCTGTAAAATTTTGAAAAGGTGTGCACGGACGACCAAGTCGCAGCCATGCACACCTGGGCAACCGATGCTTGATGTCGGAAGGCCCATGACGCACTCACCTCTCTGGGAGAGTGTGCCTTGACAGGAAAGGGCGACACCCGTTCCCTAATTGAATAGGCCTGTACTATCGTCTGTCTGATCGATTTCAAAATGGTTGCCGCAGACGCAGCCATACCCTTCCGAGGGCCCTCGGGAAGAACAAAGAGAGAATCCGACTTCCTGAAGGATTCAGTAGACGACAGGTACACCCTGATCGCCCGGACCACGTCCGAGGAATGCAAGGCAAACTCCTTAGGATGTTTAAGATTCGCACACAGCAAAGGTAAGACAATGTCCTCGTTAAGATGAAAATCGGATACCACCTTAGGAAGGAAAGATTGGTGAGGTCGCAAGACCACCTTATCCCTATGAATAACCAAGTAAGGGGAGCGACAGGACAGGGCCACCAACTCCGACACTCTGCGGGCAGATGTGATCGTCACCAGAAAGGCAACCTTTCCGTGACAGCACAGGCAGAGGAATCTCCCTGATGTTCTCAAATGGAGGACGTTGCAAAACGGACAGGACTAAATTCAGGTCCCAAGGAGGCAAAGGCGCTCTCCGCGGGGGAGCCAGATGACGCACCCCTTGAATAAAGGTGCGTATCAAATAGTTTGACGCCAAAGGGTGCTGAAAACGGATTGCCAGCGCAGACAACTGACCCTTAATAGTGGTCAGCGCAAGACGCTGGTCCACCCCAGATTGCAGGAAGGCCAACACCCTCGCCACCGAAAAGGAGCGAGGATGGAAACCCTGTGATTCACATAAGGCAAAATAAGCCTTCCAAGTACGGTAATAAATCTTACCGGACAAGGCCTTCCTAGAATTGAGTAGGGTAGGAATGACCGCCGACGAGACCCCGATCTCTCAGGACCTGGCTTTCAACAGCCATGCCGTTAAAGCCAGCGACTGTAAAACAAGATGGAAGATCGGTCCTTGAGACAGCAGATCGTCTCGTAACGGGAGCCGCCAGGGAGGCTCAATGACCAGTTGCAGGATGTTTGCGTACCAAGACCAGCGCGGCCAGTCCGGGGCCACCAGAATCACCAACCTCAGTTCGGAGCCCAACCGTCGAAGGAACCTGGACAACAACTGAATCGGGGGGGGGGGGGGCATAAATCAGTTGATACCGATTCCAAGGCACCACCAGCGCATCTGAGGTGTCTGTTTAGACGAGACGCGAACAGATCCACATCCAGGGATCCCCAACGCGCACACAACATCTGAAAGACCTCTGAGTGTAAGGACCATTCCCCCTTAGCCAGGGTCTGGCGGCTAAGCTAATCGGCTTGCCAGTTCACACCCGGATTGTGAACTGCCGAAATCGGCGGGACGTGCGTCTCGGCCCAAGACAGAATTTTGGTCACTTCCTGGGCCGCCCGGGCACTCCTGGTGCCCTCTTGGTGATTGATGTAAGCCACCGCAGTTGCGTTGTCCGTCTGCACACGCACAGGGTGGCCCCGAAGTTGATTCCACCAACGGAGCAAGCATAGTCTGATCGCTCGCAGTTCCAAGATATTTATCGGCAAGGAGGACTCCTCCTCCGACCAAGTGTCCTGGGCAGACAGAGTGCCCAGAACGCCACCCCAGCCCGACAGGCTGGTGTCTGTGGTGATCACTGTCCACAAGGATTTCCCCTCCGTCAGAGCCGGAGACTGGAGCCACCACAGAAGATCCTCTCTGACTTGGTGACTCGAAGATATCCTCCGTTCTAAGGAATGAGGATACCTGTCCCACCTGGCCAGGATCTCAGATTGGAGAGATTGTGTGTGGAACTGTGCAAACGGTATCGCCTCGAAGGCGGACACCATCAATCCGCATGCAGGTCCTGAGTGATGAGGATTCGTTGTCTCTGAGGGACCTCAGGGTTTGTCCTCCTGCAGAAAAACTTTTGCATGAGCGGTGTGGAGGACCATCCCCAAGTAAGGGGATGAACAGAAGGGGACAAAGTCGACTTCTGAAAGTTGATGGTCCACCTGAACTCCTGGAGCGTCTGAACCGTGGTTGACAGATCTCGCAACAGAATTGGACTGGAACTCGATCTTAACAGGAGATCGTCCAGATAACCCAGGATCGCAATCCCCTGCGCCCGCAACAGGGCCAGGATAGGAGCCAACACTTTGGTAAACACCCTTGGAGCCGAAGCGAGACCGAAGGGCAATGCCACAAACTGAAAGTGCTCCTCTGCAATTGCAAACCGGAGGTATCTCTGATGACCCTCAAATATGGGGATGTGTAGATACGCATCCTTGAGGTCGATTTAAGCCGGGAAATCTCCCGGGCTCAGAGAGGCTATTACTGAACGAAGGGATTCCATATGGAATCTTTGAACCCGCACAAAGCGGTTCAGAGATTTCAAGTCCAGAATCGGACGCACCCTGCCCTCCTTTCTGGGCACTGTGAACAGATTTGAGTAAAACCCCCGAAATCTGTCCCGATGAGGTACCAGAACGATCACTCCCTGGGCGGTGAGATCCTGAACCGCCCGTTGAAGATCTTGTAAACGATCTGGGGTCAAATGAAGATTTGAGGGAAAGAACCTGTCCGCTGGACGCGATAAGAATTCAATCTTGTACCCTGATCGAATGAGTTCCTGAACCCACTTGTCCTGAATTCGGGAGATCCAAGGTTCGGGAAAACCGTGCAGACGTCCCCCCACCCCTGAAACGGGTGAGGGCGCCCCCTTTCGGGTCGAGGCGGACTGGGCCGCCGTGCCAGTGTGGGCGGCTTTTGACTTGCCCGCCCAAGGCTTCCTTTGGCCACCAGCGCCTTTGAAGGATTTGCCCTGATCCTGTGCCTTGAAGGCACGAAAGGACCCCTGATTAGGTTTAAAGGAAGGGCCCCGCTTACCGCGGAAAAACTAACCCTTGGGTGCTTGAGGCAGCAGAGTGCTTTTGCCCCCAGTGACCCCCTTTAAGCAACTCATCCAAGGAATCCCCAAAAAGGCGATTCCCTGCATAAGGGATGTCAGGCACCGTCTTCCTGGAAGTCTGGTCAGCCGACCAGCTCTTTAGCACACCATACGACGGATTATCACTGCGACAGCAGATAGTGGTGAGACTAAAGGGGCCTCATCCAAGGCCACGTCACACAGGTATAGAACAGCCTGAATAATTTGGTCCATCACCTCTAAAGTAGCAGGAGGGGCAGAATCAGCCACAAGGGTGCGTCTGAGCACCTTGGCCCACTCTACCACAGCCTGAGAGACCATTACAGAGGCGAAAATAGGTTTCATCAAAGAACCCGCCACCATATAGGAGTGACGAGTAAGAGACTCCACCCGCCTATCCGTAGGGTCCCTAAACACCGGAGAATCCTCCGCGGGCATTAGAGTGGCTTTGTTCAACCTGGACACCGTGTGATCCACCTTAGGGGCCACAGTCCAGCGCAAATCCGTTGGAGACACAAAGGGATAACTGTACTGAAACCGCTTTGGCACCACGAAATTGTGCTTCAAAATTGCGACATTGTTCGTTCACCCTTTCATGAAACTCAGCGGGACAAGGAAACACAGAACTAATCCTTAACAGAACTAATAAGCGCAGACATAGCCGCGCGTTCTTTGGCCGTCCCGGGGGGGGGGACTTCATATTTAGTTCAAAAGAAAACAGGTGTACTGTCTAAGTGCACTGAGCGCGGTCGCCACCACCGATTAACGCGGTATGCGGAGTCCCCCTTAAATATATGCAGATAGAGTGCACAGGGATATGCCCACAGAGATCCCAGTACTTTACCACCTCACTGAGAAACCTCCAGAGCCGATCTGTGCAGCAGGAAAGTGAAAGTCACAGCCTGGATAGAAAAAGGTCACGCTGCCTGTGTAGCTCCATAGAGCTACACAAAAATGGCTGCCAATGCAAGTCTATGGGAAGCACAGGGAAAATGGCTGCACCATCCAAGTCAATGGGGAGAAAATCTATGCCCACAATAAAGATGGCAGCCCCCACGGCGTGCCATCCGGTCAGGGGACCCCAAATCGGGAGCCACAGAGGATCTACAATAAGACCCAGCAGGAAAAGATACCATTTTCACCCCCCAGGGTGCCTGGCGCTGCAGCAATAGCGCCCCCCCAGGTGAAAACCGCAATAAGGGCAGGGGAGGAGGGCAAGGCACAGGGCTAGGCATCCTGACAGGCCAAGGAGATCTTTTAGGAAGCACCAGTCCTATCATCCCCAGGAGTGGGCCCAAGACCACTAAAGGATATGCATTTATTCACCATACTATGGACAGGGTGGGCTCCGCCCTGGACAGTCCACCTCGCACCCGGAGTGGGGGTGCTGCCAGCCGAGAGGTATGCTGCGATTTCGGGCATTCCAGATCGTAGCGTGCCAGTAAGACATCCACTCGCAGGCTCGTCCCCATCCAAAAAAAAAGGCTATGTCATGGAGAGGCCTAGTGCGGGACTATAACCTGCTCATGGCCAGGCTGAGAGACCTTAAGGATCTAGATTATCCAATATGAAACCTCAGCCAGCTATTGCTTGTACGTCACCAGGAGGATCCCCCTGAAAACTAACTAGCAGAAGTGACTAAAGAAAATAAAACAAATTATTCTTTAAAAGAATAAAAAAAAAACTGGAGACCCAAATCCCAGCAGAGAACCTAGGTCCAACTCCTTCACTAGGCAGAAACAAACTGGTATGCTGGAGCAGGATATTGCATAACAGTGAACTGTTTTTTTTTTTTCCTGCCTAGTACTACTCCTGTAATGGGCAGCATAACCCAATGGTATAAGAAGCATAGGAGCAACGTCTGTCAATGGACGATAGAGAAAGCTGGATTTTTGTACTTACCGTAAAATCCTTTTCTCTGAAGTTCATTGACAGATGCAGTTCCATATCTTCTTAGACCATTCGGTCATGATCCTCCCATCAGGAATAGGACACTAGGCAGGAAAAGGTTTTACCATGCCTATGGGGCTGTCCCTGTAGGCATAACCCCACACTCTCTGCTACAGCCCTTAGGCTGGCCATACACTAGATGAAAAAATGTTCAAACTCCTTTCGAAAAATGAAAAATCAGCCGTAAGAGTAGACGATCGTGCCATCATGTAATGACCGAATTTTGAACGATAAATCATTCAATGGACATAAATTAATACGTTTTTCGTTCAGTTTGTCATTTATACCTAGTGCAAACAGTTCAGCCGAGAAACACAACCTTTCAATTTATCGTTCGTTCGGCAGAACTTACAAACTGTTTCTTCGATTTTTCGGCTCTGAAAAGGAAAAAAATATTTTCTATTTGTGCCCATTAACTGGACGAAAAATTAACGATCTGACCTAATGACCGATTTTTGAACTATTTTTCTGCTAGAGTATGGCCAGCTTTAGTTTTGTTGTAAGTATAATTCCAACCTGAAGAAGTCCTTCTAGGGAACATGTACCTGTTCACATGAAGCCCAGACAAGTACGGCTCCAGAGCACCGCTCAGCAGGGAGGCTAACGGTGGTCTCGGCGTGCAGCATCTCTGAGGTCCAGGGTGTCCACCCACTGTGCAGCTTCTTGTGGATCAATGAAGTGAGCCTTGCCTTGGTATATAATACGCAACCGTGCGGGGCACAACATACTGTAGGGCAGCTGTAGGTCTCAATTTCTTTTTTCCCGAAAGGAATGAGGCCCGTTGCTTCAGTGTATTAACCGAAAAGTCAGGAAAAATGATAATGGTATTGTAGGTGATGAGACCCTTCTCCCTGGATGCCCTAAGCACAGCCTCTTTGTCATAGTAGTGTAGAGAATTGGTCGTGGTGGTGGTGCCACTGGTGGTAGTGGGCACAGTGGAACCCTGTGAGCTCTTTCTATGGCAAATAATGAGAACGTATTAGCCCCAAACGTAGTAATGAGCCATTGCTCCATAAGGATTCGGGGGTTTTGCCCTCAGTTTTCGGGGAACACCAAGAAGCGTAGATTATTGCGGTTCAGGCGGTCTTCCAGATCAGTGAGCTTATCAGCAGTGGCAGCATGATCCCTTTCCAGCTCAGTCACAGATGTCTACATGGGGCAGGTATCATCCTCTATATCACTATACGTTGTTCTGCATTACCGACTCTGTGGCGGATTATGCACATCCTGCTTTAGGAATGACAGATCCATCCGAACAGTCTATCTGGGTTGTTAGAGTGGCTTGGCAATGCTGTATTGCGTCTATTATCTGATAGGATGGGTTCTCAGGCCTTAGCATCAGAGTTAGAGGGAGATACAGGGGGAACAGCAAGCAAAGTATGCAGGGAGTCTGTGGGAGCAGAAGTTGTGGCTGTGTCACATTCACGCAGAGGAATAGAAGGTTCTGTGAGAGGTGCCTGGCAGCCGTGGAGCAGCGGACCTCTGAGCACGAGGCGGACCGGCGCTACCTTGCTGTCAACCGCCAAGCCGTTAAAGCCAGGGACCGTAAAAGCAGGATGGAAAATCGGTCCTTGAGATAGAAGACCTTCCCGCAGAGGAAGACACCATGGAGGATCCACGACCGTTTTTACCAGTTCTGCGTACCAAAACCACCGAGGCCAGTCTGGCGACACCAGAACAACTGGGATGCCTTACATCGCCACCCTGCGAAGAAACCTCAGCAGGAGAACCAGCAGAGGGAAGGCATATATCAGGCGGTACTGACTCCAAGGAGCCACCAGAGCGTCTGTGGCGTCGGCCAGAGGATCCCAAGGCCTGGCCACAAACCTCTGAACTTTCCTGTTGAGGCGAGACGCAAAGAGATCCAACTCCGGAGTCCCCCAACAGACACACAGGAGATGAAACAACTCCGGATGCAGGGACCACTCCCCCTGATCCAACACCTGATGACTCAGGTAATCCGCTTGCCAATTCTCCACACCCAGGATATGGACCGCGAAAAGAGCCGGAACATTGTGTTCCGCCCCAAACCAGAATCTCGGCCACCTCATTGGCTGCCAGGGCACTCCTGGTGCCCCCTTGATGATTGGATCTAAGTCACGGCTGTGGCATTGCCCTTATGGACCCGAACTGGAGAGCCGTGTAGCCGACCTGTCCAGTGAAGCAGGCAGCGCTTGATCACTCTCAGCTCCAGGATATTGATCGGCAGGGAAGACTCTTCTGTCATCCAAGTTCTCGGGGCACAGAGCTTCCCAAGCACTCCACCCCAGCCGGACAGGCTGCAGTATGTGGTGACCACTGTCCAAAACACCGGCAGGAAGGACTTGCCTTGGCATACCACAGGTGACTGGAGAAACCACTTGAGAGCTGACATCATGAGACGGCTCAACTGAATCTTCTGGTCCAAAGAACGAGGATCTCTGTTCAATTTTGACAATCTTTCTGCAGTGGTCTCATGTGAGACTGAGCAAATGGGACCGCTTCGAAGGTCGAGGATCAGGCCCAGATAGGTGACCCGCACAGGCGGAGTCAGGGCAGATTTGGCGTCATTGATCGTCCACCCGAATTCCTGAAGGGTCCGAATGGTGATGAATACGTTGTGCAGCAGATCCGAATGGGAAACTGCTCGCAACAGGAGATCGTCCAGATGCCCCACGATGAAGATACCTTGTCGACGCAACAAGGCCAGCACAGGGACCAGTATATTGGTAAAATCTCTGGGAGCCGCGGCAAGACCAAATTGTAATGCCACAAATTGAAAGTGCTTCTCTGCCACCGCAAAGCGGAGGAATCGCTGATGTCCCTCGAATAAGGGGACGTGGAGATATGCATCTTTGAGATCGAAGGAAGCCAGAAAATCCCCGATTAAAAGATGCCACCACCAATCGAATGGACTTCATTCAAAACTTCCGCACCCGCATAAAGCGGTTCAGAGCCTTGAGGTCCAGGATTGGACGCACCTTGCCCTCCTTTCTGGGCACAGTGAACAGGTTTGAATATAAACCTCAAGAGCATTCCTGTTGGGGGACTGGCACAATCACTCCTTGAGCCAGGAGATCTCGCAAAGCCTCCCAAAGATCCTTCTAACACCCCAGAGACAGGTGAAGATTTCACTGAAAGAACCTATCCCCTGACCGGAACCGGTATTCGATCTTGTACCTGGAAAAAAACAGTTCACGAACCCAATTGTCTTGAAGGAAGTCCAGGGTTCCTGAAAGTAGCGCAGATGTCCCCCCACCCCTGAGTCGGATGAGGGCACTGCTTCAGGCTGAAGAGGACTCGTCTACTGCACTGGACTGACCGGCCTTGGTCTTGCGCCAGGGCTTTTTAGCACCTCCAGAAATTCTGAACAGGTTACCTTTTTCTTGCGCCCCGGAGACACGAAAAAAACGTTTATGAGCAGAAAAGGAGGGACCCACTTAGTACGGGGTGTCTTACCATTGGAAGATTGAGGAAGAAGAGTACTCTTCCCGCCAGTCATTCCCTTGATAAACTCATCCAATGAGTCGCCAAACAACCTGTCTCCCAGAAAGGGGAGATCAGCTAAGGCCTTTTTTAGAAGCTTGGTCAGCCGACCAGTTCAACCAAATCATGAGTCTTAAAACAATGCCCACGGCTGAGACCCTGGCCACCAGGGGAGCCGTATTCATAGACGCATCACACAGGAACACCAGAGCCTGGATCACCTGGTCCAACAGATCCAGCTGTTCCTGAGGAACAGTCTCGGGGTACAAAGACTCCCACAACCCCTAATCCATTCCGTCACAGTCTGTGAAACCAACAGAGACACAAAAGCAAGTATCAAAATGGAACCCGCCAGTACATGAAGATGGCGGGAAAGGGATTCCACCCGCCTGTCCACTGGATCCGTAAAAACTGGGGAATCCTCCACAGGCACAAGGGTAAATTTGTTCAATCTGGAAACAGGATGGTCCACGTTAGGTGGCACCGTCCAACGGTTGGAGACCTTTTCAGCAAAAGGGTACCGGCGTTTACAGCATTTAGGCACCACTAACACGTGCTTAACGCGCCACCATTGGTCATTCACAATATCGTGAAAGGTGTCGGGACAAGGGAAAACCCTGTCAGCTTTTGGAGTCTTCTGAGAGCCGAAATCCACCCGCATCCCTGCCGGCGTTGGCTCATCGGTCAACTTTAAAGTATCCCACACTGAAATAATCAGGGCTTCCACTAATGCGCATTCCCGCGCTGCAGCTGAAGACAAGTCTTCAACATCTGACTGCGAGGACAGCGACCTCTCAGGTAGGGGGGTGCCCGGCGAAACCCTATCAGCCTCTGAATCAGAGGACACCTCCATAGAAGGAGAAGGCAGTATCCGTTTTCGGCTATCAACCTTTTTCATGACTAAATCAACTTTAGTCGCCAGGCTTTCCGGGGCTGCTGAAATCGCGGCAAGCGACTGTGATCCGGACTGTCTGGGAGTCGCACAGCATGGGCCTGAGGGTTATTTTTCAGTTTGGGACTCCATAGTGCAAAAAGCAAAAAAACGGAGTACTATCGCTTTAAGTGTGTTGATCGTGGTATTTACCACTGATCGCAGCGGTCTGCAAGGAACCCCTTTAAGCCAAACTGACAGCAGAAAGTGCAAGGATATGCCCTCAGAAACCCCAATACATTACCACCTCAGACACACTTTCTCCTGAATCTACCACAGCATGGAGAAAGGCAGGAAGTGATCTCTGTACAGCAGCGAGAAATCACACAGGAAGTGATGTCGTCTGCTAGGGAAACACTGCTGAGTATAGCATCAGGGCTAAACAAAGATGGGACGCCTACAGAAAGCAATAGAAAGCTGCAGGGAAAATGGCTACCCCATACAAGCCTATGGGGAAAAAAAATCTCATTGCCCACATCTAAGATGGCTTCGCCCACAGCCAACCATTCGGCTAGGGACCGAAACCGGAAGGCCTCATGAACCACAGCAGGGACCAGAAAGCCCAAGGTACCATGTCACCCCCACCCCCCATAGCGCCAGAGCATACTCCGCACTGACAGGGAGAAGGAAGGACACACAGACCGGGTACTGGGCAGACCAGGGGGATCTCTTTGCAGGCACAAATCCCATTATCCCCAGGGGAGGGCCCACATCCCCAAGGCCAGCAGGGGCAAGGAGGGCACATTTACTCACCATACCTTGGACCGGGTGGGCTCCGCTACGGGCAGAGTGCCTCCCACCTGAAGTGGGGGTGCTGCCAGCCGATGAGTACGCTGCGACTCAGGGCATTCCAGGTCGATGCGTCTCAGCAAAGCATCCGCTCCGTCCCCCTCTGGACCAGGGGGCACTGACATGGCTAGACCTAGGTTGGAACTATAACATGCTCATGCTCGTAGGCCAGACTGGGGGGGACCATAAGGATCTGGTTTATCCAGTGTGAAGCCCCAGCCGGCGTTGTTTCTTGTAGATCGCCAGGAAAAGTCTTCCCTGAACACTAGCTAGCAAGTGAGTGAACATGAAAGAAAATATTCTGAAATTAAAAAAAAAAAAAACCAGACTGGAGACCCAGCAGGAAACCTAGGTCCAACTCCTTTTCTCTAGGCAGAAACAAACTGATGTGCTGAATAGTTCAGTGGGGGGTTATGTCTAGGGAGCAGACCCCTGGGCATGTGTATTCAAATCTTAACTGCCTAGACTATTCCTGATAGGAGGAGCATAAATCAGCTCATGGAGATGAGGCTGCATCTGTCGACGGACGATAGAGAAACTGGATTTTTGTCTTACCGTAAAATAGTTTTCTCTGATGTTCATTGACGGACACAGCACCCACCCCTCTGTGGAGTTGGGTTATGTATTCTTCTGACACTGCTGGTTACTAAACTGAATCCTAGAAGCAGGAAGTGGGAGTATACCACCTGGGACTGCCCAATGGGTGTAGTTAAAGCTCTTATCTTTGTTAACCCTTTTCCACCTAGTGTCCTACTCCTAGGAAGCACAGCATAAGCCATTCAACTAATTGGGAATTGTTACTTGCTGGGTTTGTTACCCACCCCTCATGCTGATACTGCTTTGGGACGTCCCATTTGACTAATGAAGATATGTTACTGTGTTCGCCAATGAACGAGAGAGAACGCATTTTAAGGCAATTGGCAGCTAAAAAAAATAAAAAGTCTGCTTTTTTCTGAGAAATCAAAAACTTAGACAAAGAAGTGGCTGTGGATAGGGTATACTTGAATTTTGTAAAAGCCTTTGACACAGTTCACATACAGCTAAAGTGCAATGGGCTAAGGTTATTAGTGGTGTACCCTAAGGTTCAATGTTGGGACCCTTACATTTCATATATTTATAAATGATATAAAGTTTGGGATTAAAAGTTCCAATTTAGTGTTTGCAGATGACACCAAGCTTTGTAGAAAAATAATGTTCTCAGGGGATGCCTCCAACTTATAAGTTGCCTCAATGCACTATTTAATTGGGAAACTACTGTATGTGGCAAAGGAGGTTTAATATTGATAAAAGTACATTTATACAGTTAGAGGATTAAAAACATGCATGTACCATACATTCTAGGAGGAGAAAAGCTGGGGGAGTCAATAGCGGATAAAGATCTGGGTGTTCGGTTAGATCATAGACTTAATAGCATGCAATGCCAAGCTACAGTTTTGAAAGCAAGCAAAATATTTTCTTGTATTAAAAAAGTTATAGACTTCAGAGAGAGAGAGAGACAATTTGGCCCCTGTATAAAACTGGTAAACCCTCATTTGGAATATGCAGTTCAGTTTTGGGCACCTGTACACAAAAAGGATACTGGAGATCTGGAGAAAGTGCAAAGAAGGGCAACTAAACAGATTAGAGGCATGAAGGAGCTTCGCTGTGTAGAAAGATCAGCTGGACTAAATGTATTCTCTTGAATAGGAGGAGATTAAAGGGAGGTATGATTACCACGATAAACAATTCGTCCATATAGTGCACTTGGTGTAGATTTATTCACTTTCAAGCCATTACAGAGGATATTTTCATCTGCAGAAAAAGAGATTTAACTTCCATACACAAAAGGCTTCTTCCTAGGATCTGTGAAAATTTGGAATAGACTCCCTCAACTAGTTCTGGTGAGCTAAGTAGATTGTGCTGGGTGCATTCTAAAAGCACAAAATAGACCTAGATAATAACAAATACACAATAACACCAGAGATTATTGATCTAGGGCAGTGCTCCCCAACCTTTTTATCGCCGCGGACCGGTCAACGTTTGATAATATTTCTGTGGTCCGCTGGGGGGTGTGGGGGATGTCAATGCAGAGTGACCAGCGTGCCCCCTCAATGCAGAGTGCCACAGCGTGCCCCCATCAATGCACAGTGACCACAGCGTGCCCCCAATCAATGCACAGTGACCACAGTGTGCCCCCAATCAATGCACAGTGACCACAGCATGCCCCCAATCAATGCACAGTGACCACAGCATGCCCCCAATCAATGCACAGTGACCACAGCATGCCCCCAATCAATGCACAGTGACCACAGCATGCCCCCAATCAATGCACAGTGACACAGCATGCCCCCAATCAATGCACAGTGCCACAGCATGCCCCCAATCTTTGCAGAGATGCCAGCGTGCCCCCTTTCAATGCAGAGATGCCAGCGTTCCCCCTGCGAGACCAGTGCACTTACCTCACGGCAGCTTCTCTTCAGTCCCGTGTCTCTTCGAGTCATCAGTCCTCCCGCCTCCTCCTCGGCCAATGGCATGGGGTTTGCCTTTCGGCCAATCAGGAAGCGGGAGGACCCACTCCCTGATTGGCCAGGAGGAGGATCCGTGTGACAATAGTGAATTTCCGTTCGCTATTGTCACACAATGGGTGGGCTCGGCCGCCACAGAAAAATTATTTAAAGTTCCTCGGGCGGCCCGGTACCGTTTGATCCACGGACCGCTACCGGTTCGAGGCCCGGGGGTTGGGGAACACTGATCTAGGGAATACTCTAATTGCCTCCTCAGGGATCAGGTAGGAATTTGGGGAGGCTATCCTCATCCAAGGGCATATGTAACTTGTTAGAGGTGTTTATTGCATGGATGCTCTGCCAACCTACATTTGAGCCAAAGGGTATATATGTACCAAAAGGAGCTTTCTTCTGGATATACAATTTGTAATATCAGTTAGCCCATTAACAAAATAGAGTAGAGCTACAGGCACGAGTTCCTGCTTCTGGAGGACAGGAGGTACCATTAGGATAGATCCAGGATTCTGGAACCTAACCATGGACCAAACGTGGATCATGTTGATTGAGCAAGAAGCCCATCCTGGAGGACCGGACCGTAGTGTGGCTTAACCACTTCAGCTTCAGAAGATTTACCTCCATTCATGACCAGGCCATTTTTTTGCGATACAGCACTATGTTACTTTGGCAATTGCCCGGTCGTGCGATAATGTATCCAAAAAATAAAACATATGGGGGTTTTTTTCGCCACAAATAGAGCTTTCTTTTGGTGGTATTTTATCACCTTTGCATTTTTTATTTTTTTTCCCCAAAAACAAAAAAGGCCAATATTTCCTCCTATAAAACCTACAATAAAAACATATAAAGAAAATTGAATTTTTTCATCAATTTATGCCATAGTTTGTATTCTGCTACAAACTATGGGATATATTTATATCATATATATGTAGCACTGCCCCCGCAAGGACTGCTTGATATTCACTCTGTGGGTTCTCCCTGGTTACCAGCACACAGCCATAAGCAAAGACAATTCCTTAATTCTTCTTGGCTAACACTAAAATAATCAGTCCAGGGGTATTTGGTTGTTTCTGTGTTTTATAGTAAAATGGGGGATCGGAGAAGGAAATAGTTGGATACTCCAACTTTAACTATTCACAGTGATTGAGGACTCCTATCTGCTCTGCTTTACTATAGATTTGGTACAACCAGGCTGTTGATTCATCCTGCCACTTTGGGTGAATGTGGATTAAGCCTCCTATGCTTAAGATGACTTGGTGAACAACTAATTATCTTCAGGACACCTAGTATCCTCTCTCTCTCTTCTTCGGCTGACACCCGTCAACTGACTGTTCTACTAGCAGGGGTGGCCCCCCTCAGGTCAGGTCTCTTTACATGAGTCCCTGTACTCACGATACTGTAGTTCCAGGGTCTCCAGTGTCTCCTCTTCGTCAGCTCTCGAGGACCTCTGGGTTCAGCTCTTCTCTACCGCTCCTCTGGCCCTCAGGTTGACTTCCTGCAACCGCATGGCACTTCTACAGAGGAGGAGGCAGTCGCCCCCTCCCTCAGGGACTCCGTTCTTCAGTCAAAGACCCCACAGCACATGTGCTCCACCCTTTTATACAGTATTTCAGAATGTACTGAGGCGACCTGCCATCTGCCAATCACCAGGACTGTATCAAAAGTATATGCACCCATTAGTCAGCTTTCCTCCCACTGTCCAACATGCCTCATGGACCATGAACCAACATGCCTCCATGCAACATGGACCAGTGTGAAACACTCTCTAGACTGAATGATTTTGCATGCTGAGCACAATGAGCAGACTCCACTAACAGCTCCTGCTCTCTGGTAGGCAATGATTAGTGACTTCTAGCTGGACTGAGATATTGTGACGGACAAATTGGACACTGACACACTTAACGCATATTTGGGAACCAATAACGCCAATAGTGATCAGTGATAAAAATATGTCCTGTCACTGTACTAAATAGCACTGGCTGGGAAGGGGTTCAGGGACGATTAAGGGTTAACTATGTTCCTAGCAAGTGTTTTCCTACAGTCTGGGAGGTGTTTTTAACTAGGGGGAAGCCATGGATCCATGTCCCTGCTTTGCAAGAGCATAGGATCAATGCCTCCTGTAAGTGAGAGAAAGGCAATTTGATTTGTTTACATAGGAAGACTACCGTTCTGCTTCTGTAAAGAACAATTGGCGGGTGCAGGTGGACAGAGTCTGTGGTACCCACTGATCAGCTTCCCATTGTGCATAATTACAGCACCAGCAAGCTGTCGCGCATTCGTGCCCCGTACCTGGAAGTGCAGGACCACTTATATGTACACACGTGATCTAGGGCACAGCCCTGTAGCAGTAAAACTATTATAGGCTGGTCGGCAAGTGGTTTGGAGATGACAGGAAAGGCTGAGCAGATATGAGCACTTAGGAAAAATGGTATAAGCCCTTCTATTCCCAGCATGACTGAGTATGTTAGCAAATTACAGACCCATCTACATTATGCAATAAAACTATAACACTATTTCAGCTGTAACTCTTACCAGCATTTGGGTAACAAATGATGTAGGACGTAGTACTTTTTCCAATGGTTTCAATAAAAGGCCTCATTTCAAGAGCACCCAAAGCACAGTTTAAGCCAATGCTGTAAAGAAAATGTATTGTTATGAAGTACTGGATACCAAAAAGAAAAAAAGCAATCTAAATTCTGAAACACTCAAATTTTAGCTAAACCTTTATATGAACAGTTTTGTCACAAACATAAAAGTAAAACAAATCTTACCCATCAGTAACTTGACAATAAAATAAGCTTGGACTAATGTAGCTATGCAAATACCTTACCTGTAGGACCCATCTAGAAGCTGGAAATCACTGTAGTATACTATTAAAGTGATCTCCACTAGCTTCTAGGTCCCATGCGAAGCAGCTGCCGTTCAGCAATGTGAACACAATTTGTGGTATGTTACAGAGATATTAAGCTGTCCCCATTGGGAGAAGACCGTGATTATTGCTAGTGGCTATAGCAGCTGCCAGCAATAATCACTAGGGAATCCAGCACCTGGTTGCACCCAAGTTGATCAATGAACTTGGCACGTTCAGCCTTCCCATTAACAGTTTAAATCTCGCCTGGTTCCTGCTGAATCAGACAGGATTCGAACAATGCATAGCCGGCTTTAAACGCCTGTACAAAAATGCACTATATGAGCTTTTTTTATGCCGAGGGAACTGGTGGATTTTAGGGCCAGTGTGCATAGATGCAAAAGAGAAGATCCTCAGAAGTGATGCAATAGAATTGGCATAGTTCGTTTGTTAATAAAGTACTATTAAAAAAGTCAAATTCCTTAAAGAAGTGTTATATAGCAAAACAAAAACAAAAAACAAAACAAAAAACACAAACCTATATGGCTGCAGCATTGGTCCGATGCTGCAGCTGTCTCCTACCGGCTTTAAGACCGATAATTCAGCAATCATATGATCGCTGATCACTCCGTTCTCAGTCTTCACTGAGCAGATAGGTGACTGTGTCTGGAGAAACAGGCTCTGGAGGGTGCGAAAGTGGCTGCCTCTGGGTTTCGGCAGCACTCCTGTGACCCAGAAGAGAAATGGGACCAAAAAAGCTTTGGCCACACTTCTAACAAGATAAATAGTGTTTGTAATGTTAAGACAAACACCAAAGGAAACTTGTATACAAAAATGCAAGGATTATAAAAAGCAGGTTGTCTAATTAAAAAGGTAAACCGACATTGAAATGCCTCTGCCCTTTCACAAAGGAAACTTGTTTACAAATCCACAAGGGTTATAAAACGTTTAAAAAATTGTCAAGAAATCATGAAGGCCCTTTTTACAAACCAAACTCATTTTTCAGGGTATCCCTAAAAGCACTTTTCCATGGTCATTTGCCAGGAATGTTGGACAGTGTGCACTAGCGCTATATGTATATTTTTAATTCTCGATGCCTTCTATTGTTTTCCTAAATTGTATGAAAGGGGTTCGGTTTAAAAAAACAGGTTGGATGCTCTGCACAGGAGCCATTCAGAGATAGTTTCTCTTTTTCTTAACCACTTAAGGACCAAGCCTATTTCTGACACATGTTGTTTACAAGTTACAAAAAATGGATTTTTGTAAAATTTTACCGTAAAATCCTTTACTCTTAAGCTCATTGACAGACGTAGTCCTCCTTGATTAATATCAACTCGGGTTATACTGCCCTCTACAGGAGTAGGACTAGACAGGAAAGAAAACGTTCTGGCCACACCCTAGGGGCAGTCCCAGAGGGTATATCCTCTCACTTCCTGCTACAGCAAATCAGTTATGTCACAAAGCAGTGTTTAGAGAATTTAACCCAACCCAAAAACAGAGGGGCGGGTACTACGTCTGTCAATGAGCTTAAGAGAAAAGGATTTTACGGTAAGATTTTACAAAAAAATCTATTTTTCTCTGTCGCTCATTGACAGACGTAGTCCTCCTTGATTAATATCAACTCGGGACGTCGCAAAGCAGTGCCACAAATGAGGGGTGAGAAAATGGAAATCAAAATCCAATCTAGAAGGCCCAACCGGTGCCAACTAGAAGTTTTAAAGGCTCATCAATCACACGATGAGACTCAACTGAAATTCCAACGGAAAAAAAAAACCCTCGAGGTAGACCACCGGTCTCCTCAAATTGCGGCCTGCAAAACCTTGCGGCCAAATGAGGCATCCGCCGATGCCATCACATCAACTTTATAAAATTTTGTAAAGGTATGAACCGACGACCAGGTAGCCGCCTTGCACACCTGGACCACTGACGCCTGATGGCGGTAGGCCCAGGAAGTACTGAGCGCTCGAGTGGAGTGCGCCTTAACAGGGAACGGAGGATTCCGACCCTTAATAGAATAAGCCTGTACCACCGTCTGTCTAATCCAGTGTTTCTCAACTCCGGTCCTCAAGGCACACTAACAGGCCAGAATTGCAAGAAAACTGAAATGCATCACAGGTGATATCATTTGCTGCTCAGTGATTGCAGTATTCTAGTCTGCATCTCCCCAAGGTAATACTTAAAATCTGGCCTGTTAGTGTGCCCTGAGGACCGGAGTTGAGAAACACTGGTCTAATACATTTGGAGATAGTCGCGGCAGATGCAGGTAACCCCTTTCTGGGGCCATCCGTGATCACAAAAAGTGAATCCATCTTACGGAACGATTCCGTAGTCTTCAGGTATACCCTGATTGCCCGAACCACATCCAAGAAATGCAACGCATATTCCTGAGGATGATTGGGCTTAGGACACAAGGAAGGTAGCACAATATCTTCATTCAGATGAAAATCTCAAACCACCTTAGGAAGAAAACGGAATTTTTGTAAAATCTTACCTGTAAAATTCCTTTCTCTGAGTCCTCCGACAGTCGCCGCCCACTTCATATTCATCACCAATGGGGTTATGTCCTTTATTCCGTAGGAGTAGCTAGGCAATAGAATATGTTAATACAAAGATTTTTAACATATCCCACCCCCAGGGGGTGGTCCCCTCAGTACATAACCCTCCACTTCCTGTATCCAACTCAGTTTCAGTGGAATAGCAGTAGAGAGTACATCAAAACCCCAAAAGAGGGGCGGGGGCGGCGACTGTCGGAGGACTCAGAGAAAGGAATTTTACAGGTAAGATTTTACAAAAATTCCGTTTTCTCTTACGTCCTCCGACAGTCGCCGCCCACTTCATATTCATCACCAATGGGGAAGTCCCAAAGCAGTGTAAACATGAGGGGTGGGAAGAACACAGCCGCGCCCAAGGCAACGCCGTCTCCCCATCAGAGAAAGGAACCTTACCAAAGGAAGGAAACCAGTTGGGCATAAGAACAAAACACTCGCTCAACAGGAGCAAGAAAACCCAGGGAAAAAACAAAAATCCCAAAAAGCCAAAGAACCCGTAACAAGGGCTCTAGGGAACTGCCGCACTAAGAACCTTGCGGCCAAAGGAAGCATCAGCCGATGCCTGAACATCTACTCTGTAGAAT
This sequence comes from Pelophylax lessonae, assembly GCF_965119305.1. Taxonomy (NCBI): domain Eukaryota; kingdom Metazoa; phylum Chordata; class Amphibia; order Anura; family Ranidae; genus Pelophylax; species Pelophylax lessonae. The sequence goes on along the minus strand of NC_138770.1, from coordinate 483,895,662 downwards.
ATCGTGAAAGTGTGTACGGTCGACTAAGTCGCCGCCTCACACACCTGGGCCACAGAGGCCCCATGACGACAGGCCCAAGACGTACTCAGAGATCTGGTAGAGTGCTCCTTCACAGGTACAGGGGGAACTTTTCCCCTCAAAGCATAGGCCTGATCAATGGTCTGTCTGATCCATTTGGCGATTGTAGAAGCCGACGCCGCCATGCCCTTCCGAGGACCTCCCGGAAGGACAAACAAGGCATCCGACTTGCGAGAAGACTCAGTCGATGTGAAATAGACTCTAATCGCCCGGACAACATCCAAGGAGTGAAGCAACACCTCCGTCGGATGCTTCGGCTTCGCGCAAAGCGAAGGTTTGACAATGTCCACATTGAGATGAAAGTCCGAAACCCTTTTTGGAAGAAAAGAAGGGTTAGGTCGCAAGACCACCTCGTCCAAATGCACAACCAGACACGGAGACTTGTAGGACAAGGCTGCCAGCCCCGACACTCGTCGAGTCGAGGTGATAGCCACCAAAAAGGCGACCTTCCTGGACAACAAAGACAGCGAGATCTCCCTGAACCTTTCAAAAGGAGCACGCTGCAACACTGATAGAACTAGATTCAAATCCCAAGGGGTAAGAGGTTCCCTCCTAGGAGGGATCAGATGACGTACCCCCCGCACAAAAGTGCTAACCAAAGAATCAGATGCCACAGGCCGTCGAAAAAGAACGGCCAAAGCAGACACCTGACCCTTGATCGTGGCCAGCGCCAGACGCTGGTCAACACCCGTCTGAAGGAAGGGCAACACCCTAGACACCGAATAAGTGTCAGGAGAGAAACCCCTGGATACGCACCAGGCAAAATACGCCTTCCAAGTACGGTAATAAACCTTCCGAGGAAGACTCCCTCGCATTTATTAAGGTGTGAATGAACTCAGGGGAAAGACCCCTGTTCCTCAGGACCTCGGTTTTAACCGCCAGGCCGTCAAGGCCAGCGACTGTAAAGCAGGATGGAAGATCGGTCCTTGCGACAGAAGATCTTCTCGAAAAGGCAGACGCCACGGGGCGTCGATTGCCAGATTTACGAGGTCTGCGTCCCAGGACCGGCGAGGACAGTCCGGTGCCACAAGAATCACCGTGGTCGGTTCCGCGAAGGAACCTGGACAGCAATTGAATCGGCGGGAACGCATACATCAGATGGTACTGATGCCACGGGGCAACCAACGCGTCCGACGCGTCTGCCCGAGGATCGCACTCCTTGCCACGAACCGTGGTACTTTGTAGTTCAGACGAGACGCGAACAGGTCTACCTCCGGAAGACCCCACCTCGCGCACAACATCTGGAAGACAGCCGGGTGAAAGGACCATTCTCCCTGGTCCAGGGTTCGACGGCTCAGAAAAAACCGCCTGCCAAATTTTCACCCCCGGAATGTGACCTGCCGATATTGCCGGAACATGCGTCTCGGCCCAAGACAGAATCGCGGCCACTTCTCGAGCCGCCCGGGCACTCCTGGTGCCCCCTTGGTGATTGATGTAAGTCACCGCCATGGCATTGTCCGTCTGCACCCGAACCGGGTTCCAACGACGAAGACAGAGGAGTATCGCTCTCAGTTCCAGAACGTTGATCGGAAGGGAGGATTCCTCCGTCGACCAAACACCCTGGGCGGACAGAACGCCCAGAACACCACCCCAGCCCGACAGGCTGGCGTCCGTGGCGATCACCGTCCACGAAAGGGGACGAAAAGACTTGCCCCCCGATACTGAGGGGGATAGAAGCCACCACAGAAGATCCCTTCTGGTCTGAGAACTCAATGACATCTGGAGATCCAGAGACTGCGGACGCCTGTCCCACCTGGACAATATCTCCGCTTGGAGATCCCGCGTGTGAAACTGGGCGAAGGGAAATCGCCTCGAAAGCCGAGACCATCAATCCCAGACACCGCATGCACGTCCGAAAGGACGAAGATGGAACGTCCCTGAGGGACCTGACTGCCTCCTGAAGAGCTGCGAGTTTTTCTTCCGGCAGGAAGACCTACGCCTGGACAGAGTCCAGAATCATACCCAGGTAAAAAATCCGAACCGATGGGCACAATGTCGACTTTGGAAAATTGATCGTCCAACCAAACTCCTGCAGAGTCTGTAACGTGAAGGACAGATCCTCCTCCAGACCCTGGCTGGTCGCAGACACCAGATATCCCAGGACCGAGATGCCCTGGGCTCTCAACAAAGCCAGAACAGGCGCCAGCACCTTGGTGAACACCCGCGGAGTCGAGGCGAGGCCAAAAGGCAATGCCACAAACTGGGAATGATCTTCCGCTATGGCGAATCGAAGGTACCTCTGGTGCCCCTCGAAAATCGGGACGTGAAGATACGCATCCTTCAAGTTGATGGAGGCCATGAACTCCCCCGGAATCAGGGCAGCCACCACCGACCGCAGAGATTCCATGCGAAACTTGCGCACCCGCACAAAGCGGATCAGAGCTTTCAAGTCCAGAATCGGACGTACCTTGCCCTCCGTCCTGGGCACGGTGAACAGATTGGAATAGAACCCCCGAAATCTGTCCCGATGAGGCACCGGGACCACCACTCCCTGAGCCCTCAGGTTCTGCACCGCTAGATGCAGGTCCCGCAAACGCTCCGGGGATAGCAGAAGATTTGAGGGAAAAAATCTGCTCTCCGGCCGAGAGAGAAACTCGATCTTGTACCCAGATCGAACGATTTTCTGAACCCACCTGTCCCGAACCCGGGACAGCCATGGCTGAGCGAAAACCGAGCAAGCGTCCCCCCACCCCTGAGTCGGGTGAGGGCGCCCCTTCAGGCCGCACTGTTGTGGGCCGCGGAACCGGTGTGTTAGCCTCGATCTTTGGACGGCTTGCCCCTATAGTGTGACCGAAAGGCACGAAAAAAGACCCCTGAGGGGGCCGAAAGGAGACATGCTTCTTACCAGGAGCCGTCTTAGTCTTGTGGGATCGAGGCAAGAGCGTGCTCTTACCACCCGTGACCCCCAAATTAGGGCATCAAGGGATTCACCAAGAAGGCGAGAACCACCAAAAGGCAGAGTAGCTAAGGTCTTACGCGAAGATTGGCCACCGACCCAACACTTCAACCAAACCAGGCGGCGAGACAACACCGCCACACCATGTACACGTGCAGCCAACGGAACCATATCCAGGTCCGAATCACACAAATACATGACACCCTGGTGGATTTGATCCACCATATCCCAAGTCGCCTGGGGGGCAGAATCAGCCACCAGGACACGTCTAATCACCTGCGTCCAGCTCGCGACCACCTGGGCCGCCATAAGTGAAGCAATAAGGCTTTAAACATAGAACCCATAATAGAATAGGTATGACGGGCAAGGGACTCCATCCTCTTGTCCGTGGCATCCCGGAACACCGGGGTGTCTTCAGCAGGAATCGCAGTGGACTTGTTCAAAACTGCTATCGCGTGGTCCACCGGAGGGGGGACACACCAACGCTCATCAGTAGCGGTCATAAAAGGATAGCGTAGCTTAAACCTACTCGGTACAGCAAAAGGTTTGCGTATATTACGCCAATGTTCATTCACAGCGCGTTAAAAACATCAGTGCAGGGAAACACCTGCGACATTTTGCGCCTTTTCTGCGTCCCATAAGCCACCAAGGCAGCAGGGGGACATTGTTCATCCTCTAAACGCAGTGTTTGCTTGATAGAAGCAACCAATACATCCATGAGTGCAAGCTCTTCAGACGAGCCAGGGGAAGAATTATCAACCCCCTCTACCTCAGCCTCCACCTCTGACCCTACAAGGTCCAGGGAGGAACGGGACCCCGATAGGGAGACCCCAGCCACAGCAGCCCCATCACCATCCTCCTCTGAACCAGAGGAAATTAAAACTCTGGGTCATGTGTGGATTGAGCAGCCACCAGCAGGTGCACCTGAGCAGCAAGATTAGCCACAAACGCAGCCAAAACCCCCCCCTGGAGGGGGGGGGGGGGAGGAGAGACAGCAGTCCCTTGTGAGCCCACCAAGGTGGCAGGAATTTTGCTTTCCTGAGAATCCATTGCCCCCAGAGCAGATCGGAAAAGAAAGGGTTAACAGCCCCCACAACAAGCGCGGCGAGCGCTGCCCACCGCACACACACACTTAGCCCAATATGAGACCCCCACAGGGAGAAAAGGCTAAACCTAGGTAATGACACAGAGATAAATAAAACCTGTAAGGTCCAATGCTGCTGCTGCTGCTCCGATCGGTGCGCCCAGGGAATGCAATACAGGGCGCTTCTGTGTAAGCCTATGCAAGGCTACAAGAAAATGGCCGCCAGCAGTGTTACCATGCGGCCGGAGCGAGCGCTGACAAAATGGCGTCGTTTGGCGCCGAAAACTCCGCTCCCTCACACAGTGAAATGCACAGTAAACATGGCGGACCGCCGCAGCGGTCTTAGAAATGTGCCCCAACACGATACATGCATGTTATACAGCACACAGTCTGACACACAGATCCAGTCTGACACAGAAGTGCAGCACAGCCCCCCTCCTTGCAGCCCACAGCATGCACCAGAGAGATAGGGAACATTTACAGTGTGACAGAGGCAGGGTAACACAGTCCCAGACTGACAGCCCTCAGACAGACAGGTCCCCACATAGATTTACACTTACCTCATAGGTGGCGTGGGGAACCCGCACAGGCGAACAAGCCGCTGTACATGAGACAGGGAGAGTCGCATCCAGGACGCAGCAATGGTGGGTTGAGAAACCGCACAGCGTCCAGTGAGGTAGCCACCTCACCATAGCATCCCTGCACCGAACAGGGATGGGTCGTTCAGAAACCTCAGGAGCGGTACCTGACTGAACGCTCGATGGCGGGCTGAGAAACCACTGACCCACAACCTGCGACCAGGGGGGTCAGCCCGAGACGCAACCCGCATGATCCTCTTCATCAGAAGAACTAAACTAATGCTGGTAAAAATAACAGCTAAGTAAAGAAAGAGAAAAAAACTCAAATAAAATCAAAAGAAAAGAAAGGCTGAGACAAAAGCCCTAGCATAGAGACATGCAGCCACTCCTGACAAGCTAGACATTGAAACTGAGTTGGATACAGGAAGTGGAGGGTTATGTACTGAGGGGACCACCCCCTGGGGGTGGGATATGTTAAAAATCTTTGTATTAACATATTCTATTGCCTAGCTACTCCTACGGAATAACCCCATTGGTGATGAATATGAAGTGGGCGGCGACTGTCGGAGGACGTAAGAGAAAGGATGGCTTCGGATGAAGAACTACCTTATCCCTTATGAACCACTAGATATGGGGAATGGCATGATAATGCAGCCAGTTCTGACACCCTGTGTGCAGAAGTGATAGCCACCAAGAAGGCCACCTTCTGGGATAATGTAAGCAAGGGAATCTCCCTGATATTTTCAAAGGGAGGTTTCTGAAGAACCGACAAACACCAAATTAAGATCCCAGGGCGGTAAGGGCGCGCACTGGTGGAGCCAAGTGCCGCACCCCCTGGACACCAAGGAATGAGTAGCCCAAGGCTTCTGAAAGAAGATTGCTAATGCTGAAACCTGACCCTTGATAGTGCTCAAGGATAGTTTCTGCTCAACCCCCCTTTTGCAGAAAAGCCAAGAATCGGGTCACCGCATAGGTACGTGGGGGAAATTCCAAAGATTCACACCACGCGATATAAGTCTTCCATGTGCGATAATAGACTTTGCTGGAAGTCGCTTTCCTTGCTTTAATTAGAGTAGGAATAACTGAAGCTGACAACCCTCTGTCCTTCAGTACCTGGGTCTCAATAGCCAGGCCATTAAAACCAGCGACTAAAGCACGATGGAAGATCGGTCCTTGAGACCGCAGATCCTCCCTGAGAGGAAGTCTCCGAGGAGCGTCCGCGACTAGCCTGTCCAAGTCGGCGTACCCGGCTTGACGAGGCCAGCTCGGAATTTCCAGGATAACTGGAGTTCCCTCCACCTCTATCCTGCGGAGACATCTCAGCAGCAATTTGAGAGGGGGGAAGACATATAGTAGCTGATACTGCCTTTACAGGCCGTTCAGCGCGTCTGCTGCGTCCGCTAGAGGATCGCGGGTGCGAGCCCTGTTGAGCCAACCTACCAACAGATCCATATCCGGGGTGCCCCAATGAAGGGACAGCTGGTGAAATACCTTTGGATGTAGAGACTATTCCTCTTGATCCAGAATCTGACGGCTGAAATAATCTGCCTGTCCACCCCTGTGATAAATATCGGAGAGAACTGGAACAACTGTTCCCCCAATAAGAATGTTGGCCACTTCTATGGCCGCCAGGACACTCTTGGTGCCCCTTGGTGATCGACCTAAGTCATGACCGTGGCATAGTCCGATTGGATCCGAACCGGGCTGCCCTGGAGCTGCTCGGTCCAGTAAATCAGACAAAGTCTGATCACTCTCAGTTCCAACACATTTATCGGTAACCTGGAATTTATCAGAAGAAATGACTTCCCCTGGCTGAGCATCGGAGACCGAAGCCACCAGACCAGAGCCTCCCTGGTCCGCTCACTCAATCAGATCCGATTGTCCAGGGAATCGGGATTCCGATTCCATATGAGAAGAATCTCCTCTTTGGAGAATTCGGGTATGAGACTGGGCAAACGGTACTGCCTCTAAGGAGGCGACCATCAATCCCAGCCAGTTGACGGACAGCAACATCCGAATCATTGACTGAATCTTCTGGAGTTTCTCCGCATGGAGAAACACTCTTGCCAAGGATGTATCCAAAATTAGGCCCAGATAGTTCAGTCTCCTGGTGAGAACCAGGGATGATCTTTGGGAAAAGCAACGAAAACGCTGATGTCCTGCGAAGATGGGGATATAAGGATAGGCATCCTAAATGTCTATGGACGCCAGGAAATCCCCCTGATGCAGGGAGGCCAACACTGTATGGATGGACTCCATCTCTTCCAAGACCAGAATTGGACGCACCTAGCCCTTTTTCCTGGGCATTGTGAACAAGTTCGACTAGAACTCCTCCAAGGAATGGGAACTACCACTGCTTGTTGTATCAAGCTGTCCCCCACAAAGCTTTTACGCGACCCGGGGATGTCAACTATTAGAAGGGAAGAATCGCACCGGTGGAAGTGATCGAAAATCGATCTTGTATCCCGACCATATGACCTTGCGAACCCCTTTATCCGGGATTCTGGAAAGCCCTGGATCCGGAAACCGGTGAAGACGTCCCCCCACCCTAGAGATGGGTGGGGCCCATTCTGTCAGTCCAACGGGATAACAGTGGCTTTATTTAGCCTGGAAATCGGTGAGTCCACTATTGGTGGTACCGTCCATCTTTGTAATGAGGGATTCCTCAAAATGATAGCGCCTAGCCATGCGTTTGGAAATAGCAGGGCTCATTTACGGACGACCCTATTTGGGCAAGGGAAACCCTTCACCATTTTGGTAGGCTTGCTAGTACCAAAAAAAGAATATGAGTCTCAGCTACCTCTGCCGGTGTAACCTCAAGATTTAAGGTTTCCCGGACAGACACAACTAGTGCTTCCACCAACGCTTCTTGTGCTATGGCGGAGGCAGAAGCGTCCTCCTTACTGTCTGAGGAGACCGTACCTGAGACAACAACCCCAGAAAAGGGACTGCAATGACCAGCTCAGAATCCGTATCTGAGGTATCAGATGACATAGGGGTAGGCGGGGGTCGCTCTTCTTGACCCCCGTCCCTGACAGGCTACTTCCACCCGGGATACCAAAGACTCCAAAACTGCTGATAATGCATCATCACAAGTGGGGTACTGGAGGGTCCTGCGGCCACCCTGAGGGGATCAGGTGGGGATACATGTGTGGCAGGGTTCATGTAACAAGACACTTGCCAGCAAACACAAAAAAATTAATTGCAAGAAAAAAACATCTTTTTTTTTTTTTTTAACTTAGCCCCCCAGCGCAATAGTGCCCCTCAGTCTACCTGCTTGGACCCCTCAGAAAGAGAGAGAGACCCCAAGGCTCACCTGATGCACAGAAGTTTCTTATCAACCTGCTTCCAGCACTGTCTGTTACAGACAGGAAGTCTTTGGCTTGCTTTCCCTGGGCCAAGGAGGCGGCTCCGCCCCTTTACACGCCTTCCGGCGCCTCCCAATTACTCCACGAGGTGTTTGGTCACCTCAAACATGGCCGCCCCCATGCTGGAGACACGAGGCTACGCCAATATGGCGGCCTTGTGCGATCTGCAGAAAAATGGCGGCGGCCTGTGTAGGATAGCGGCGGCTTGCAAGTTAGCAGCGGCCTGCGGGATGTGTGCATTCGGCCTGTGCGGCCTGTGGAAGTGCCTCGGCCTGCGGGAGGTGTCCTCGGTCTGCGGGAGGCTGTGCTGCCTGTGGAAGTGACCGGCTTTCTGGAGGGATGGCGATCTGTGGCTGCAGTAACTCAGGCATAGGCATCGGCCTGTGTACACACTAGACCGGTAGGATACCTCTATATCTCAATAGCCTTTTAGTAGTCTGCCACTGACTTCAGTCACCCTTACAGTCATATAGTGACTTTAGATAGTCAGCTCCCAAACCAAGCCTCCTGGTTTCTATTCACAAAAATCACACTCAAATTGGGGGATCTGTGACCTGTTATAGGATAAAGGGGAGACCCAGAAACTGAGTGTCCGACCATCCCAGAGAGGGGCCCGCGTCCACCAACAAACCCAACAGGGGGAGAGGGGGAACATTCTACTCACCATACCGGAACCAGGCGGGTGCCAACTCCTGACAGAACCCCTCTCCACCGGGGTGGGGGGGCTGTCGACCAATACGGACGCCGTGACTCTGTTGGTCATTGGCGTACAGGCGAGACGTTTAACTCGCAGGGTCAGTCCCCGTCCAGTGGGACTATGTCGCGGCCGACCCAGCGCGGAGCTATGGCCTGCACGCGCTCGTAGGCTGAACTGGGGTGACCACTGGATCTCAACGTCCAGCCCGTCGCCCAGTTTCAGCGTACTTGCTTGAAGATCTCACAGGAACACTGGAGAAAAAAAGCTGTCTAAAAAAAGTATTTCTAAACAAATCCTGCCAGGACCGAAGATCCTAGCAAGGAATCTAGGTCCTTACTCCTAACTAGACAGAAAAAAACTGATTTGCTGTAGCAGGAAGTAAGATGGATATACCCTCTGGGACTGCCCCTAGGGTGTGGCCAGAACGTTTTCTTTCCTGTCTAGTCCTACTCCTGTAGAGGGCAGTATAACCCGAGTTGATATTAATCAACGAGGACTACGTCTGTCAATGAGCGACAGAGAAAATAGATTTTTTACTGAACAATGAGTATATCAGACCCCGATTAATGGTCTATACATATATTCATATAGATGGAGATTACTATTCCCTTCTTATATTTATACTTATGTTTATTGCCTATATTTTTGTAGTCTATGTCAGTGGAGACCCCCGAAGCGGACACAAACATTGCTATACATGCATATCCTGTTTTTCCCTGTGGCCCGATTAAACAAATGTTCAACCAAAATTGTTGAACAATAGGTATGATATTAATCCTGTGTTGTATTTAATCATTTGTCTGTACTATGACTATACCTGGTGATGGTGCAGGAAATAGAAATATGAACGGTCATATGTAGATACATTTTCTGGTATCCCACAGTATATAGCAGATATTTTGCGATACATAACCTTATACCCGCTCCCGCACTCGTCCCCGGGGAGACTTTGTTGAGCATGCACTCCAGTTTATGTATTTTTCCATCTAGCTATTGGTGATAGGGCTTATTCGGTGAGGGAGCACAATCGGCCCCCTTGAACTTTGCGACCTTTTGCCACATTTCAGGCTTCAAACAAAGATATAAAACTAATTTTTTGTGAAGAATCAACAAGTGGGACACAATCATGAAGTGCAACGAAATTTATTGGATATTTCAAACTTTGTTAACAAATATAAAACTGAAAAATTGGGCGTGCAAAATTACTCAGCCCCTTTACTTTCAGTGCAGCAAACTCTCTCCAAAAGTTCAGTGAGGATCTCTGAATGATCCAATGTTGACCTAAATGACCAATGATAAATAGAATCCACCTGTGTGTAATCAAGTCTCCATATAAATGCACCTGCACTGTGATAGTCTCAGAGGTCCGTTTAAAGCGCAAAGAGAATCATGAAGAACAAGGAACACACCAGGCAGGTTCAAGATACTGTTGTGGAGAACACACCAAACATGTGAAAGAAGGTGCTCTGGTCAGATGAAACTTTTTGGCAACAGTGCAAAACGTTACGTTTGGCGTAAAAGCAACACAGCTCATCACCCTGAACACACCATCCCCACTGTCAAACATGGTGGTGGCAGCATCATGGTTTGGGCCTGCTTTTCTTCAGCAGGGACAGGGAAGATGGTTAAAATTGATGGGAAGATGGATGGAGCCAAATACAGGACCATTCTGGAAGAAAACCTGATGGAGTCTGCAAAAGACCTGAGACTAGGACGGAGATTTGTCTTCCAACAAGACAATGATCCAAAACATAAAGCAAAATCTACAAGGGAGTGGTTCACAAATAAACATATCCAGGTGTTAGAATGGCCAAGTCAAAGTCCAGACCGGAATCCAATCGAGAATCTGTGGAAAGAACTGAAAACTGCTGTTCACAAACGCTCTCCATCCAACCTCACTGAGCTCGAGCTGTTTTGCAAGGAGGAATGGGCAAAAATTTCAGTCTCTCGATGTGCAAAACGGATAGTGACATACCCCAAGCGACTTACAGCTGTAATCGCAGCAAAAGGTGGCACTACAAAGTATTAACTTAAGGGGGCTGAATAATTTTGCACTCCCAATTTTTCAGTTTTTTATTTGTTAAAAAAGTTTGAAATAGCCAATAAATTTCGTTCCACTTCATGATTGTGTCCCACTTGTTGTTGATTTTTCACAAAAAATTACAGTTTTATATCTTTACGTTTGAAGCCTGAAATGTGGCAAAAGGTTGCAAAGTTCAAGGGGGCCGAATACTTTTGCAAGGCACTGTATATATGTATAAACAATAACATAATGTCTATCTTTCAATGTAGAACCTTAGAGATCATCTCATTACAGCTACATGCCTCTGAAGAAGCGACAGCAAAATATGTCGGGCATTGTGTAGTGGAATTAGCCGTACTGGCTGATCACTTGAGGTTATATTGAGAAACCGCTCTTGTTTTTAATGTAAAAAACAATTTTTGTGATGTCTCTGTATGTATTTTGCTTTGTGCACACCTGTTCAATGTAATAATACGAAATAAAGATTGTATTTTAACTTTTACTTGTTGGTGGTTGAAACCAATTATTGGGTACCATTAAAGTCCCCCTTCTCCTAAGCCCTCATACTGCCACTATGTGGTAGGACTTATTAGTCCTTGATTTACAATTCATTTCCTTGGGATGTAGGTACCATTATATTTGTTTCTATATTCTAGTCAGCTTCAATGACACAACCCTATTTAATAGCGTACTAAGACTAGCGAGGCCAATCCGGGGCCACCAGAATGACCGGAATCTCTTCAGGTCTCAATCTCGCGCAAAAGCTGTGGCAGAAGCTTGAGGAGGCAAGGCGTAGATCAGACAATACTAGCCCCACTGAGCCACCAGAGTGTCTGTGGAGTCTGCAAGAGGATCCTGTAACCTTGCCACAAACCTTGGTACCTTTCTGTTGAGTAAGGACGCCAACAGATCCACCTCGGGGGGGGGGGGGGGGGGACCACTCCCCTTGGTCCAACGCTTGCCGACTGAGATAGTCTGCCTGACAGTTTTCCACACCTTGAATGTGTACAGCAGAGAGGGCCAGAACGAAGCGTTCTGCCCATTGGAGGATGCTGTATGGCTTCTTCGCTCTATGGCTTCTTTGCCCGGCCAAAGAGCCATAGAGCGATGCCACAAGACCAGTGACCCCCTGGTTTCCCGGCTCAGCCAAACCGAATTGTCCAGAAACCTTGGGCACTTGTCCCATTTCACCAGGAACTCCCACTGAAGGGACCTCATATGGAACTGTGCAAACTGAACCGCCTCAAAAGTAGATAACATCAGGCCCAGTACCTGAATGCAAGTTCGGAGGGAGGACCACCTGCTTGACAACAGTAGATGAATCGCAGCATGCAACTTCTGCAGTTTTTCCAGAGGAAGGAACACTCCGGGCTAGAGCTGAATCCTGAATCCTGAGTCAGACCCAGATAATCCAATTGTCAGGATAAAAGCAGAGCAGACTTCTGGTAGTTAAGAAGCCTAACCAAACTCTTTCAGGGTCTGTATAGTGATCTCCACATCGTCCATCAGGGCTGCAGAGGACTCCGATCGCAAGATGAGGTTTTCCAGGTAGCCCAGTAAAACAATCCCCCGCTGACGTAGCAAAGCCAAGGCCAACACTTTTGTGAAGACCTGAGGATTGGAGGAGAGACCAAAGTGTAATGCCACAAATTAATAATGTCCTTCTACCACAGCAAAGTGGAGGAAGCATTGGTGTCAGGCACATATTGGAATGTGCAGGTAAACATCCATGATGTTAATAGAAGCTAGAAAGATTCCCTGATGAAGGGACTTCACCACTGTGCAAATCAATTCCATTGTTAACGTTTGTCCTGCACAAAGCAGCTCAGGGCCTTGAGATTCAGAATTGGACGTACCTTGCCCTCATTCTTTGGGGCCGGGAACAGGTTTAAATAAAAACCCTGAAACTGATCTGATACCAAAATCGGGACAATCACACCCTGAAGCAACAGGGTTTGAACCCCCCCTCACCCTAGAAGAGAGCTTGCAATCGGTCCAGGGACAGACGTACATTGGAAGGGAAGATCCTTTCCCCGAGGGCAAGAATGAAACTATCTTGTAACCAGATAGTATCACTCAGTGGACCCATCTGTCACTTACCAAGGAGGTCTACGGGCCCAGAAACCAGCAAAGTCGTCCCCCCCCCACCCCAGGCACGGGTAAGGACGCACCTATATGCTGAAGGAGCCCTGTCTGCGGGTCTATAAAATCCTGCTCTCAGCTTGCCAGACTAGGGCCACTTGGAACCTCCCAAAGACTTGAAAGGTTTTGAACCCTTGGCAGTGGACCCTGAAGGATGAAAAAACTTCTCGTTAGCGGAGAAAGACTGGCCACGCTTTCGACAAGGTTCTTTCCACTTCTCAGACTGTGGAAGAAAGGTACTCTTCCTCCCTGCGAGACTTCCAGGGTAGCCCCAAAAAGGCGATCGCCTTGAAAGGGTAAATCTGTTACAGATTTTTTTTTATTTTTTTTTAGAAGCCACAATACACGCCTAAGCACCACTACTGAAACAGACTAGAAATCAGGGGACCTGCATCCACAGAGGCATTGCAAAAAAACTGCAGCCCCAGGACCAACTGGTTCGCCCACTCAGCAAAGGCAGGGGGAATTTGCTCACCCTCTAGATCATGGCGCAAAAGCTTAGCCCACTCAGTTAGCGTTTGCGACACTAGGGCAATGGTCAGGACTAGCCTAAGTGCAGAGCCAGCAATAGTGAACATATTGTGGGCCACAGACTCCACCTTCCTGTCAGCCGGATCTGTAACGGCTGGGAATTCCTCTACCGGAATCATGGTTGCCTTGTTTAATCTGGAAACAGGAGTGTCCACCTCAGGTAGAAAAGTCCACTTCTTGACGAGTGACTCCTTAAAGGGGTACCTTTCAGCAAAGCATTTAGGAACCATAAAAGCAGCGTTTTGGATGCTCCCATTCTTTATAGACAAATTTGTTAAAATAGGAGGGATAAGGAAACCCTTTCGAAATGCGAAATGGCCTGTGGGTGCCAAAGGGGACCGGCACATCAACCACAGCCTCAGCTGCGTCCTCCTTTCGCAAAGTGTCCTGCCCAGATGTAATTAGTGCGTCAACCAGCGCCTTCTCGTGCACACCTACAGGTGTGGAGGAATCATCCTCACAATCTGATAAATACGGGAGCATGGCTGCAAACCCCATAGGATGAGCCACGTCCACGGTGGCCGAGTCAGATTCAGGATCTGACAAGACAGATGAGGCGGGGATGCTTTTTACTAGCCCTCTGCCCAAAGGCCACCTCCACCCGGGAAACAAAGAACTCCAGAACTGCAGGCAGGGCATCAATGGAGGGCTGGGACCCCAAGGGAACTGTAGCCTCAGAGGGGGTAAGGTGTGGAAAAATGCTCTTGAGACTCCATAAGTAAAAAGGGGGACCCGTTTGAAAAAAAAAATCTAGCACCAATATGGGACACCCCCACCACGTCAGTAGGACCACTGGGTCACCAGCAAGCAGAGCACCCAACAACCTGCAGCAGAGAGAGGGAGGGACCCCACCAGACTTACCACCCCAGAGTAGCAATGGTCAGCACCAGATATAGCTCTGCTCCACATGCAGTGTCCAGGGCAGAAGGAAAAACCCAGGAGTCAACACTAGGGAAAAAGGAGGAGCTCCCACAGCCAAAATCACAGTCCAGAGGCTCCCCTGTCATGGCTGCCGCTGCTCTATTAGCACGTCTGACCAAGCAAACATGGCCACCTGAAAACACAAACATGGCCACCAGCCAATAGAAACACATAGGCCCCATAAAAATGCCCACCGCACGCAGCTCCACGAGGCTCCCAGGGATCCAGGAGGGATCTACGATACCATCCAGCATGGAGAGGGGAGACCAGGCACAGGACCACCAGGAGCAGCCAGTGCCCCCCCCCCCAGCCGTGAAGCCCAACCCCCCACCCCAGGAAAGTTCAGCACATCAGTTCCTGACACTTGCCCAACCCACCAAGCAACGCAGGGGGTCGAGGCCAAGATGACCTACAGGGACCAAAAAAACATGGTGGGAACTGTCCTAGGGAGGGGGCGTGTTCACCCCAAACAAATCCAAGGGGAGAGTGGGACAGCTACTCACCAAACCAGGAGCCAGACGGGCACCACTCCAGACAGAACCTCCTCACCATCTAAATGGGGGTCTGTTGGCCAGGAAGAACGCTGTGACTTAGTCAGAGACCCGGTTGTATGCGACCTCGCAAGGAGTGTACCTCGCAGGACAGCCTCCGTTCAGTGGGGCTATGTCGCGGCAGACCTAGCTCCGAGCTGTGGTCTTTGGTTGTTCGCTGGCCAGACTGGGGGGACCACTGGATCTAGATATCCAGCCTGTCGCCCAGTCCAGCAGTTCATTGTAGATCTCACAGGAAAACAAATGCCATTTAACCACTTGCCGACAGCCCGCCGCCTTTGTACTGCGGCAGGGCGGCTCGGCTGCGCTCGGTCACGCAGTACTAGGTGATTGAGTGCATGTGGTTTACACACAGCGGGAGGCGGGCCGCGGGAGGAGCGGCGATTGCCGCAGCCCTCCCGCGATCGTCAGAGAAACCAAGAGAAGACCCATCTGCTTATGTAAACAAAGCAGGCGGATCTGCTGTCAGGCAGGGAGAGATCAGCAGTTTCAGCTAAGCTGAAACTGTGATCTCTCTGTGCCTGTCACAGAACCATCCCCCCACACAGTCAGTAAGCACATTAGGCATACGTTTAACCCCTTTGATCACCCCCAGTATTAACCCCTTCCCTGCCAGTGTCATTTACACAGTAACAGTGCATATTATTTAGCACTGATCACTGTATTAGTGTCACTAATCCCAAAAAGTGTCAAAAATGTCAGTTAGGGGTCTGATCTGTCTGCCACAATGTTGCAGTCCCGCTAAAAATCACGACAGAGTGTTGTGCGCCTGACCGAGCTGTGCGTCTGACCGGACAGTGCGACAGAGTGTTGTGCGACAGAATGTTGTGCGTCTGACCAGGCTGTGCGACTGGGAGTGTTGTGCGACTGTGAGCGTTGGGCGGCTGTGGGCATTGTGTGACTGTGAGTGTTGTGCGACTGAGTGTTGTGCGACTGACCAGGCTGTGCGATTGTGAGTGTTGTGTGACTGAGTGTCAAGTGAGTGTAGCAGGGTACCAGAGGGTGAGAAGGTAGAGTTAGGAAGCTAGGAAACAGCCACACAGGACAGACTTTAATTACTAAATCCCCATTAGATTAGATTAGTAGGTACAATGCCCGGCCGGTGTGGAGATGCGACTCGGTGTACATCTTGTGGTATTGTATGCATTCCTCGATCATGCGATTGAGGGCGAATACAAATGCACAAAATGTAAGCACGTTGCTTTCCTGGAAGCTCAGGTCCTGAATCTAGGGAGGCAGCTAGCAACACTAAGCCGAATGTCCATACCGAAGGAGAGCGGGGATCGTACCCGTCAGGCGCAGGCAGGGGCCTGCACAGAGGTGGGCGGAGTATTGGAGGTGCAGGCATCAGAGCAGAGTAGAGGGGTGACAGTTAGGAGGGGTAGAAGGGGACAAGGCAAGGAGGCTGGTCCTGGGCTGGAGCACCCCAATAGATACGCCCCGTTGTGTGATGTTGGGGAAACCAGTCCGGGACCAGCATTGCTGGAGCAGAGTGACGCCCCTAGCTGCCAGGGGAAGAACTTCTCCAGTGAGGCCGGGAGAAAGGGAAAGGAAAGACAGGTGATGGTGGTAGGGGACTCAATCATTAGAAGGACAGAGAGGGCAATCTGTCACAAAGACCGTGGGCGCCGAACAGTCTGTTTACCGGGCGCTCGGGTTCGGCACATCGCGGATCGGGTGGACAGATTACTGGGTGGGGCTGGGGAAGACCCAGCTGTCATGCTACATGTGGGTACCAATGACATAGGCAGAGGAAAATGGAGTCCTAAATGATTTCAGGGACATAGATGCTAAGTTGAGGAGTAGGACCTCCAAGGTAGTATTTTCAGAAATACTACCTGAGCCACACCAAAGAGGCAGCGGGAGATTAGGGAAGTTAACAAGTGGCTGAGGAGCTGGTGTAGTAAGGAGGGTTTTGGGTTCCTGGAGAACTGGGCCGACTTCTCAGTTGGCCACCGGCTATTTGGTAGGGACGGATTGCACCTAAATGGGGAGGGTGCAGCCATACTGGGTGAGAGGATGACCACAAAGTTAGAGGGGCTTTTAAACTAGGTGATGGTGGGTGGGAGGGTACAGATGTAGAATTAGCCAGTGGAAAGCAAGATTCAGAGGGCAGAAATGGGGGCATTAGCGGTAGGGTGTTGGGAGCTCTTAAACCCAGGCTGGGTATGGGGAAAAAAATCACAAGAGAAGCCTAAAAACATCAAATGAGGATATATGTAACCGGTCAAAATTACGTGGCTTGTATACCAATGCCAGAAGCCTGGCTAACAAGATGGGAGAGCTGGAGCTACTGATGTTTGAGGAGGACTTAGATTTTGTGGGGATAACAGAGACTTGGTTTGACAGCTCTCATGACTGGATGGCGACCATTCAGGGGTATTCCCTTTATTGCAGAGATAGAGAAGGTAAAAAAGGGGGGAGGGTATGTCTGTATATTAAGAACAGTTTACAGGTAAATATGAGGGATGATAATAATGGAGCTATGGACGAGGTAGAACTTCAAAGGGAAGGCACTGTGGAGAAGGTAATATTGGGCGTATGCTATAGGCCTCCCAACCAGAGGGAAAAGGGGGAGGCGGACCTCCTTTTACAGATAGGATTGGCAGCAAGGATGGGAAATGTCATTATAATGAGGGACTTTAATTATCCAGATATAGACTGGGCAGAAGGAACCGCGCATTCAGCCAAGGCTAGGCAGTTCCTAAATGTTTTGCAGGACAATTTCATGGGTCAGAGGGTGAATGCACCAACAAGAAACAATGCGGTACTTAACCTACTGATTACCAACAATACAGACCTGCTCACGGATATAGAAATACGGGACAACTTAGGAAACAGTGACCATAGGTCAATTCGTTTCAGTATTAATTATAGTAATAGGAAACACAAGGGCAATATAAGAACACTGAATTTCAAAAGAGCCAACTTCCCAAAACTGCGCTCTCTGCTAGAAAATATCAAATGGGATAAAACCCTGGGAACAAAGAACACGGAGGAAAAATGGGAGTGCTTCAAGAGCATACTTAACAAAAAGATTGACCAGTGCATTCCAAAGGGAAATAAATTTAAAAGAGCAAAACTAAACCCTGGGTGGCTAAACTCCAACATAAAAATGCAAATAAATGCTTAAGGAAAGGCCTTCAAAAAATACAAGGCTGAGGGGTCATTGGCAGCATTCAAGTATTACAAAGAGTGTAATAGGAAATGTAAAGACGAAATCAGGGCGGCTAAAATAGAACACGAGAGACAAAGCGGAAGAGAGTAAAAAGAACCCCAAAAAATTCTTTAAGTATATCAACAGTAAGAAAGCGAGGCCAGAACACATTGGTCCCATAAAAGACGATAAGGGAGTTTTGGCCACAGAGGACAGGGAAAAGGCGGTAGTCTTAAATAATTTCTTCTCTTTAGTCTTCACAAAAGAATTGGGGGGCTACACTAACCCAGCTTGTAAGGCTAAACTAAACAACACACCTCAGGAAATACCGCCATGGTTAACAGAAGATAGACTTATAACTAAACTAGTGAAACTTAACATAAATAAATCACCGAAACTGGATGGCTTGCACCCGAGGGTTATTAAGGAGCTCAGCCAGGTGATTGTAAACTATCCTTAAAGATCAAGAATAATGGTCTGGCAGACGGGTATAGTGCCAGCTGATTGGAAAAAAGCCAACGTGGTACCAATATTTAAAAAGGGGCCGAGATATATGCTGGGTAACTATAGGCCGGTCAGCCTAACATCAGTAGTCTGCAAGATTTGTGAGGGGATGTTAAGGGACTACATACAAGACTTTAGTAATGAAAACGGTATTAGTAGTAATCAGCATGGATTCATGAAAAATCGTTCTTGCCAGACCAATCTATTAACCTTCTTTGATGAATTGAGCTGCCACCTAGATAAAGGTAAGCCTGTGGATATGGTGTATCTGGACTTTGCAAAGGCCTTTGACACCGTTCCCCACAAACGCTTACTGTTCAAACTAAGGAAGGTAGGTATGGACCATAAGGTGAGTACCTGGATAGAGAACTGGCTCCAGGGGAGGTTGCAAAGGGTGGTGATTAATGGGGAGTACTCAGATTGGGCGGGTGTGGAAAGCGGGGTCCCCCAGGGTTCTGTCCTGGGGCCAATCCTGTTTAATTTATTCATAAAATGATCTAGAGGAGGGGATATTGAGTAAAATCTCGGTATTTGCGGATGATACTAAATTAAGCATGCCAATATCTTCTGGGCAGGATGTGGAAACCTTACAAGCGGACCTGAACAAAATAATGGGGTGAACAACTACATGGCAGACGAGGTTTAATGTTGAAAAATGTAAAGTAATGTACTTGGGTGCCAGAAACCAGGAAGCAAGCTACTCATTAGGGGTGGAACCTCTGGGTGAGTCTAGGATGGAAAAGGACCTGGGGGTACTGGTAGACAACAGGCTTGGCAGTGGCATACAATGCCAAGCCGATGCAAGCAAAGCCAAGAGAATACTGGGATGTATAAAAAAGGGGTTCACTCCAGAAAAAGATTATTCTCCCACTCTACAAGACTCTGGTCCGGCCACATCTCGAGTATGCTGTCCAGTTCTGGGCACCGGTCCTCAGGAAATATGTGCTGGAACTGGAGAAAGTCCAGAGAAGGGCAACAAAAATAATTAGGGGAATGGAGGATATCAGCTATGAGGAAAGACTACAAGCACTGAACCTATTCTCTCTGGAGAAGAGACGATTGAGGGGGGATAGGATACAATGTACAAATACTGTACTGGCAACCCTAGCATATGGAAAAACCTATTCAGAGAAAGGGAATACAATAAGACGTGGCCACTCACTAAAACTAGAGGAAAGACGGTTTAACCTTAAAATACGTAAGGGGTTCTTCACTGTAAGAGCAGTAAGGATGTGGAATTCTCTTCCACAAATACTACAATACTACAAATACTACAAATACTATTGTATTTTTCATTGTTTTATCTATTAGTGGATGAGCGCAGTAGTCTTTCATTATATCGGAATACTTCTCAGCCCTTAACTCCCCCCAGCTGGCATCACCCCAAGCCACTTCATACATCCAGCTAACAGATATCACTTTCAGCTACTGCCTACCTCCCAGCTGAGAGACATCACTTTCCATTCTCTACATCCCCCACAGACACTGCCATTGAAAGAAATCCCTCCCCAACTGACTCACCCCCACCACTGCCTCACACCCCCATCCCACTGGTGCATGGGGGGGGGGGGCTGCAGTTACCCCCCCCCCAACCCCCTACAGGAGGAAGTGGATAGAGCAGGTGATCAGTGTGCAGCAGGTGGGGGAAATAACTGGAACCAACCTTTTGTGGCTCTCACTTCAGCAGCTGAAAGCCAACATCTCCTGCTCCAGCTGCTACAGTGAGAGCCACAAAGAATTGGTTCCAGTTATATCCCCCACCTGCTGCACTGATTTGAATTTCTCTCACTTCCTGGGCCTCCAACCCCCACAGCGTTGCCGGCATCCCTCCTTTCCTCTCCCACTGGCAGTAGTTGGGGGCACACATTGAGAACCTCAGGATGGAGAGCCGGAAAGGGTCTGGAAAATGTAATTTACCAGCTCCTTCCTTTTCTAAGTGAACACAGTGAGTGATTGATACTGATCACTCACTGTATTAACTGTGTTTACTATGCTTCAGTTTATGAATGGACAGGAGCCTCTGTCACCTGTTCATTCATCTGCAGTGCAGCTGAGGCTACAGAGAAAGGGACTGGGGAATGTGTCCCTTTCTCTGTCTCAAAAGTGAGACTGATACCCCACCAAAGCCACCCACCAATGTTGTGAAAAACAATTATTAAATTTAGTCAAAATCTCTGCTTGGAGCAGAGAAGAGGGACCTGAAAAGAGGAGGTAAGTATAACATGTTTGTTATAAAAAAAAAAAAGCTGGCTGCCGTGCGGTGGCCATCTGTAAACCTGGGGGCCCCATTAACCCCTAGTGCCCGGGGGCCCCATGAGTTGTCAGTCTGCCCCTGCTACTTTCCTTCATTTTTCACTTTTATCCTTGGGTTAGTCTTATTCTTTGCATGCCCCCGCACCCGCCCGGGAGACCTGTTGATGTGGCTGGGGGTCAAGTACCAGTCATTTTCCATCTGTGCCCACTCCTTTTTGGCTTGGGTGTAGGGGGGACACACACTGGTGCTGGTCTCTGGGACACAATCAAGGAGCTGCTTTCCTATAATCTATGTGCATGAACTATGTTACTGACGCTGTTATTCTGTCTCATTGTAACTATAGCATATGTATCTGCTTATACAAAAAACTTCTGAAGAAGCGGTCCAAACACCGCGAAACATGTAAAGTCTTGTGGATGGACATGGATTTTCCTTACTACAAATTTACCGGATGTTGTGGTTTTTTGAAAAATTTGTACTTTTCCATGTCCTACCTGTTATAATGTATTTACTTGTTATATCATGTGCTCTCTGAATGGATGTACCCATTCTGTCTTTTGCACTTTTAATGTCATTTTGGATGTAATAAAATAACTTTTTATTTTTATTGTTTTGTCTTTATAATTTGTGTAAAACACCATAAAATTCCCGCTTAGCCCCCCTCCCTCTGTTTCTCTGACTTCCAACGTCGCGGTTGCGTTGGCCTACTCAGTATAGGGTGGATTGGCGTCTTCCACCACTGGAGTTGGGCAATTCTTCGCGTCTGCCTCATGGAAACTCTTTGAAATTATTTACATGTTCAATTGGGATGAAGGTGTCTTTTTATATATGGGCATATATGGCCATTTAGCAGCTCTTTTCTATTCATATATTGGGTGGATATCACACCCGGGGCATTTACCCTATCTCTGGGTCTCTGCTGGCCAACTGCGATTAACCTTTACCATATTGTAATGTTAATATATTGACTTTGTCACTTCTTTCTTTTTTCAATTTTGTTTCTTCTCTCTTTGCTCCGTACCTTTGGAAACGGCTCTGGAGTGTGCTGCGCACCAATTGCTCTATGCCACCCACTATGGATATTCTGGGAACGACATGGGATACTTTTATGTCTGACATTCAACAGGGATGTAATGTCTGTCCTAAAAATGATGAGGATATTAAAGTGTACTTCTTCAAAGTACAGGGACTACTTAAAGAGGAAGTAAACCCTCCTCTACAACTTGTACCTATAGGCAAGCCTATGATAAGGCTTACCTATAGGTACTGTAAATATCTCCTAAACATGTACCGTTTAGGAGATATTTACCTTACATGTCGCCAGTGACGTCACTGGCGCATGCGCTCTGAAGGAACGGCCGATCGTGCCGTTCCTTCAGAGCCCCGTGCCGTGACTGTCGGCTCCCGCGCGCGTGCGCGGGAGTGACGTCACCGCGGCTCCGGCCAATCAGATGGCCGGATGCCGCGATCCCGGAAGACGGGCGACTAGACATGTCGCCCGTCATAGAGGTGAGTGAGCGGCACGGCGGGGGCTCGTTCTGAGGTAAGTATTGCATAATGAGCTAATATGCGATGCATACTAGCTCATTATGTCTTTCTTTTGCAGGGTGTAAAAAAAAAAAAAAAAAACTCAAACAACCTCTTTAAACGTAAGTCACATCTTCACTGGCACATTGCTTTTTTCAAAAAATATATAGAGGAGGGCATTAATCCCCAGGGTTAAAGACTACAAACTTTTCCCACCATTAAAAACCCCTCAGGGACTTTTAAAGTGTCATGGGAATTGGCACTCACTAGTTGCAGCAAGGAATTGATGCGACTTCTGGTGGGCCAATACTCAACTGACATGGATATATTCAATAAGGAAATTGAACAATTAAACAAACAATACGAACATATTAAAGATTTACCAATCTTTACCACCAAATGGCAGGAACTAAAAACACGACTTGAAAGTATGAACAAAGACATCATTTTGAAAAAACAGAATAAATACAATAAAGATAATTTGGCTTTTTTAGAAGGCCGAGCATATAAATGGAATAGTAGAGGTAATATGAGGGGACATTATTCACGTAACACACCCTTTGAACAAACACAAGTTGATGAAACCACGGAGTCTGATTCCTCACTTTCCAGTTCTGCACAATATGACAGACGTTCTCGATTCTCTAATTCACATTATACACGGACCCGTACACAAAAAAAGAATAGGAATAACCTAGGGCCCTCTCCACAACATCACATGTCCAAAAAAATGCACTGAATCTCACACACGGGATGAAACACCTTCTTGTAATAATTTGGCACCTATAGTGCACAACATTTTGACTCAAAAAAATAGCACTACAAACTCACAAACCACTAAAAAACTTACCGTTAGTGTACTGGTAATGGCCTTTCTCTTAATCCTTCCAGGACGGCCTACATATGAGAGATTGTGGCTCCGCCTCACAGGAAACACAACAAATTTGCAGCTGTTAAAAAGGTCCCACCCATCCTTGAGCTTCAGTAATAGAAAAGTACCTTTCCAACCGAACCTTCAAGGGACACAGTTATTCCATAACATACAGTTACACATATATACATATATATATACATTTTTAACTCACCACCACCTTTGGGCGGGAAGTAGGCCGGCCGTCCTGGAAGGATTAAGAGAAAGGCCGTTACCAGTACACTAACGGTAAGTTTTCTCCTTTCACCCTTCCAGGACGGCCTACATATGAGAGGATAATAAAGGAATCCATACTGGCCTACGTTAGGGTGGGACCACTGCCTGTAAAAACCTTTCTGCCCAAGGCAAGGTCTTGTTGAGACAGTACTTCCACACGATAGTGTTTTAGGAATGTATCTTGACTGAACCAGATGGATACATGGCGGATCTGCTCCCAGGATGCTCCGGCTTTTTCGGCTCAGGAAGTTGCCATGCCCCTTGTGGAATGTGCCTTTAGTTTTGCGGGTGTGGGGTTACCTGACACCTTATATGACATGCTAATGGCTTGCTTAATCCACCTAGAGATCGAGGGTTTTGATGCTTGCAATCCCTTTCTTGGTCCAGAATGTAGAACCAACAGGTGGCTAGATCTTCTAAACCCCTTGGTTCTTTCCAGATATGTGAGAAGACACCTTCTTACATCCAGACAATGGAATTTCCATTCTTTTGCACAGCTAGGTTTTTCACAAAAAAGGTGACAAGACCATCTCTTGATTTCTGTGAAAAGAAGAAACTACCTTGGGTAGGTACAGTGGGTCTGGTCTAAGAATCACTCTGTCTTAGAGAATTAGCATAAAGGGCTCCTTTATGGACAAATTTTGTAAATCTCCCACTCTTCTGGCTGTGGTAATTGCCAACAGCAAAGTTAACTTATTTGACAAAATATTCAGGGTAACCTTCTCTAAAGGTTCTGAGGGTTCACTAGATAATGTCTCTAGTACTTGCGTTAAGTTCCATACTGAAACATTAGCTCTTTTGATCGAGGTCGTTCATCCCTGAGCTAACCAAATCTTTTTAATTAAAAAGGCTCTTTATCCAGACTTATCTAAGAAAACAGAAGTGCTGCTACCTGTACTCTAAGGGTGTTAACTGCCACCCCCTTATCTACCCCATCCTGTAAAATTTCCAGGATAATGGGGATTGAGGAAGAGGAATTCTTCTTCTGACTTTGTCATGTACAGAATTTTTTTCCCAAAATTTTTTAGAATAAATTTTCCTAGTCACTGGTTTTCTACTAGAAGGAGGGTATCAGTGACCCTATCTAAACAACCTTTTCCTTTAGGATTTGGCGCTCACTACCCAGGCTGTTAACTGAAAAAAAATTGTGGCCTGGGGTGAATAAGAGGCCCTTGTAGTAACAGATCCGGAACCTCTGTTAGTTTCCAAGGAGCTGTCACTGATCGGGATATCAAGTCGCGAACCACGTTCTCTTTGGCCCCCAAGGGGCAATCACTATGAGACGCAGTTGCAGCCATCCACTGCGTCTCTGTATAATTCTTGGAATCAGATTTTGAGGAGGAAAGGCATAGGCTTGCCTAACATGCCATGGCTGTGCTAGAGCATCCAAGCCTAAACATATCCTTGTTATGTCCCGGCGAAGAACTGGCTTACTTTTTTTGTTCTGTCAAGTGGCAAACATATCCACTCCCGGTTGACCAAACTTTTGGACTAGAAGTTGAAATATTCTGGGATTCAGTTCCCATTCTGTCTGTTTGATGGAATGACGACTGAGGAACTCCGCTTCCCAGTTGTCCTTCCCTTTTATGTGCACTGCCGATAGAGAAATTATTCTCTTTTCTGCGCAGCGCAGTGTCTCCTGAGCTAATTTTAATAGGGTCTTTGAGCTGGCACCCCCCTCGATGATTCAGGTAAGCTACTGTTGTAGCATTGTTTGAATAGATTTGGACTTTTTTTCCTAAAATGTCCTTTCCAAAAGCTTTTATGGCCTTTCCCACCACTTTTAGCTCTCTGTAGTTGGATGAGGCCTGACTTATCTGTATATCCCAGGTACCCTGGGTATGAGCCCCCTCTAGGTGAGCCCCCCCCCCTTTTGGAACTTGCGTCCGTGGTGACTTTTTAAGGGTTGTTCTTGACCCCAGAGTCGGCCTTCCCTCAGGTTTTGGGGAACTGTCCACCATCTTAATGATGATATCATTTGAGGGGAGAACGTGATTAATTTTGTCTAGGGACTTCTGTCTCTTGTTCCAAGAGAGCAGGTGGAAATATTGAAGGTCTCGTGAGTGTAGTTGGGCCCACTCTACAGCTGGGATACAAGCTGTCATCAGACCCAACATCCTCATGATCTGTCTCCTGAAACACCGAGGATGAAAACAGATATTTTCCACTGCCGAGACCACTTTTCCTTTTCCTCTGGGAAAAACAGTTTCTTTACTCTGGAATCTAGCTTATACCCCAGGTAGACTTGAACCTGAGCCGGCTCTATTGAGGATTTCTCCACATTTATCAGCCACCCTGCCGGCTGTAGGACTGACATCACTTTTTGTGTGTCTGCCTGTTCTTGCAAAGATCAACTTCTAGCCCAGATAAGGGATCAATATTAGGCCCTGAAGATGAAGCTGTCCTATTTGCAGTCCTTTCCACTGCGAATCTTAGGAATGCTTGGAGTTCCAGATGAATTTGGAACATGAAGGTAGGCGTCTCTTCAATCCAGGGTAGCCATAAAAAAACGTCTCTTAACCGATCCTTTTTCTGACTACCTGCATATTCTCCATTGAGAATCTTTTGTATATCAGGTACTTTTTTAGCTTTCTGGGATATATAACACGACGGCATCTACTTGCGGGTTTTGTACCACAATACGTGAGAGTAAAAAATCTTGGAAGACCTGATTTCACGGTACAGGGGTATTTACCCTCTGCTCCGCCCACTCTTGAATCCCCTTTAACAGGGTTTCTTCTTTGAGGGATATGATACAGTTATCTCTGCCTTTGGCTGAGAAGAAAAACTTCAGTCTGTATCCTCTCCGAATGATCTGGAGGACATAGGGGCTGGTTGAGATGTTTTTCCATTGCGGGAAAAAATTGGGATAACATGTCCCCCCACCTTGCCGCGGGTGTCTATTCTGGGAGTTCCGAAGGAATATCTCCCTTCTTCTCTTTTCCTCTTAGCAGGAAATTTCTTCCCTTTCTTTGAGGACCTGGATAAACATCCTCCAGGCCTTGATCAAGCAAAAAGGACCCTTTGCCAGGCCAGGCACAAAGTCTTAACTTGGAAGAGACATCTCCTTCTCAAGCTTTACACACACTGCTCTCCTAGCAGCATTCACAAGAGCCGCTGTTCTTGCAGAGGCTACAGTGCCTTGCGAAAGTATTCGGCCCCCTTGAACTTTGCAACCTTTTGCCACATTTCAGGCTTCAAACAAAGATATAAAACTATTTTTTTGTGAAGAATCAACAACAAGTGGGACACAATCATGAAGTGGAACGAAATTTATTGGATATTTCAAACTTTTTTAACAAATAAAAAACTGAAAAATTGGGCGTGCAAAATTATTCAGCCCCTTTACTTTCAGTGCAGCAAACTCTCTCCAGAAGTTTAGTGAGGATCTCTGAATGATTCAATGTTGACCTAAATGTCTAATGATGATAAATAGAATCCACCTGTCTGTAATCAAGTCTCCGTATAAATGCACCTGCACTGTGATAGTCTCAGAGGTCCGTTTAAAGCGCAGAGAGCATCATGAAGAACAAGGAACACACCAGGCAGGTCCGAAATACTGTTGTGGAGAAGTTTAAAGCCGGATTTGGATACAAAAAGATTTCCCAAGCTTTAAACATCCCAAGGAGCACTGTGCAAGCGATAATATTGAAATGGGAGTATCAGACCACTGCAAATCTACGAAGACCTGGCCGTCCCTCTAAACTTTCAGCTCATACAAGGAGAAGACTGATCAGAGATGCAGCCAAGAGGCCCATGATCACTCTGGATGAACTGCAGAGATCTACAGCTGAGGTGGAAGACTCTGTCCATAGGACAACAATCAGTCATATACTGCACAAATCTGGCCTTTATGGAAGAGTGGCAAGAAGAAAGCCATTTCTTAAAGATATCCATTAAAAGTGTTGTTTAAAGTTTGCCACAAGCCACCTGGGAGACACACCAAACATGTGGAAGAAGGTGCTCTGGTCAGATGAAACCCAAATCGAACTTTTTAGCAACAATGCAAAACATTATGTTTGGTGTAAAAGCAACACAGCTCATCACCCTGAACACACCATCCCCGCTGTCAAACATGGTGGTGGCAGCATCATGGTTTGGGCCTGCTTTTCTTCAGCAGGGACAGGGAAGATGGTTAAAATTGATGGGAAGATGGATGGAGCCAAATACAGGACCATTCTGGAAGAAAACCTGATGGAGTCTGCAAAAGACCTGAGACTGGGGCGCAGATTTGTCTTCCAACAAGACAATGATCCAAAACATAAAGCAAAATCTACAATGGAATGGTTCACAAATAAACATATCCAGGTGTTAGAATGGCCAAGTCAAAGTCCAGACCTGAATCCGAATGAAAATCTGTGGAAAGAACTGAAAACTGCTGTTCACAAACGCTCTCCATCCAACCTCACTGAGCTCGACCTGTTTTGCAAGGAGGAATGGGCAAAAATTAGACATACCCCAAGCGACTTACAGCTGTTATCACAGCAAAAGGTGGTGCTACAAAGTATTAACTTAAGGGGGCTGAATAATATAGCACGCCCAATTTTTCAGTTTTTTATTTGTTAAAAAAGTTTGAAATATCCAATAAATTTCGTTCCACTTCATGATTGTGTCCCACTTGTTGTTGATTATTCACAAAGATTTACAGTTTTATATCTTTATGTTTGAAGCCTGAAATGTGGCAAAAGGTCGCAAAGTTCAAGGGGGCCGAATACTTTCGCAAGGCACTGTATAACTGACTGAACAGCTGAGTCTGTTAAGTACGACATCATACCCCCCAACTACAGACAGGGCACTTTAAGATGTCTTGTGAGCTTTTAATTACTGAGATAAACTAAGTAAGCTCCTGAATTCCAAATTTTTTGGCTAGATAGTAAGCAGGTATCTGCTATAGCTGTAACCACATTCTAAAAGAATTAGCAATTCATGCCTTCTTTTACCAAGGATTCTGTCCTTAATGTGACCAGCACTCCAAAGATCTCAAATCCTAAATACTTTGTACGTGGGAAGTTGTTTAGGGGAGATTACTTCCACTTTAAGTGGGGATGGTTAAACTTGCACCTACAGCTGATTAAGATAATGAATCAGAAGACTTGTGCAAGATATCACCACACCCCAGTGCCGTGTAGTTATGTGGCCAGTCTAAAGCTGGAAACACACTATCCAACTTTTGTTGGTAGATTTCCTTCAGATTTACCTTTTCAATGTAGTGCAAGGGCCTGCCATTGCAAACAAATCGAAAGTGTTTAGGTCTGATCCCATATCATATGGTTTTGGCAAGTCTAACGGAAAAAGTCTTCCGAAAATCTTATAGTGTGTGGCCCATTAGGCCTGAGTAGAGTATTTTACCAGCGAATCTATTCCTGAAAAATGATATATTTCAGTGATTGTGAATAGAAATAACTCTAGACTGGGTGTCCCCAAGTCCTTGTACATTCTAGGCTGGAGTAGGGATCCTTTCAGTGGTGTACACTGCTTTAAGGAGTCCTTCCATAGTTACTAATCACACACCTAACTGACATACAGGGTGTTTAGCCTGTTTGGGTCTTGGCTCATGATCCCGCAATCTTTGTTTACGAGCATAGCCCACTACACCAAAGTTTCCAGGAAAAAGATTTTTGTCCTTTTTTGGAACTTTTTTCTCTTTAAATCTGTTACCGCCTGAGCCCTCCTTGGAACTTAGTTAAGGACCTGGGCTGGTTAGTGTCTTTCCTTGGATCCCGTTCATCCCTTGCTTGCAGAGGAAATGGCTTTAGATTCTGAAAAGAGGAAAGAGGGTCCTGCTCTAGAGCAGTGGTTCTCAATTCCGGTCCTCGGGACCCACTAACAGGCCAGATTTTAAGTATTACCTTGGGGGATGCAGACTAGAATACTGCAATCACTGAGCAGCAAATGAGATCACCTGTGATGTAATTTAGTTATCTTGCAAACCTGGCCTGTTGGTGGGTCCGGAGGACCGGAGTTGAGAACCACTGCTCTAGAGAACATACATTCCTGAGCAGACAGACTATCTTAATCTGTGATCACATGCGTTAAGCTCTGATGAGTAGCAGCTGTAGTCCACAAGGACTGGATTAGGCAACCCTCCTGCACTGATTTAAGAAAACCTTCATTAAAACAGATACTCTCAGCCAATTTACCAACACATGTATGGCTCAAAGGGTTTGTGTGCAAGGCTTAAACAGACTTCCCCACAGTACCACACTTCCAGCATGCTCGTGCTATTAAAGTAGAGGAGGGTCTGACAGAGGCCTTCTGGGCCGAGGAACGACCTGCAACAATAAAGAGAGAAACAAAGTGATTAACTCGCTCTCTTATTTAACATATGTGCTACTCCCAGACACAGATAATTAACAGGGCTGTCAGTAAGGGAACAATTAAAGGCTTGCTGATCCTAGTACGTAGGCAGCAGTAGGCCCCATTATCCAGTAAATTCACTTACCCGGTCTCATGTCCCTGCAGTCACCTGTGTACCAGCTTATACCCCTAAGGGATGCGTTGTGCTTTGGTCTCTTTTTGGAGCAATTTCAGCCCCTTCTTAGCCAGAGATTCTGCCATGAATTCACATGGACCCGGCGTCTCCTCCATGCTGCGTTCTCTTGGCGGTATCGCTCGGAACTTCCGGTCTTCACAGCGAGGCTTGAGGCGCGCTCCTTGGCGGGAAATTCGAAATCCTTACCGCCTTAGAGGAGCAAATAGAGGAGACTTTTCCTGCAGAGACAACAGGACTTCAGGTATAGAGGGACCTTCACTGTAAGGTAAACCGACTACCTGGCATGTTGGCGACCTGAAAGTTCCTGTTTCCAGGATGCAGATAGGGAGTAACCTGCCATTAGGCCGTCCATAGCTGCCTTCCAGGGGTACCTATCAGACAGTCCTTTGCCTTCAGGTCAGAAAAAAAAAAAAAAAACGTTCCGATGTGAGGTTGGAAACACAACTGAACTGAAGCTCAAGGATGGGTGGGACCTTTTTAACAGCTGCAAATTAGTTGTGTTTCCTGTGAGGCGGAGCCACAATCTCTCATATGTAGGCCGTCCTGGAAGGATAAATACAATTTTTTTAGATCAAGTAACTGGTCAACCAATGACACCCAAACCACAAATCAAACAAGGGAGTCTGGATGGGTTCGTCCTACAGACCCCGCAATCCAGCACAATGACAAATGCACTGACCTTAACAATTAATCTCACCGACATCTCACTTACACTGGCACAACAATCAGTCCTCAGTCTGGGTTTGGGCTTTTGCCCCACCCAGACCATTGATATCTCCAATACCATTAAAGACATACAGATGTTTGCTCGCAATTTGACTTTCAAATATATATATGATAAAGAACGTAAACAAAAACAAATTGAGAGGGATATTTCAGAAAAAATGAAGAATTTTTCAATGGCAGAGTGCAGAGCTCTGCGTGATCTGGCCTTGCTATATGAGGAGGGGAATACGGACGACCCTGCAGCCCCACGGAATTTGCCCTTCGGGGCTCCGGGTTCCCCGTCTCCCCCCCCCCCCCCTCAGGATCAGCCTCAAGACCAGTTTAACCACTTCCATACCGAGTCATGTAAAATGACGTCGGCAAAGTGGTTGTCTAGATCCGGGCCGCCGTCATATGACGTCGGCCCGTTCTAGCTGCTACTGCGCGCCCCCGGCGGCGCGCAGCGGCGCAATCAGGGATGAGGCTCGTCCCTCGGACATAGCCCATCACTGATCAAGGTAAACAGCCAATAGAAATTGGCTGTTTACCACGTGATCGGCTGTGTCAATCACAGCCGATCACATGAGCGGCTCCTGCACGAGCCGCTCGTTCTCTCTGCAATGCGCGCCCCCGGGGGCGCGCAGAGCAGCGATCGGGGACGAGGCTCGTCCCTCGGACAGAGTCGATCCCCGATCTAGGTAAAGAGCCAATGAAATTGGCTCTTTACCACGTGACCGGCTGTGTCCAATCACAGCCGGTCACAAATGTCAACAGAGAACACGGTAACTAGCTGTCACCGTGTTCTCCTCCTCACACACTGATCCTGTGTGAGGAGGAGATTGTGGTAACAGCTAGTTACCAACTACAGTGCACCCTAAACACACTGATTGCCCCCCCCCCCCAATAAAGAGCACCTGTCACTAGCCCATCAAAGTACCCGAGTACCTGTCATCAGGTACTCAGATGACAGGTACTCGGGTACTCTGATGGGCTGGTGACAGGTATTCGGGTACTCTGATGACGGGTACTCTGATGACAGGTACTCGGGTACTCTGATGACAGGTACTCGGGTACTCTGATGACAGGTACTCGGGTACTCTGATGACAGGTACTCGGGTACTCTGATGACAGGTACTCGGGTACTCTGATGACAGGTACTCGGGTACTCTGATGACAGGTACTCGGGTACTCTGATGACAGGTACTCGGGTACTCTGATGACAGGTACTCGGGTACTCTGATGACGGGTACTCGGATACTCTGATGACGGGTACTCGGATACTCTGATGACGGGTACTCGGATACTCTGATGACGGGTACTCGGATACTCTGATGACGGGTACTCGGGTACTCTGATGACAGGTACTCGGGTACTCTGATGACGGGTACTCGGGTACTCTGATGACGGGTACTCGGGTACTCTGATGACGGGTACTCGGGTACTCTGATGACGGGTACACGGGTACTCTGATGACGGGTACTCGGGTACTCTGATGACAGGTACTCGGGTACTCTGATGACAGGTACTCGGGTACTCTGATGACAGGTACTCGGGTACTCTGATGACGGATACTCTGATGACAGGTACTCGGGTACTCTGATGACGGGTACTCGGGTACTCTGATGACGGGTACTCGGGTACTCTGATGACGGGTACTCGGGTACTCTGATGACGGGTACTCGGGTACTCTGATGACGGGTACTCGGGTACTCTGATGACGGGTACTCGGATACTCTGATGACAGGTACTCGGATACTCTGATGACAGGTACTCGGATACTCTGATGACAGGTACTCGGATACTCTGATGACGGGTACTCGGGTACTCTGATGACAGGTACTCGGGTACTTTGAGTACCTGTCAACGGAGTACCCGTCATCAGAGTACCTGAGTACCTGTCACCTACCCATCAGAGTACCCGAGTACCTTCCACCTGCTCATCAGAGTACCTGACGCCTGAAGTACCCAAGTACTTGCCGCCTGCTCATCAGTACCCATCACTACTCATCAGTACTCATCAGTACCTATCACGTATCAGTACTGATCATCAGTACCCCTCAGTACAGTATCACCTATCAGTCAGTGAGTACTACTCATCAGTACCTATCACCTGCCTGTCACCTGCCCATCAGAGTACCCGAGTACCTGTCACCTGCCTATCGGAGTACCCGAGTACCTGCCACCTGCTCATCAGTACCAGAGTACCTGTCACCTGCCCAACAAAGTACCCGAGTACCTGTCACCCTTCATACAGCCACCATGTCCAAGTCCAAAAAGGTTTATATACGTCGTCCGTTTAAACCTAAATACCGGTGTTATGGCAGCAGATAGCTGCCATAACCCTGGTATTTTTTTAAACGGTGGACAGTTGGCTTTCCGATAAGGGTGGTCCCAGCGGCGGATTCGCCGTGGGATCACCCTTCCGGGATGGCGGAAGAGGCGCCCCCCCCCCTCCCGACGCGTTCCGGTCCTTTTCCCCGCTTACCGGACCCGCCGGCAGCGGGGAAAACGATCCGGTCCCGAATCCTCACAGACTTGACTCTATGGTCTTGGAGGACCGGAGCTACGGAAAATGTTGTTGCCTAGCAACCGGTTTAAAGGTCCTTTTTTTTTTTTCATTTTATATTATAATTATTATTTTTTTTTTTTTTTTCTATCTTTTAGTGTACTTGTGAGATCTGAGGACTTTTTGACTCCAGATCTCACAAAAAAGAGGTCCTGTCGTGCCTATTTCTATTACGAGGAATATTTACATTTCTTTTAATAGAAATAAAAATGATCAATTTTTTTTTTTTTTTTTAAACGGTGTAAAAATAAAAAATAATAAATAAAATAAATAGTAAAAAAAAAAATTAAAGCGCCCTGTCCCCGTTAGCTCGCGCGCAGAAGCGAATGCATACAGAAACCCCGCCCACATATGTAAACGGTGTTCAAACCACACATGTGAGGTATCGCCGCGATCGTTAGAGCAAGGGGAATAATTTGAGCCCTAGACCTCCTCTGTAACTCAAAGATGGCAACCTGTAGAAATTTTTAAATTGTCGCCTATGGGGATTTTTAAGTACCAAAGTTTGTCACCATTCCGTGAGCGTGCGCAATTTTGAAACATGACATGTTGGATATCTATTTACTCGGCGTAACATTATCTTTCACATTATGGAAAAAAATTGGGCTAACTTTACTGGTTTCTTATTTTTTAATTAAAAAAAGTGAATTTTTTCCAAAAAAAATGCGTTTGGAAGACCGCTACGCAAATACGGTGTGATAAAAAATATTGCAATAATCTCCATTTTATTCTCTAGGGTCTCTGCTAAAAAAAAATATATAATGTTTGGGGGTTCTAAGCAGTTTTCTAGCAAAACAACTGATTTTAGCTTGTAAACACCAAATGTCAAAAATAGGCCTAGGCAAGTGGCTAGGATGCATGATGATGCTCCTTGGATGTTAGGCCCCTCTATATGGCTAGGCTGTGAAAAAGTGTCACACATGCGGTATTGCCATACTCAGGAGGAGTGGCAGAATGTATTTTGGGGTGTCATTTTTGCTGTGTACATGCTATGTGTTAGGAATATCCTATAAATTGACAACTTTGTGTAAAAAAAAAAAGTTTTCATTTTTTTCCCACATTTTCCAAAAACCTGTGGAAAAAAATGATATGTTCAAACGACCCATAATGCCTCATAGAATATACGTTGGAGTGTTTGCTTTCCAAAATGGGGTCATTTTGTGGACTTTTCTATTGTATTGGTGCTCTAGGGCCTTGAAAAGTGTGATAGGTAGTAAGAAAGTTTTATGTGTATTTATGCTCCTAGAACGCCTGAATGTGCTTCTTGGACGTGGAGTCTCTTTTTGTGGCCGGGCTGTGTAAAAGTCTCACACATGTGGTATCGCCATACTCGGAAGGAGTAGCAGAATGTATTTTTGGGTGTAATTTTTGCTGTGTACATGCTATGTGTTAGAAATAGCTTATAAATTGACAACTTTGTGGGAAAAAAAAGAAAAAAAAAATTTTTTCTTCATTTTCCCAAGAATTGTGGGAAAAAATTACAACTTAAAAAAACTCACCATGCCTCTTACTAAATACCTTGGACTGTCTACTTTACAAAAAGGGGTCATTTGGTCGGTATTTGTACTGTCCTGACATTTCAGGGCCTCAAGAAAGGAGATAGGCAGTCAGTACATCTGGTGTGATCAATTTTCAGTAATTGGTACCATAGCTTCTAGACTCAATAACTTTCACACAGACTAAATAATATACACTAATTTGGGTTAATTTTACCAGAGACATGTAGCAGTATACATTTTGGCCCAAATGTATGAAGAAAATTTTATTTTTTGCAAAATTTCATAATTGAAACTAAAAAAAAGTGTTTTTTTCAAAATTTTTGCTCTTTTTTTGCATATATCACGAAAAAAAAAAAACCCCAGTTGTGATCAAATACCACCAAAAGAAAGCTCTATTTGTGTGAAAAAAATGATAAAAATTTTGTTTGGTTATAGTGTAGCATGACTGAGCAATTGTCATTCAAAGTGTGAGAGTGCTGAAAGCTGAAAATTGGTCTGGGCAGGAAGGGTGTCAAACTGCTCTGTATGGAAGCGGTTAATCTATCTAAAAGGACCTTTAAACCTAAATCTCGGAATTTTCTGGATCTTACTTTTTGTCCCAATATATGGACTTTTGTGCAACAAATGACCAAAGATCTTAAAACCCAGTCATGGCATTCTGTCTCCATGAACATCACCCCAGAACAAGAAATAGCTATTTTAGAACTCAAGAACAATCACGAAATCATCATTAAACCCTCTGACAAGGGGGGCAATGTTGTCGTAATGACACATTCCCGATATCAAGCCATATGTTACAAAGTGCTGGACAATAGAGAATGGTATATTCCAATTTCACAAACTACCATAGATGACTACATCAACGAATTTAGGTCCTTGTTGGTCGATGCCTTTCATACAGTATTGATCAACAGAGATGTACAGAACTGTTCACCGGCAGACAGTTCCCGGCGAACTTAGCATGTTCAAGTTCGCCGCTGCGGGCGAACATATGGGATTGTTCGGTCCGCCCCCCATAATACATCATTGAGGCAAACTTTGACCCTGAACTTTACAGTCAGCAGGCACATTTCCAGCCAATCAGCATACCTCCCTCCCACACCCTCCCACCTCCTATAAATAAGCAAGGGCAGCATCCATCTTAGATCATTCTGAAGCAGTGTGTGTTAGTGAGAGCAGGGAGAGCTGCTGCTGCTGTTAAGCTAGGGACAGTTAGTCAGTGTTCCTGGTCTTGCAGTGTTCTTGGTCCACTACTGCTGTAAGGACAGCATCCTGACAGCACCCCAAAAAGCCCTTCTAAGGGCTGGTATTTGAGTAATTTTTTTATAATATATATATATATATATATATATATATATATATATATATATATCTATCTCTATCTAGTGTCCCCAAAAGCCCTTTTAAGGGCTGGTAATTTAGTTTTTTCTTTATATATCTATATCTATATATATATATATATATATATATATATATATATATCTATATCTATATCTATATCTATTGTACACTGCAGTCGCCTGCTCGCTGTGTGTGAGAGGCCACAGACCTACCACAGACTGTACTGTGTGCACACCACACTCATTTTGGGTGGCACAGGCACAGTACCTTGCATTTTAAAAAATTTTTTTTTTTTCCTCTGTCATAATTGCAGTGAGTGCTGTGTCAGGTCCACAGAGTGCACTGTACCCACTGCAGTGCACTGCCCACCACTGATATATATACGGTGGCACAGCATCTTGTTGCAATTGAAAAAAAAAATATTTTTTATTATTGCAGTTGCCTGGGCTGCCAGTGACTGTCAGGTCCACAGAGTGTACTGTGCCCACTGCAGTGCCACTGTGTGCCCACCCACCACTGATATATAAGGTGGCACAGCAGCTTGCAAAGTAAAAAAAAATATATATTTTTTTATAATTGCAGTTGCCTGGGTGCCAGTGACTGTCAGGTCCACAGAGAGTGTAATGTGCCACTGCCCACCCACCACTGATATATAAGGTGGCACAGCAGCTTGCAAAGTAAAAAAATATATATTCTGTTTATAATTGCAGTTGCCTGGGTGCCAGTGACTGACTGTCAGGTCCACAGAGAGTGTACTGTGCCACTGCCCACCCACCACTGATATATAAGGTGGCACAGCAGCTTGCAAAGTAAAAAAAATATATATATTTTTTTTTAATTGCAGTTGCCTGCCTGGGTGCCAGTGACTGTCAGGTCCACAGAGTACTGTACCCACTGCCCAACACTCCTATAGGGTGGCACAGCACCTTGCACTCATAGTCCAACACATTAAAAAAAAAAATGACAGGCAGAGGCAGGCCACCAAGCAAGGGCCGTCGTGGTCGTGGTGCTGTGATTTCCTTAGGCCCTAGAATAATGCCCAGTGTTCAGATGCCACCACAGACCCTGAACTCAAAAAATTCTGAGGACA
This sequence comes from Pelophylax lessonae, assembly GCF_965119305.1. Classification (NCBI taxonomy): domain Eukaryota; kingdom Metazoa; phylum Chordata; class Amphibia; order Anura; family Ranidae; genus Pelophylax; species Pelophylax lessonae. The sequence continues at coordinate 483,858,510 of NC_138770.1, read as the reverse complement.
TAGTTCACTGGCTTACACAGACACCCAATCGTCTACAGCTTCCGCTCGGAACCTTAATGCACCATCCTCCTCCAGCTCAGCTTCGGGCACCTCTCAATTTACCACTCGCCAGCCCGCCGGCACCACCACCAACACTAGCACCACAGCCGCTTCACTTGATCCGTCAGAGGAGTTATTTTCACATCAGTTGGAAGAAATAAGTGATGCGCAACTATTAGTGCCAGAGGATGTAGATAACGGGGATATGTCTCAGTCAGGCAGCATTATACACATGGACGTACATTGTGATGATGATGATGATGTTGTACCTGCTGCTGCTGCCTTTGCTGAGTTGTCAAGTGAAGCGGCTGATGATGACGATGTGTCTGTGGATGTCACCTGGGTGCCTGCTCGAAGAGCAGAAGAAGAGGGGGAAAGTTCAGATGGGGAGACAGAGAGGAGGAGGAGGAGACGAGTTGGAAGCAGGGGGAGGAGGTCATCGCAAGGAGCTAGTGGCGCAGTCAGACAGCATGTAGATTCGGCACCCAGGGTCAGCCAGACAGCACGCCAATCAACGCAAGCTGTTGCCACCACCAGAATGCCGTCCTTGCAAAGCTCAGCATTGTGGCATTTTTTTTGTGTGTCTGCCTCTGATATCAGCGATGCCATTTGTAACCTGTGGCCAAAAGAAACTGAGTCGTGGGAAGTCCAACACCCACCTAGGTACAACTGCTTTGCAAAGGCACATGATGTCACATCACAAACGCCTATGGGATCAACACATGAGTAAAAGCAGCACACAAACTGAAAGCCACCATCCTCCTCCTGGTCCAGCATCTTCAGCCACGTCAACCACTGCTGTCCTCCATGCCCCCTATCAACAACCCGCCCCTCTGCCTCTCACCTTCAGCAGTTCCTGCTCACCTGCCCACAGTCAGGTGTCTGTCAAGGAAATGTTTGAGCGTAAGAAGCCAATCTCACAGAGTCACCCCCTTGCCCGGCGTCTGACAGCTGGCTTGTCGGAACTCTTAGCCCGCCAGCTTTTACCATACAAGCTGGTGGAGTCTGAGGCATTCAAAAAATTTGTCGCTATTGGGACACCGCAGTGGAAGGTACCCGGCCGAAATTATTTTTCACAAAAGGCAAACCCCAACCTGTACTCTATTGTGGAAAAGGAAATCATGTCACGTCTGGCACACAGTGTTGGGGCAAGGGTCCATCTGACCACTGATAGCTGGTCTGCAAAGCACGGTCAGGGCAGGTATATCACTTACACTGCGCATTGGGTAAACCTGCTGGCGGCTGCCAAGCATGGAATGCGTGGCTCTGCTGCAGAGGAGTTGGTGACACCGCCACGACATGCAGGCAGGCCTGCTGCCACCTCCTCTACTCCTCCTACTCCATCCTCTTTGCTAACCTCCTTGGCTGAGTCCTCTTCTGCTGTTGCGTCTTGCTCCACACCAACTGCACCCCCCCAGCTCCCCAGGGGCTATTCCACATGCCGGATACGACAGTGTCACGCTGTCTTGGGGTTGACTTGCCTGAAAGCAGAGAGTCACACCGGACCAGCACTACTGTCCACCCTGAACGCACAGGTGGATCAGTGGCTGACCCCGCACCAACTGGAGATCGGCAAAGTGGTGTGTGACAACGGAAGCAATTTGTTGGCGGCATTGAATTTGGGCAAGTTGACACATGTGCCGTGCATGGCACATGTGTTGAATCTGATTGTGCAACGCTTTGTGCAGAAGTACCCAGGCTTACAGGACGTCCTCAAGCAGGCCAGGAAGGTGTGTGGCCATTTCAGGCGTTCCTACACGGCCATGGTGCACTTTGCAGATATTCAGCGGCGAAACAACATGCAAGTGAGGCGCTTGATTTGCGACAGCCCGACATGTTAGAATTCAACACTGCTAATGTTCGACCGCCTGCTCCAACAAGAAAAAGCGGCCAACGAGTATTTGTATGACCGGGGTGCTAGGACAGCCTCTGCGGAGCTGGGTATTTTTTTGCCACGTTACTGGACGCTCATGCGCAATGCCTGTAGGCTCATGCGTCCTTTTGAGGAGGTGACAAACCTAGTCAGTCGCACCGAAGGCACCATCAGCGACATCATCCCATATGTTTTTTTCCTGGAGCGTGCCCTGCGAAGAGTGCTGGATCAGGCCGTAGATGAGCGTGAAGAGGAAGAGTTGTGGTCACCATCACCACCACCAGAAACAGCCTTACCATCGCTTGCTGGACCTGCGGCAACACTGGAAGAGGAGTGTGAGGAAGAGGAGTCAGAGGAGGAATGTGGCTTTGAGGAGGAGGAACACCAACCACAGCAGGCATCCCAGGGTGCTCGTTGTCACCTATCTGGTACCCGTGGTGTTGTACGTGGCTGGGGGGAAGAACACACCTTCAAAGACATCAGTGAGGACGAGGAATTGGACATGAGTAGCTCGGCATCCAACCTTGTGCAAATGGGGTCTTTCATGCTGTCATGCCTGTTGAGGGACCCTCGTATAAAAAGGCTGAAGGAGAACGACCTGTACTGGGTGGCCACGCTACTGGACACCCGTTATAAGCAGAAAGTCTCTGATATGTTACCCAATTACCGGCAGTCGCAAAGGATGCAGCAGCTACAAAATAAGTTGAAAAGTATGCTTTACACAGCATATAAGGGTGATGTCACAGCACAACGGGAATCCAACAGGGGAAGAGGTGAAAGTAATCCTCCTCCTACCACCACAACCACGCCGGGAAGGACAGGACGCTTTACAGACGTCTTGTTGATGGAGGACATGCGGAGCTTTTTTAGTCCTATCGCCACAGCCCTTCGGGGTCCACCCTCAGAGAACGACTCGACCGACAGGTAGCAGACTACCTTGCCTTAACTGCAGATATCGACACTCTGAGGAGCGATGAACCCCTTGACTACTGGGTGTGCAGGCTTGACCTGTGGCCTGAGCTATCCCAATTTGCCATTGAACTTCTGGCCTGCCCCGCTTCAAGTGTGCTGTCAGAAAGGACCTTCAGCGCAGCAGGAGGTATTGTCACTGAGAAGAGAAGTCGCCTAGGTCAAAAAAGTCTTGATTACCTCACGTTTATTAAGATGAATGAGGCATGGATCCCGAAGGGACTGACAGTGGGGGATGCATTTGACTAAAAAAGGCCTGGTGATGACTGAGATGCCTTGGGCTAAAAATGGTCCACACGCTGCTGTATTTAATCATTCTCTGCATGCCGGATGACTTACGTGACGTCTCCGCCACCAACTACGGTTCAAGCCGCAATGTTTTAGTGCACTTTCTGCCTTGATGACCTCAATTTTTCAGGCCGCTGCTACAGCAGCGGCTGCAACAATACCTGCTTTTTCATGCATGTGTACATGCCTAATTTTTCTGGCCTCTGGTGCTACACTGTGGCTGCAAAAAAAAAAAACAAAAAAAAAAAAACAAAAAAAAAAAAAAGGCACATACATGTGTCAATTCCCCTTCGTGATCGTTACCTTGTCGTGGTGAAGGGGCTTGCGTATCACAATGAAGCGATCACCTCTAGGAGTGAGTTGGCACACCCCAGATGATAAGGTCGTTGCTTCATTGTGAACAGACCAAAAGCGATCCGCAGGATAATTTTTCATAGAAAAAAAACATTCATTTTCTTTCATTCTTTCTGCGGAGCTGGGTATTTTTTGGCCGCGTTACTGAATGCTCATGAACAATGGCTGTAGGCTAATGCGTCCTTTTGCGGAGGTGACAACCCAGGTGGTCAGTCGAACCCAAGGCATCATCAACCTCATCCCATATGCGTTTTTTCTGGAGCGTGCCCTGCGAAGAGTACTGGATCAGGCTGTAGATGAGCATGAAGAGGAAGAGTTGTGGTCCCCATCACCACCAGAAGCAGCCTTGTCGTCAATTGCTGGACCTGTGGCAACGCAGAGAGAAGAGTCTGAAGAAGAGAAGTCAGAGGAGGAAGGTGGCTTTGAGGAGGTGGAATACCAGCCACAGCAGCCGTCCCAGGGGGCTTGTTCTCACCTTTCGGGGACCCTTGGTGTTGTACGTGGCTGGGTGGAGGAAGAGACCTTCAATGATGTCAGTGAGGACAAGGAACGGGACATGGCTAGCTTGGTATCCAACCTTGTGCAAATGGGGAGTTTGCGGTTGTGCAAATGGACTGACTGACTGTTAAACGGGGAGTTTGGTCTGTCACTGTGAAGCGGGCGTAACCCTTACACTACTTGACCGATAAAACATCATACCTGATCGTATACACACTGGATGTTTTAAAGCACGTTATTCCAAACAATTTAGGAATGTTAGGTGATTTATGCCCTTTATGGATCAAAACCCGACTCTGCGTCATGGGAGTTTTGCCATGGATCCCCCTCCGGCATGCCACAGTCCAGGTGTTAGTCCCCTTGAAACAACTTTTCCATCACTATTGTGGCCAGAAAGAGTCCCTGTGTGTTTTAAAATTCGCCTGCCTATTGAAGTCTATGGCGGTTCGCCCGGTTCGCCAACATTTGCCGATGTTCGCCGAATTTTAGGTTCGCGACATCACTATTGATCAACAAGGATACACTGGATACACTGGATTTTTTGAATGTCAAATTCCCCAGATTGTCTACTTTTTATTGCCTGCCAAAGGTACACAAAAATAGGTCTGACCCTCCAGGCAGACCTATTGTGTCTGGCATTGGGTCTTTGACCAAAAATGCGAGCAGATACATTGATTCATTCCTGCTTCCACGTGTCTTACGATTACCATCTTACAAGAAAGACACCTCGGATTTCCTGCGACATTTGGAGGGGATTCATGTTCCTCCGGACGCCCTGCTCGTGACAGTTGATAATTGAGGCTTTGTTCTCTAGTATCCCTCACGAGCAGGGCGTCCGAATGACTGAATCCTTAAAGAGCAGGACAGACATACCTGGCCCCTTATGGCTTTTGTGATAAAGTTACTATACTTTATATATTGACTCGGAATTACTTTTCGTTCAGAGACCATCTGTATCTTCAGGCCCAGGGGGTGGCTATGGCACTTGCTGCGCACCATCCTATGCCAACCTCTATCTGAGAGGCTGGGAGAGACCGCTGTTTTCGGATGATGGAATGTTGGCTTTCGCAAATAACCTGTTGGTACAGATATATTGATGACCTGTTCATTATTTGGACAGAAACTTTGCAAGATTTACATGCCTTTCTCACTAGTTTGAATACCAACAAACTTAATCTAAAGTTCACGCATTCCATTCATTCCCAGACAGTCTCTTTCCTTGACCTCGAGGTCCATTTGGAACCTAATGGCACCATCTCTACCAACTTGTATAGGAAACCTACTGCCGGTAACACGGTATTGTGCGCAGCAAGTGCCAATCCCACCACCCTGGTCAGAAGTATACCCTACGCACAGTATTTAAGAGTGCATAGGAATTGTTCCTCAGAGGCAGATTTTATAGATCAGGCCAATAAACTTCGGTCCTGGTTATTGGATCGTGGCTATACACGATCTACTCTCAGGAAGGCATTCAATAAGGCGCCAGGCCATTCTAGGGCCTCTTTACTCTACAAGAAACCCAAGCCAACACCCCCCAACACGGTTAGGCTTCTTACACAATTTTCTGGCAATGAAGGGGCTCCATGTCACCTTCTCAACAAATATTGGCACCTACTAACAAGTGATCCTACACTCAAAAAATATATCAAAGACACTCAAATAACGTTTAGATGGGCCCCCTTTTTAAGAGATCAATTTATCAAAAGTCACTACACTGAAGAACCTCCTATCCTGAAAACCCCAAGAGGCACCTTTAAATGTGGATCATGTATATGTTGTCCTTGGGTCAATCAAGCCAAGGGTATACGTTTGCCAAACGGAGAATGGCACAATTGTAAATTCTTTGCAGATTGTACGACACGGGAGTTATATATCTTATGACTTGCCGTTGTAAGGCCTTTTAAGTTGGCAAGACTATCAGACAATTTGGCCAGCGTATAGGTGACCACCTCAATTGTGCGGGAGGTGGTAAGACTTTGACGAGTGTCACTAGACATATTGGTCTACATCATAGGTATAATAATGAAGTTGTGTCCTTTTTTGTATTAGAAGTCGTCCCCCAGTACCCCCGCGGGGGTGACTGGGATAGACAAATTTTACAAAGAGACACACTATGGATTGAGCGCCTTAATGCCACTTCCCCTCCGGGTATTAATGAGATGTTGACGTATAAGTATTTCCTATGATACCAGCAGTTTCATTTTGAAATCCATATGGTTTGGGGATTTTGACATCTATCGAGTGATTTAGCTTGATTGTTGTCTTGTTTTTGAGCCTACAACTTTCTAATATACATCTTCTGTTCTTATATCTGTATGTTTATGGCAGACTTGTGTGCGCGCACTCTTGAGCCGTTCCTGTTTTGTATTTTTTGAATCTCCATTTCCCCTATGGTATTTTTATTGTCTGTTACATACACCTGATTAGCGGTTGTTATTGTAATGTATTATATTGTTTTTCCATGTCTTTATGCATGATATATGTAATATATCATAATTGATCTCTGGTTTTTGCAGCCCTTTGATTGTTTCCCTTGATGCGATGCCCATGGTTGTGTCCCTTTCCCTGCCTTCATTAATTGGTATGTGTACCGCAGCCGCGCCTTGGTCCTGTGGGCGGGTGCGCACTGTCGGGAGGGGGGGCGGGGTCTTCGGCGGGCGGGTTCCGCCCACGGCCCCCGCCTCCCATGGCAGATCGGGCTGTGGAGCTCCACTCCGTGCGGCTTCCGGTGTGCAGTGCGCATGCGCCTTCTGCGCGTGCGCATTTTGACAGCGGGTCCGGTGCGTCATTTCCAGTCCATTCGGATTGGATGATGCCCGAATTGTGGCGCAACTTAAGACGCTACCCTAGCGTGCTAATGGTCTCAGTCGGCCATTTGTGCTGTGCGGTCCAGGCATCAGGTATTGAATCTTTTTCACAATTTTTATTACAATAATCCTTTATAAATGGCACTGATACCTAAGCTCCATGACTTCAATATCTCTTATTTCATTATTTCAGTCTCCCTTTTTTGAAAACTTATGACCCTGATACAAGCTGATACATATCTCACTAAGGTCCATTTGGTGATTCTCTTTGTCATGGCTCAAATCAAGGGGCCATATAGTTTAGACTACAGAGCCTGTTGACCGCACATTCTAGCCTCCTGCGTTTTTTCTTAAAGGACCATATTTTCGGTATGATTATACTTGTTAATATATACAACTCTATATGTCATCATTTAATCAATTACTAAACATTGTTGTGACACCCTTTTCAATATAAATCTTCCCTTTCAGGTGTGCAGTGTTATGGATTACACCATGTCATTTTGATATGGGGTATCCTCTCTGATTTCCTTTTTAGACTGCAGAGGACTCATGGGTATACAAGAGGCATTTATCCTGCCTACCGATCTATAGGTGGGTCCCTCCTCTTTTCCCTTTCTCTTGGAGTATAGTCTATTTCATTTATCGTATTCCCCTCATTCCCTTTATGACTACTTTCCTTCATTTTTCACTTTTATCCTTGGGCTAGTCTTCTTTGCATGCCACCACACCCGCCTGGGAGACCTGTTGATGTGGCTGGGGGTCAAGTACCAATCATTTTCCATCTGTGCCCACTCCTTTTTGGCTTGGGTGTAGGGGGGACGCACACTGGTGCAGGTCTCTGGGACACAATCAAGGAGCTGCTTTCCTATAATGTATGTGCATGAACTATGTTACGGACGCTGTCATTCTGTCTCATTGTAACTATAGCATATGTATCTGCTTATACAAAAAACTTCTGAAGAAGCGGTCCAAACACCGCAAAACATGTAAAGTCTTGTGGATGGACATGGATTTTCCTTACTACCAATTTTTCGGATGTTCTGTTTTTTTGAAAAATTTGTACTTTTCCATGTCCTACCTGGTATAATGTATTTACTTGTTATATCATGCGCTCTCTGAATGGATGTACCCATTCTGTCTTTTGCACTTTTAATGTCATTTTTTGATGTAATAAAATAACTTTTTATTTTTATTGTTTTGTCTTTATAATTTGTGTAAAACACCATAAAAATCCCGCTCAGCCTCCCTCCCTCTGTTTCTCTGACTTCCCACGTCGCGGTTGCGATGGCCTGCTCAGTATAGGGTGGATTGGCGTCTTCCACCACTGGAGTTGGGCAAATTTTTGCGTCTGCCTCATGGAAACTCTTTGAAATTATTTGCACAAACATATGTAAACATTGTTCACTGGTCGCTTATAGTTCTGTTGAGACAATGATACATTGACTCTTGCGCTACTATTATTTATATCTAGACCACTGTTCCTGATCTTTGCTGACAGTATTAGGACAGGAGATGTACCAGCGGATTGGAGGAAAGCGAACGTGATTCCAATATTCAAAAAGGGGCAGAGGCATATCCCGGGAAATTATAGGCCTGTCAGTTTGACGTCGATAGTATGTAACCTTCTGGAGGGGATAAGGGACTATATCGTAGAGTTTGCTAAAGACAACATCTGCAGTAAATCAGCACGGGTTTACAAATGGGAGTTCTTGTCAAACGAATCTCTTACTATGAGGAGGTGAGCTGTGAGCTAGATAGGGGCAGACCAGTGGATGTGGTGTACCTGGATTTCGCTAAGGCATTTGATAGAGTTCCCCAGAAGCGCTTAACCACTTACCGCCCGCCCGCCGTCATATGACGGCGGGACGGTGCGGCTATTATCCTGGGCGGACGTCATATGACGTGACCCAGTAAATGCACGGCAGGCGCGCGATCGCGGGCGCGCCGCCGTGCACTGCCGGTGTCGGCGTGTCCCCGGGACACAGCCGGTCACCGGCAGGGGGGAAACAGCCAATAGGCATGGCTGTTTCCCACGTGATCGGCTGTGTTCCAACGATCGGGAGCGCGCAGCGCGGTCATGTCGGTGGCACTGTGTTCCGTAGGAACACAGCTGTCACCGGCGGTAGTAAACAGTAACTGACAGTGACTGTTTACTAAGTGATCGGCTGTGAATCCATTCACAGCCGATCACAAAATGTAAACACAGAGCAGTAACTGACTGTTACTAGCTCTTCTCCCCTCATACAGTTTCCAGTATGAGGGGAGAAGAGCTAGAAATAGTGAGTTACTGCTCTGTACACATGTAAAAAGTAAAATCACACTAAAATCACAGTAATAAAGGTCCCCACACAGTCCCCAGCCCCCCCCAATGTCACCTGTCACCCAACAGTCACCTCATCAGTGCCCAGAAATTGACACCCATAATGTTCACATGTGAGAGTAGCGATCGCAGGCAGAATCGCCGCGATTCTGCCCGCGATCCGGAAATCATTGCAAATTGCGGGACGCCTGTGCGTTGCCCGTGATTTGCAATAGCACCCCAAACGCTGTGCGATGTTGCCGCCATTTCCGCCTGCCAAATCGCAGTAACATCGCGCAAACATCGCATGATGCCCAAAAAAGTACAAGAGTTTCTTTGGGGCGTCATGCGTTGTTTGCGTGATGTTACCGCGATTCGGCAGGCGGAAATCGCAGCAACATCGCACAGCGGGCAACGCACAGGCGTCCCGCCATTTGCAATGATTTCTGGATCGCGGGCAGAATCGCAGTGATTCTGCCCGTGATCGCTACGCTCACATGTGAATGTAGCCTAAAGTTCACCGGTCACCAGAGACTGCCATCAGTACCGCCGTGCACCATCGCCCGTCACCTGTCACCCATCAGTGACCATCGCCCCGTCACCTGTCACCCCATCAATCACCGTCACCTGTCACCCCATCAGTCATCGTCATCTGTCACCCCATCAGTCATCGTAACCTGTCACCCCATCAGTCACCGTCACCTGTCACCCCATCAGTCATCGTCACCTGTCACCCCATCAGTCACCGTCATCTGTCACCCTATCAATCATCGTCACTTGACACCCCATCAGTGATCGTCACTTGTCACCCCATCAATCATCGTCACATGTCACCCGGTCAGTGATTGTCATCTGTCACCTCATCAATCATCGTCACCTGTCACCTCATCAATCATCATCACCTGTCACCCCATCAGTCATCATCACCTGTCACCCCATCCGTCATCGTCACCTGTCACCCCATCAGTCATCGTCACCTGTCACCCCATCAGTCATCGTCACCTGTTTGCCATATACATGCAATCACTTACTGACCGCCTAACGACTATATGCGTCGGCCATTAAAAGCTAAATACTGGGGTTATGGCAGAAGATAGCCCCCATAACCCCGGTATTTTTTGAAACGGCGGGCGGTCGGCTTTCAGATAAGGGTGGTCCCAGTGGCGGATTCGCCGCGGAATTACCCTTACGGTGCAGGGGAAGAGGTGCCCCCCCCCCCCTCCTGCCGCGTCCCAGACGTTTTCCCAGCTTACCGGACCCGCCGGCAGCGGGGAAAACTATCCGGTCCCGGATCCTCAGAGACAGGAAGTCGAGTGAGGGCAAGATGGCCCTCACTCAACTCTATGGTCTTGGAGGACCGGAGCTACGTCAAAAGATGTTGCCTAGCAACCGGTTTAAAGGGCCGCTTTTTTTTTTTGCTTTTTTTTTTTTCCTCTTTCAACAATTTTTTTTTTTTTTTTTCTTTTTTAGTGTAGTTGTGAGGTGTGAGGTCTTTTTGACCCCAGATCTCACAATAAAGAGGACCTGTCATGCCTATTTCTATTACAAGGGATGTTTACATTCCTTGTAATAGGAATAAAAATTATCAAAACATTTTTTTTTTTTAAACTGTGTAAAAATAAAAAAATAATAAATAAAATAAATAGGAAAAAAAAAAAAAAAAAAATTAAAGCGCCCTGTCCCCGTTAGCTCGCGCGCAGAAGCAAACGCATACGCAAGTCCCGCCCACATATGTAAACGGTGTTCAAACCATACATGTGAGGTATCGCTGCGATCGTTAGAGCGAGAGCAATAATTTAAGCCCTAGACCTCTTCTGTAACTCTAAGCTAGTAACCTGCAGAAATTTTTAAAATGTTGCCTATGGGGATTTTTAAGTACCAATGTTTGGCGCCATTCTGTGAGCATGCGCAATTTTGAAGCATGACATGTTGGGTATCTAATTACTCGGCGTAACATTATCGTTCACATTATGGAAAAAAAATTTGCTAAATTTACTGTTTTCTTATTTTTTAGATCAAAAAAGTGATTTTTTTTCAAAAAAAATCGCATTTGGAAGACTGCTGCGCAAATATGGTGTGATAAAAAATATTGCAACGATCTCCATTTTATTCTCTAGGGTCTCTGCTAAAAAAAAATATATAATGTTTGGGGGTTCCAAGTAGTTTTCTAGCAAAAAAATGATTTTAGCTTGTAAACACCAAGTGTCAAAAATAGGCCCAGTCTTAAAGTGGATAAATGGACAACTTTGTGTAAAGCGCTACTTGGATGTTAAGCCTATGTATGTGGCCAGGCTGTGAAAAAGTGTTACACATGTGGTATCGCCATACTCAGGAGGAATAGCAGAATGTATTTTGGGGTGCAATTTTTGCTATGTACATGCTATGTGTTAGAAATATTGCATAAATGGACAGCTTTGTGTAAAAAAAAAATGTGTTTTCATTTTCTTTCCACATTTTCCAAAAACTTGTGGAAAAAAATGACATATTCAAAAGACTCATTATGCCTCAAAAATTATACGTTGGGGTGTTTGCTTTCCAAAATGGGGTCATTTTATTGGGGTTTCCATTGTCCTGGTGCTCCAGGGCCTTCAAAAGTACGATAGGTTGTCAGGAAATTATATGTGAAATTTGTGCTCCTAGAATGCCGGACGGTGCTGGTTGGATGTTAGGCCTCTGTATGTGGCCAGGCTGTGAAAAAGTCTCACACATGTGGTATCGCCATACTCAGAAGGAGTAGTAGAATGTGTTTTGGGGTGTAGTTGCAAGTATACATGTGCTGTGTGAGAGAAATAACCTGTTAATACGGCAATTTGTAAAAAAAAAATAAAATAAAAAAAAAAATCTTCATTTTGCAAAGCATTGTGGGAAAAAATTACAACTTCAAAAAACTCACCATGCCCCTTATTAAATACCTTGGAATGTCTACTTTCCAAAAAGGGGTCATTTGGGGGGTATTTGTACTTTCCTGACTTTTTAGTGTCTCAAGAAATGAGATAGGCCTTCAGTACATCAGGTGTGATCAAGTGTGATCAATTTTCAATGATTCACACCATAGCTTGTGGACTCTATAACTTTCACAAAGACCAAATAATATACACTTACTTGGGTTATTTTTACCAAAGATAAGTAGCAGTATAAATTTTGGCCAAAATTTGTGAAGAAAAATTACTAATTTGCAAAATTTTATGACAGAAACAAAGAAAAATGCGTTTTTTCACAATATTTTCAGTCTTTTTTTATTTATAGCACAAAAAATAAAAAACCCAGTAGTGATTAAATACCATCAAAAGAAAGCTCTATTTGTGTGAAAAAAAGGACACAATTTTTGAATGGGTACAGTGTTGCATGACTGAGTAATTCTCAGTCAAAGTGTGAGAGCGCTGAAAGCTGAAAATCGGTCTGGGCAGGAAGGGGGTGAAAGTGCACTGTAGGTAAGTGGTTAATCTACAAAATAAGGTCTGCAGGTATCGACAGCAGGGTTTGCTCTTGGATACGGAACTGGCTAAAAGGGTGTAGGCGGTGGTAAGCGGGGTCCCCCAAGGCTCAGTCCTGGGACCAACCTTGTTCAATTTATTCATAAACAGCATTGAGGATGGGATCAGTAGTTTGATATCAATTTTTGCAGATGACACAAAATTGGGCAGGGCAATAACTGCACAGCATGAAGCAGATATCCTACAGAATGACCTGGACAAAATAACGGAGTGGGCAACGACATGGCAAATGAGGTTTAATGTGGAGAAGTGTAAGGTTTTGCACTTGGGGACTAAAAACATAAAAGCACAATACACGTTAGGGGGGGAACCCTTGGGGGAATCAAAAATGGAGAAAGATCTGGGAGTCTTGGTTGATGCTAGATTAGGCAATGGCATGCAATGTCAAGCGGCAGCTGCCAAAGCCAGCAGAATATTAGCATGCATAAAGAAAGGGATGTATTCCAGAGTTAAGACTATAATCCTTCCACTTTATAAAACTCTGGTCAGACCGCATCTGGAGTACTCTGTCCAGTTCTGGTCGCCAGTCCTCAGGAGGGATGTGTTGGAGCTGGAGAGAGTCCAGAGAAGGGGCAACTAAACTGATTAGGGGATTGGAGGACCTTAATTATGAAGAGCGGCTGCAATCGCTTGATTTATTCTCCCTGGAGAAGAGACGCCTGAGGGGGGGACATGAAAGCAATTTTATAAATATCTCAATGGGAATCTCGGCATAGAAAAACAGCTATTCAGTCGAAGGGATTGCATGAGGACTCGAGGGCATACAATGCGATTAGAGGAGAAGCGTTTTAACCTCAGGCAACATGGGGGGTTCTTTACTGTTAGGGCTACAAGATTGTGGAATTCTCTACCACAAGAGGTGGTTTCTGCGGGAAGTATGGTGGCTTTCAAAAGACTTAGACGTACATCTCAAGGAACAGAACATTCAGGGCTATGTGAGATGATTACAGCAACACACACCTATACAGGTTGAACTGGATGGACTATTGTCTTTATTCAACCTCACCTACTATGTAACTATGTAAATGCATTTTTCTGCATGTTATTCTGTCTTCTCACTGTTAAAAATAAACCTATCAATAAAATGATAGACTGATCATTTCTTTGTCAGTGGGCAAACGTACAAAATCAGCAGGAGATCAAATACTTTTTTCCCCTCACTGTATAGTCATGTGAGATGGAGTAGTAACTATAGGCTCTCTTGGTAGGGTACGTTATCTGCCACATATCAACCACATGTGATTTGGACAAATGATTGCGAATTTTACTCAGGTGGCTCTGGGACAGAGTCCAGTCATGGGAACAAACAAGACATAAGAGTCTAAACAATTAGGGACTTTCTTCACGGCGCTGCTGCGCCTACCTTCAAATGCAACAGCTCAAAAATAGCAGTGTATAAACCATCACAAGAAAACATAACAAAATAAAACTGCATAAAATATTATAACAGCAGCTAAAGGTACAGGCAGAAGAAAAGTGTGGAAAGTCAGTCCAAGCAGCTAAAACACTTCACCCAGCGGGGGACCTACAAGTGTTGGATCTGGATTCCTTATTCTTGCAGCACTGCTGCCAGCCTGTGGAGAGGGAAGCCTGGGTGTGGTTGCTTTCAAGGGTTAATCCAGCAATGTGATCCGGATAAGTTTGAAGGTACAGAGGAAAGAAGAAAGATCCTCTAGAGCAGAAGTTCCCAAACTAAGTTTGAGTGAGTCGCCGGCAGATATTACTGAGAGCGGGGTCAGGGTTGCCCAGGCATCGGCAGCGCACTGTTTTACAAGGAAGAAGCAGGCGGGCCTTGAGCTCCACTGGCGCTCCGACTCCGCCCCTTGCTGTGCGCGCTGTTCTGTACGGAAGGTGGCGCCTCGGGGTAGGAGTCGGACTGAGTGGAGCAGTTAGAGTGCAGTCCATCGGTTTGGAGCTGAGCACCAGGACCAGTCACCAGGTAGGCCAGACACTGCTTGATTGCTTATGTATGCGGGTTGGCGACCCACATTTGCACAGGCATAGTAGCCCATTGATTCGAATGGGCTGCTACGCCTGCGTTTTCCGCTGAAAAAAGGTGCATGCAGACATTAACCACTTAACGTCTAGCCACGTAGACCTACGTCGGCTGACTTTACGGGGTTATACCGGGATGATGCCTATAGCTAGAGGCATCATCCGGGTACCGTGGTTTGAAGCCGACGGTCGGCTTTCCGTCGGTAACGACCGATGCGGCTCGGGAGCCGCTCGATCGTTACCCGGGGGCGGGAGGGGACGTCCCCCCCCTCCCGCCGCCTTCCGTGGCTTTGCTCGGGGCTCCCGTCCCACAGGGAGCCCCGAGCACCCAGCCGGCACGTCCGCCGGCTGGATGGAGTCCCGATGAATGCCGGAAACGGCATCGATCGGGTCTCCGATGACAAAACCCGGAGGCGGCGTCCATGACGTCACTTCCAGGTTACTGTGCTGCAAAAGGCGGCAGATTTGAAAAACGGCTGTATGCCAAAAAATGGATTTTTGTAAAATCTTACCGTAAAATCCTTTTCTCTTAGCTCATCGACAGACGTAGTCCTCGGTGATACACCACCTTCGGG
This sequence comes from Pelophylax lessonae, assembly GCF_965119305.1. Taxonomy (NCBI): domain Eukaryota; kingdom Metazoa; phylum Chordata; class Amphibia; order Anura; family Ranidae; genus Pelophylax; species Pelophylax lessonae. The sequence goes on along the minus strand of NC_138770.1, from coordinate 483,843,316 downwards.
TTATGTTACCTCCGCAGGAGCAGGACTAGACAGGAAATTAAAAAGCTCTGGCCACACCCTAGGGGCAGTCCCAGAGGGTATATCCTCTCTCTCTCTGCCTCAGCAAATCAGTTATGTGAAAAAGCAGTGCTTAGAGAATTTAACCCAACCCAACTTCAAAACAGAGGGGCGGGGACTACGTCTGTCGATGAGCTAAGAGAAAAGGATTTTACGGTAAGATTTTACAAAAATCCATTTTTCTCTAGCGCTCATCGACAGACGTAGTCCTCGGTGATACACCACCTTCGGGACGTCCCAGAGCAGTATCACAACTGAGGGGTGGGAAAATGGAAATCAATCCCAATCTAGAAGGCCCAACCGGTGCCAACTAGAAGTTTACAATGCTCATCCTTAATGATGAGACTCAACCAAAAAAAGAGAAAACAATTTTTTTTTTTTTTTTTTTTCAAACAGAAAAAAACCCTCGAGGTAGACCACCGGTCTCCTCAAATTGCGGCCTGCAAAACCTTGCGGCCAAATGAGGCATCCGCCGATGCCGTCACATCAATTTTATAGAATTTTGTAAAGGTATGTACCGACGACCAGGTGGCCGCCTTACATACCTGGACCACTGACGCCTGATGGCGAAAGGCCCAGGAAGTACTGAGCGCTCGAGTGGAGTGCGCCCTAACAGGGAACGGAGGACTCTGACCCTTAATAGAATAAGCCTGTACCACCGTCTGTCTAATCCATTTGGCAATGGTCGCGGCAGATGCAGGCAAACCCTTTCTGGGGCCATCCGTGATCACAAAAAGTGAATCCGTCTTACGGAATGATTCCGTAGCTTTCAGGTATACCCTGATTGCCCGAACCACATCTAAGGAATGCAACGCATGTTCCCAATGATGCTTGGGCTGAGGACACAAGGAAGGTAGTACAATATCTTCATTCAGATGAAAATCTGAAACCACCTTGGGAAGAAAAGATGGCTTAGGATGAAGTACTACCTTATCCCTATGAATCACTAGGTATGGTGACTGGCATGATAATGCAGCCAGTTCTGACACCCTGCGAGCAGAAGTAATAGCCACCAAGAAGGCCACCTTCTGGGATAGAGTAAGCAAGGGAATCTCCCTGATGTTTTCAAAGGGAGGTTTCTGTAGAACCGACAAAACCAAATTAAGATCCCAGGGCGGTAAGGGCGCGCGGACTGGAGGAGCCAGGTGCCGCACCCCCTGGATGAAATTCCGCACCAAGGATTTGGTAGCTAAAGGCTTCTGAAAGAAGATTGCTAATGCTGAAACTTGACCCTTGATGGTGCTCAAGGCTAGCTTCTGCTCAACCCCTTGTTGCAAAAAGGCCAATATTCGAGTCACCGAATAGGTACGTGGAGGAAATCCTAAAGATTCGCACCATGCAATATAAGTCTTCCATGTGTGATAATAGACTTTGCTGGAAGTCGCTTTCCTTGCTTTAATAAGGGTAGGAATGACTGAAGTAGACAAACCTCTGTCCTTCAGTACTTGGGTCTCAATGGCCAGGCCATTAAAACCAGCGACTGTAAAGCACGAAGGTAAATTGGTCCTTGAGACCACAGACACTCCCTGAGACGAAGTTCCCACGGAACGTCTGCGACTAACATGTCCAAGTCGGCCAGGCCGGCTTGAGGAGGCCAGCCTAGAATTTCTAGGACCACTGGCGCTGATTGGATCTGAACCAGGCGTCCCTAGAGCTATCTGGCCCCGACCATCCGAGAAAGTCTGGTCGTTTTCTGTTCCCACACATTTATCAGATACCTGATAGTTATCAGGAAAGGTGATCTTTTCTGGTTGAACCTCAGGGACCGAAGTCACCCGACTAGAGGCTACTTGGCCTATCTGGTCAACCAGATCCGATTCCTGTGAGGTATCGGGACTAATCTTAGGAAAAGGTAAAGGAAAAGATCTTTTCAGGGAACGGTAACTACCGCTTCCTGTGGTACTTAAATGTTGGAAGGGAAGAATCGCACCGGTAGTAGTGGTTGATGCTCGATCTAATGTCCTGAATACCGGTGAAAACGTCCCCCCACCCTGAAACCGGGTGGGGGCGCACCTTCAGGCTGTGTACTCCTTTGCTTCGGGTTTGGCTGGGTTGGTCCCCTTCTTGAACCCTCCTGGAGGAGTCTTGCCTTTCCCGCTAGTACCAGCCGGGCGCCCTTTATGGGCGGTAAAGAAAGGTCCTCGCTTGTTGCGAGGTCCCTTAGCTTTTGCAGCCTGTGGCAAAAAAGTGCTCTTGCCCCCAGTGGCATCCTTAATGATTTCATCTAGGTTGGCTCCAAATAGACGATTCCCCTGAAAGGGGAGATTGGTCAAGGTCTTTTTGGAACCTAGGTCAGCTGACCAGCATTTTAACCACAGCACACGTCTGAGGATCACTGCTAACTTAGATGCATGCCCTAATAGGGGAGTAGTGTCCAAGGCTGCGTCACAGATAAACCGTAGCCCTTGTATGATCTGTTCCATCAAATCAGATGTCTCCTGGGGAATATCTTTTCCCCTAAGATCTTGGCGTACCATTTTCGCCCATTCCGTATCTTTCGATCCACCGGATCCTTAAAGGACGAAGTGTCCTCCACTGGAATAACCGTGGCTTTATTCAGCCTGGAAATAGGCGGATCCACGACTGGTGGTACCGTCCATTTCTTAATGATGGATTCCTCAAACGGATAGCGTCTAGCAATACGCTTGGAAATAGTAAAGGTACGTTTAGAATGCTCCCATTCTCCTTTAATCTGATTACCAAAACATTTAGGTACAGGAAAAGCCTTTGCCGTCTTGATGGGCTTATTAGTCCCAAAAGGCCTCTCTGTTTCAGTTGCCTCTGCCGGTAAAGCCTCAAGTTTTAAGGTTTCTTGCACTGCCACAACTAGTGCGTCCACCAATGCTTCTTCCTGAATTATAGCAAGAGAAGAAGCGTCCTCCTCACTGTCTGAGGGGGCTTTACCTGGGATAACAGCCCTTGCAGAGGAACCTGCAACTGCCGTGACATCTCTGAATCTGAGTCAGAGGTGTCAGATGGTATAGGGGTAGGCGGGGGTCGCTTCCTAGACCCCCGTCCCTGACAGGCCGCCTCCACCCGAGCCACCATAGACTCCAAAATTGCTGTAAATGACTCTATACTCTGTGCACCGGCGGGTCCCGAGGCCCCCTCGAGGGAAACAGGTGGGGGAATATGTGTGGCAGGGTCCATAATAACTCCAGTTACTTCCTGGATAATATAATTCAAAAGTAAAGAAAAAAACTTTTTTTTTTTTTTTTTTTTCTGACCCCCAGCGCCACAAAAAGCCCCTTAGTGTTACCTGCTTAGGGATCCCTATCGTTCGAGAGAGAGAGAGATAGACCCCCAGGCTCACCACTTGATGCTCAGAGTTAAACTGCAACAGCTTACAGCGCTGTCTCGACAAAGAGGAAGTCTCTTGGCTGGCTGCCCAGGAAGAAAGGAGGCGGCTCCGCCCCTCTGCACGCCTTCCGGCGCCTCCCCCAAGCTCCACGAGGTGTAGGATCACCTCAAACATGGCCGCCCCCATGCTGGAGACACGAGGCTACGCCAAAATGGCGGCTCGTGCGATCCAGCAAAAAAAATGGCGGCGGCCTAAACTGAATAGCGGTGTGCTGCAGGGCACACAACACTCTCTCTGCATGGGGATATGGCGTGGTTGGCGGTACCGGCCCTGGCGGACCGCGTGGCCGTTCGGGAGGCCTGCTATTAGCTGGAGATCTGATTTGGAAGGCAGTCTACATGTCCGTGGCTTCTGACTGGTAGGTAGCTTATACTTAACCCATAAGATTCCCAGAATGCCACAGATTACATCTTTAAAACATGTATACAATAGATTGTTAGCTCCCAAGCCAAGCCTCCTGGCTTTTGCACACATAAATCACACTCAAAGTAGGAGGATTTGTGACATGTTATAGGATAGAAAGGACTCTTTCTTACCATACAGAGAGGGGCCCGCGTTCACCACAAAACCCGTCAGGGAAAAAGGGGGAACATACTACTCACCATACCGGAACCAGGCGGGCACCAACTCCTGACAGTACCCCTCTCCACCGGGGCGGGAGGGCTGTCGACCGATACGGACGCCGTGACTCATGGTCTTTGGCGTTTCGGCGAGACGTTTAACTCGCGTGGACAGTCCTTTAATGGGACTTTGTCGCGGCCGACCCAGCGCGGAGCTATGGCCTGCACGCGCTCGTAGGCTGAACTGGGGTGACCACCGGATCTCAACATCCAGCCCGTCGCCCAGTTCAGCTTTCTTGCTTGAAGATCTCACAGGAACACTGGAGAAAAAAGCTGTCTAAAAAATCTTTTTAAGAAAAAAATCTTGCCAGGACCTAAGATCCCAGCAAGGTGTCTAGGTCCTTACTCCTAACTAGACAGAAAATAACTCATTTGCTGAGGCAGAGAGAGAGAGGATATACCCTCTGGGACTGCCCCTAGGGTGTGGCCAGAGCTTTTTAATTTCCTGTCTAGTCCTGCTCCTGCGGAGGTAACATAACCCGAAGGTGGTGTATCACCGAGGACTACGTCTGTCGATGAGCGCTAGAGAAATGTCGTTTTCGGCGTTTTGCATACAGGGAAGTGTAGTGGAGGGGGTCTAGGGTCTTTTAGACGCTCGATCCCTCCATAAAGTGTACCTGTCACTACATATTGGTGTCACAAGGGATGTTTACATTGCTTGTGACAGCAATAAAAGTGATCAGATTTTTTTTTTAAAAACCTGTAATAAAGTTTAAAAAAAAGAAAAAATAAATAGGAAAAAAAAAAATTTAGCCGCCCCCGTCACCGTTCGCGCACAAAAAAAACGTATACGCAAGTCGAGCCGCGAATGAAATCGCTGTTCAAACCACACATGTGAGTTATCGCCTGCGATCGCCAGAGCGTGGGCAATAATTTAAAAAAAAGAGCTACACTCTAACTCTAAACTGGTAACCGTTAAATAAATTTAAAGCTTCGCAGATTAAGATCTCTATTGACCGTAGTTTGTCGCCATCCCACGGGGGGGCGCAATTTTAAACCGTAACATGTTGGGTATCTATTTACTCGGCATGATATCATCTTTCACAATATACAAAAAAAATGGGCTAACTTTACGGTTTAGTATTTTTTAAATGCAGTGAAATGTGATTTTTCAAATTTTTTCCAAAAAAATGGCGTTTTAAAGACCGCTGCGCAAATACCGCGTGACAAAAAATTTTGCAATGACCGAAATTTTATTCTCCAGAGTCTTTGCTAAAAAAATATATATAATGTTTGGGGGTTTTAAGTAGTTTTCTAGCAAAACATACTGATTTAAAACTTGTAAACAAAAAGTGTCAAAAATAGGCTTAGTGGTAAAGTGGTTAAAAAAACGCAGTGGCCGTGAAATCCATCCTGCTTTTGCACCATGTGACTTACCTGGAGTTCCTGCACACGCAAACTGTGTTTTTAAATGCTGGGCCCACGTATATATAAATGCAGAAAGCTTGCCAGTGCAGGAACTGCAGGTAAGTCGCATGGTGCAAAAGCAGGATGGACTTCAAGGCTGCTGCATTTTTTTAAATGCTGCAGGGCATAGCAGCCCATTCAAAACATTTGGCTGCTATGCCTGTGCAAATGTGGTCCGCCAACCCGCATACATGTGAACCAGGCCTAAAGCAGTAGTAAAGTAATTTACAAATAAAAACACTGGTCCGCCTACAGATTTAACCACTTCTGGACCGCAAGGATTTGCCTCCTTGATGACCAGGCCATCGGATCCAAGCGGAGCTGGCCAGGACCAGTCACCAGGTAGGCCAGACACTGCTTGAAGGCTTATTTTAGGCCTGGTTCACATGTATGCGGGTTAGCGACCCACATTTGGACAGGCATAGCAGCCCATTGATTCGAATGGGCAGCTATGCCTGCGTTTTCAGCTGAAAAAAGTTGCATGCAGCATTTAAAAAAAATGCAGCGGCCCGTGAAATTCATCCTGCTTTTACACAATGTGACATACCTGCAGTACCTGCAGCAAGGATTTGCCCCCTTAATGACCAGGCCCTTTTTTGCAATTTGGCACTGTGCTACTTTAACTAACAATTGCGCGGTCGTGCAATGCTGTACCTAAATAAAATTGATGTCTTTATTTTCCCAACAAATAGAGCTTTCTTGTGTGGTATTTGATCACCTGTGCAAATTTTTTGCGCTATAAACAAAAAAAGTGGCAATATTCAATTACAAGCAAGTGGGTCCCGAAAAATAACTATTCAGAAGTGGGTCTCGGCCCAAAAAGGTTTGGGAAGCCCTGCCTTAGAGCGTAGCCGATTTTCCATTACAGGAAGCAGAAACCTGGAACGGAATTTGCCAACAATATTCAATGTTTAAATTGCGGAACTCCGTCAGGGGCTTCAAAGCCTGATGCATGTCCAAAGCTAGCTTGGATAGGTCAGGTAGAAGAATGATAGGAGCTTTGTTGAAAAGAATGGTATCCTGCATGTGTGTAATTTTCAAGATTTCTGCATTCACTTTGAAAAAGTGAACTCTGCAGAAGACATTGTGTGGAAACGCAGGATTAGGATTCCATGGGCACAACCAAGTTCCAACAAGGAATCTTTAGGCTTTTGCAAAAGCGGGTAAAATCTGCTAGTGACACAGTTGTTCGATCTTTGGTTTCAATGGATTTGGGCAGGTCGGGAATGCAAATGTTGTTGCAGAAACTTCTATTTTCTTGGTCATCCAGGTGGTAAAAAAAGCTGTTGGATCTGGAGCGCGTGTTCATGGAGGATCCCCTCGTGCTCGTTTAGATGTGGTAGTATCCACCACCTGTTCAAGATCCTCTAGCCTTCCACCTAAAGCTTTACGCAGATCAGAAATTTCTTGCCTGTATGTCTGCTCCAGAAATTTACCATAGGCCTCAAAGTCTAGACTGATCAGAAGAAACTATAGGCTCTCTTAGTAGGGTACGTTATCTGCCACATATCAACCACATGTAATTTGGATAAATGATTGTGAATTTTACTCAGGTGGCTCTGGGACAGAGGCCAGTCATGGGAACAAAGACATAAGAGTCTAAACAATTAGTGACTTTCTTCACTGCGCTGCTGCGCCTACCTTCAAATGCAACAGCTCAAAAATAGTGTATAAACCATCACAAGAAAACATAACAAAATAAAACTGCATAAAATATAATAGCAGCTAAAGGTGCAGGCAGAAGAAAAGTGCGGAAAGTCAGTCCAAGCAGCTAAACACTTCACCCAGCGGGGGACCTACAAGTGTTGGATCTGGATTCCTTCTTCTTGCAGCACTGCTGCCAGCCTGTGGAGAGGGAAGCCTGGGTGTGGTTGCTTTCAAGGGCCAATCCAGCAATGTGATCCGGATAAGTTTGAAGGTACAGAGGAAAGAAGAAAGATCCTCTAGAGCAGAAGTTCCCAAACTAAGTTTGAGTGGGTCGCCGGCAGATATTACTGAGAGCGGGGTAAGGGTTGCCCAGGCATCGGCAGCGCACTGTTTTACAAGGAAGGAGCAGGCGGGGCCTTGAGCTCCACTGGCGCTCCGACCCCGCCCCTTGCTGTGCGCGCTGTTCTGTACGGAAGGCGGCACCTCGGGGTAGGAGTCGGACTGAGTGGAGCAGTTATCAGAGTGCAGTCCATCGGATCGGAGCTGAGCACCAGGACCAGTCACCAGGTAGGCCAGACACTGCTTGATTGCTTATGTATGCGGGTTGGCGACCCACATTTGCACAGGCATAGTAGCCCATTGATTCGAATGGGCTGCTACGCCTGCGTTTTCCGCTGAAAAAAGGTGCATGCAGACATTAAAAAAAACGCAGTGGCCATGGAATCCATCCTGCTTTTGCACCATGTGACTTACCTGGAGTTCCTGCACACGCAAACTGTGTTTTTAAATGCTGGGCCCATATATATATATATATATATATATATATATATATATATATATATATATATATATATATATATATATATATATATATATATAAAAATGCAGAAAGCTTGCCAGTGCAGGAACTGCAGGTAAGTCGCATGGTGCAAAAGCAGGATGGATTTCAAGGCCGCTGCGTTTTTTTAAATAATGCACCTTTTTTTCTGCAGAAAACGAGGGCATAGCAGCCCATTCAAAACATTTGGCTGCTATGCCTGTGCAAATGTGGTCCGCCAACCCGCATACATGTGAACCAGGCCTAAAGCAGTAGTAAAGTAATTTACAAATAAAAACACTGGTCCCCCTACAGATTTAACCACTTCTGGACCGCAAGGATTTGCCCCCTTGATGACCAGGCCATCGGATCCGAGCGGAGCTGGTCAGGACCAGTCACCAGGTAGGCCAGACACTGCTTGAAGGCTTATTTTAGGCCTGGTTCACATGTATGTGGGTTGGCGACCCACACTTGGACAGGCATAGCAGCCCATTTATTCGAATGGGCAGCTATGCCTGCGTTTTTGGCTGAAAAAATTTGCATGCAGCATTTAAAAAAATGCAGTGACCCGTGAAATCCATCCTGCTTTTACACAATGTGACATACCTGCAGCAAGGATTTGCCCCCTTAATGACCAGGCCCTTTTTTTGCAATTTGGCACTGTGCTACTTTAACTGACAATTGCGCGGTCGTGCAATGCTGTACCTAAATAAAATTGAGGTCTTTATTTTCCCAACAAATAGAGCTTTCTTGTGTGGTATTTGATCACCTGTGCAAATTTTTTGCGCTATAAACAAAAAAAGTGGCAATATTCAATTACAAGCAAGTGGGTCCCGAAAAATAACTGTATTCAGAAGTGGGTCTCGGCCCAAAAAAGTTTGGGAAGCCCTGCCTTAGAGTGTAAAAGTTAGCCGATTTTCCATTACAGGAAGCAGAAACCTGGAACGGAATTCGCCAACAATATTCAATGTTTAAATTGCGGAACTCCGTCTGGGGCTTCAAAGCCTGATGCATGTCCAAAGCTAGCTTGGATAGGTCAGGTAGAAGAATGATAGGAGCTTTGTTGAAAAGAATGGTATCCTGCATGTGTGTAATTTTCAAGATTTCTGCATTCACTTTGAAAAAGTGAACTCTGCAGATGACATTGTGTGGAAACGCAGGATTAGGATTCCATGGGCACAACCAAGTTCCAACAAGGAATCTTTAGGCTTTTGCAAAAGCGGGTAAAATCTGCTAGTGACACAGTTGTTCGATCTTTGGTTTCAATGGATTTGGGCAGGTCGGGAATGCAAATGTTGTTGCAAGACTTCTATTTTCTTGGTCATCCAGGTGGTAAAAAAAGCTGTTGGATCTGGAGCGCGTGTTCATGGAGGATCCCCTCGTGCTCGTTTAGATGTGGTAGTATCCACCACCTGTTCAAGATCCTCTAGCCTTCCACCTAAAGCTTTACGCAGATCAGAAATTTCTTGCCTGTATGTCTGCTCCAGAAATTTAACATAGGCATCAAAGTCTAGACTGAGCAGGAGTGCTTTAATATAGTCCTCCACTTCCCCCCAGAGCCCTGTGATGACTGAGAGGGACTCCTGGAATGGATGGAGTCGCAGTCTGAATCCTGTGGAGACAGGATGGGGTGGTGGGTGCTCACCTGGGCGGCCGGATGGTGTGCAGAAGAGCGGGTTTGCACCATTTGGATGCCGGGGAGCTTCTGCCTTCAAAGCATGAGCAGGTGTAGAAGCAGCTCATCTCCCCTCCCTTCTGGCTGCTGCTCGAGTGCCTGTCCACGCTACCACTCCTCTTACCCATTTAGGACCAGGTAAGTGCACAGGAGATGCACCAGAAGCTGTACAGAGCCGGAGCCGAGGAGACCAGTCTTAGCTCTCCATGGGCTCAGCCACACATCCTTATCATACTTCCATTTAATTGCAACCTGGACCAGTATGTGTCAGACTGAATTTAATAACTTCTCAAACCCTGCAACTGATTTTACCATGTCACTAAGGTCTCTTTCACACGGGCCATGTCTGTTCTGATCAGCAGGGTATCCATGAACAGATTCCATGATGAATTGGAACCAAATGTTATGGATGTCACATCTGTGTCCATTCAGGTTTTCCTGCCCAGACCTTAACAGACCCATGTTAGGTCTATGGGCAGGTAGATGTAAATGGACATGCATCCATTTACCTTCAATTCATCAGTTTAGGTTTGAAAAAAAAAAAAAACGAAAAAGAATGCAAACCCTTTTTTGCATATTTTTATATCCAGACAGACTCAGAGTTAATAAGATACATTTAAATAGACATATCTGTTTACAGCTACCTTCCCATAGGCCTTCCCATAGACCAGTGATGGCAAACCTTAGCACCCCAGATGTTTTAGGACTACATTTCCCATGATGCTCAACTACACTTCATAGTGCATGGACATCATGGAAGATTTAGTTCCAAAACATCTGGGGTGCCAAGGTTCGCCATCACTGCCATAGACTAACATGGAGCTTCTGTTAAGAGCCACCTAAATAAAACAGTTGAATCTGAACTGAATAGCCATGTTCAAGGACCAACTGTTAATAGGGCAACATTTACTGCTGGATGGAAAAGGAGATGCTTGAGACCAGTTCAGATTCCTTTAAAACATTGCAAGACACTTTTTATTACAACAGACACATTAAAAAAAATACAGTAAGCGGTTATCCACTACGCAAGTTAAAGCGGAGGTCCATTCAAAAGGTGAAGTATTGCAGGTTTGCCTCCCCCCTCTACCCCAAAAAGGTGCCAAATGTTCTTCACAGGTCCCAGAAGACTGGGGCCAGTTCACAAAGCGCAGCGCACTTAGCGCATTGCGCAGTAGGAAACCGGCTGTGAAGACACACGGCTTCACTGTTGTTTTCCTTAGTCAGAATGGAGACGCCAGCACCCAAGAGACAATTGAAGAATCAGGTGAGGACACTGCTGGATGCCTGTAAGTGCCCCTAATACTAAAAAAAGTCAGCAGCTACAGTATTTATTTTTTATTTATTTTTTTTGGGGGGGGGGTGGCAGCCTTGAGCTCCTTTTTAATATCTTTTGGAATTTTTAAAGCAGCTTAATCTTTATAAGTACAGACACTTTTCAGCTAAATGTTCTTAAAACAATCAACATTTTTGTATATATATTGTTTTTTTAAAGCTGACAGATAAACTCTTAAAATATATATCATGCTTCTCTTAGAAAAGCAAGGGATAACAAAATATGGGAACACCACCAACGTTGATCAATAAGGTATAGGCAGTTTTAATCACTTGCCGACTGCCGTATCGGTACATCACTAGCCTGTGAGGCTCTGGGGAGCGAGCGCGCAGCGCGCTCCCACGTGGACACGGACCCCCCCGCGCGTGTGACCGGCGGACCCGATGTCCGCCGGTCACTCAGCGATCGTCGGGGGAGAGGGAGAAAGACAGGCGGCTAGTGTAAACAAGCCGCCTGTCATTCTCCCCTGTGTAGAAACAATGATCATACGGTTCTACTATGTAGGACCGTTGATCATTGTTCCTACAGCTCAAGCCACAGCCAATCAATCACAGTTAGAATCACGCCCCTAGGGACACACACAGCCCCTCCCTCTCAAATAAAGTTAACCCCTTCACTGCCAGTGTAATTTTACAGTAACAGTGCATATGTATAGCACTGATTACTGTAGAAATGTCACTGGTAACCCCAAAAGTGTCAAAAATGTCAGTCAAGGGTCCAATCTGTCCGACGCAATGTCGCAGTTCCGCATAAAAAAAAAAAAGGAGATCGCCGCCATTACGCGTTAAAAAAAAACAAAAATGACAAATCTTTCCCTTTGTTAGTAAACGCGATAACTTTTGCGCAAACCAATCAAAATACGCTTTTTGCAATTTTTTTTTACAAACATATGTAGCATAAAAAAAGTTGGCCGAAAATGTTATGATTTTTACATTTTTTGGGGGGGGAATTTCATATAAAAAAATGTGAAAAATATTGTTATTTTTGCAAAATTGACGCTATTTTTTGTTTATAGCACATGATCAAAAAAAATAAAAAAAATCGCACAGGTGATCAAATACCACCAAAAGAAAGCTCTGCTTGTGGGAAAAAAAGGACGTCAAATTAGTTTAGGTACAGTGTCGCACGACCGCGCAATTGTCCGTTAAAATCACGCAGTGCCGAATCGCAAAATACCCCCTGGTCTTTCAGCAGCCAAATCCTCCGGGGCTTAAGTGGCTAAGTGCCATTTAGAGAACTGCTGTAGGCAGAAGTAAATTTTCTTCACTTTAGTTTTAATAGAGAAACCTAACTCAGTATTGATCATCTTACCACAGTGGTGTAGCATGTGATAGACTAATTGTAAAAGCTTCAACTGTCTGACCAGAAAGAGTTCGCCCACTTTTGTCTACAATGGTTCCTGAAACCTATAAAAAAGGAAAAAAAAAAAAAAAACATTACAATTAAAGACATTTGTAGGGAAAAAAAGCAGTTAAAAGAAAATACTATACATTTGTAAATACATACATTTGCAAAGTCATTTTGTAACTAAATGTTATTAAAAATCACCTTTTTAGTCTACAGCTCTGTAATTTTCTGTAAAATGCAATGCAATATAGCTGCCTGGAGGTGCTCTGTAAACAGGATGTGTACAGAACATCCCCCAGAAACAATTTCCTGCTTGTGGGATAGGCTCACTGATTTTCCCAGAAGTCTACACTAAGATACAAGCGAGATATCAGGCATCCCCTGCAACAAATGTTTGGTAAGATACTCTCAATAGTAAATCACATCTAAAGGAATGCAGACCCTGCAATTGTCCTCTATGGAGCCCTGCAAGTGCTGCAACTGATTGATAATTATGAAACCACTACCATTAGATTCAGTTACCACATGGACACATACAAAGGGATTTATTCAGTATAACAAAAAACAGAATTTTTTGTAAGAACTTACCGTAAAATTATTTTCTCGGAGTCCTCTGACAGTCAGCGCCCACTCATACAGTCTGCACTTCTGGGTATTGGTCTTATCCACAGGAGTAAGCTAGGCATAAGATTTTGTTAGAAAACATTCACAAAACCTTTGTATAGACACACCTACAGTGGGCTGTTCCTCTGGTCCAATACCCCCAGCTAGCAGCATTCCCAAATCAGTTTGGTAGCAAGCAGTATAGAGATCCATGAACCCCAAAAGAGGGGTGGGGGCGGCGACTGTCAGAGGACTCAGAGAAAATAATTTTACGGTAAGTTCTTACAAAAAAATGATATTTTCTCTTACGTCCTCTGACAGCCGCCGCCCACTCATACAGTCTGCACTTCTGGGACGTCCCAAAGCAGTGTAGATGTGAGGGGTGGGAAACGTAACCGTCAAAAAGGCAACGCAGCACCCAGGTCAGAGAAAAGAACCTTTTCTGAACCAGAAAGGTAAACACTGGGTAACAGGAAAGCTCAACAGGAGCGAACAAACGCAGGAAAGCCAAATAACCAAGGGGAAAAAACCCCAACAGGAGGAGACAGGCTAAAAACCGCCATGTCTCCTCTAAGGCACTGCCACACACAGAACTTTGCGGCCAAAAGAGGCATCTGCCGATGCCAGAACATCAAGTTTGTAAAATTTAATAAAGGTATGCACAGACGACCAGGACGTGGACACCCGGGACACCGACGCCTGATGGCGGAAGGCCCAAGATGCACTAACCGCTCTGGTAGAGTGCACCGTGACAGGGAAAGGTGGAACCTGATCCCTAATTGAATAGGCCTGTACAATCGTCAGTCTGATCCATCTGGAAATGGTTACCGCAGACGCAGCAGTACCCTTCCGAGGTCCCTCAGGAAGGACAAAAAGAGAATCTGACTTTCTGAAGGATTCAGTAGACGACAGGTAAACCCTGATCGCCCTCACCAGATCAAAAGAATGCAAGGCAAACTCCTTAGGATACTTAGGCTTCGCACACAGCGAAGGCAAGACAATGTCCTCGTTGAGATGGAAATCCAAAACCACTTTCGGAAGAAAGAACGGATGTCCCTATGAACAACCAGATAGGGAGAGCGGCACGACAGACCTGCCAACTCCGACACTCTGCGAGCAGATGTGATCGCCCTCAGAAAAGTAAAAAGGCTGAGACTGCAGCCCCAGCCAGGGAAAAGCCAGCCTACTCCTATGCTAGGCAAAGACAAACTGATTTGAGAATGCTGCTAGCTGGGAGGTATTGGACCAGAGGGACAGCCCCCTGTAGGTGTGTCTATACAAAGGTTTTGTGAATGTTTTCTAACAAAATCGTATGCCTAGCTTACTCCTGTGGATAAGACCAATACCCAGAAGTGAAGACTGTATGAGTGGGCGGCGACTGTCAGAGGACGTAAGAGAAAGTAGGAATCTGCAGCAAAGTTTGTTAAAATCTTTGTAATGTACATAGATTACCCAGAGGAAAATGTTTTTTTCTCAACAAAAGATGAGTAACTAACTTCCTCATATCTAAATCCTTCCTCCATATCTAAATCAATGTACATAGCATGTACATTGTGATGTTTAAACATGTATTTTCTACTGCCCCATAAGGTGGTGTTGTACCACAGAGAATTTATTTTTTTCTGCACATTACCACAATGTAGTAGTCTATCTGGTCCCTTAAAGAAAACATAATTTTCTCTTAACTACCTTCTGACTGGTCATTGTACTAAAATGGCTTGAAGAGAGACCTAATGTTATGAACCAACGTTTAAAAAGGCACACCTCAAATATCTGTGATTCGGCTGTCAGACCGAGTAGCTCAAAGGCAAAGGACAAAGACGCGCACGACTGAGTTAAAAAGGCTAAGGCTGGCCCTACATTATATTATATTCTGGTACAATGTTCCTTTAGATTTACAAAAAAACATATAATATGAGCTAAAACCTAATTAATGCTTTCGATTTGTATGCAATCAGGCTGGCAAACTCATAGTGGATAGGAAAATCTAAAGGAAATTGTACAAGAAAAGTGTGTAATGTATGGCCAACTTAACACTGCACCCTGAAATGCTGGCAAACCTAAAACATATACAACCCCTTACTGTCTTGTACGCATGTTCCACATCCTTAATCTCCCAGAATTTTAGGCTTAATTTTAAAAAAGTCTTTATTTTTGCCATGTTGTATAGCAGAAAGTGCAAGTCCCCCCCTCCCCACCCCCTTTTTAGATTAATCTATTAAAAATCCTTTTGGTATTCAATTTGTTCTACTGGTCTCAAAAAGAGTGATAGAGAATTTAGGTATACTAAAGCATGGCTGAGTAAATGTTAGTAAAACTGATAGCAGTAAAAACTGAAAAATGACCTGGAAAGGGGTTTAATGTGCTGGAATGGAGGTGGCTCCTCCTACCTGGACAGAAAACACGTTGACCCCACCATATAAAAAAGGCGGTCCTCTAATCCTCCCCCTTCAGTACTTCTCGAGAACCCTAGGACGACCCTGTAAAACATACATAAGACAAGATATCACCGGGTGAGATACCGGCTGTCCTGGAAGACTGAGAAAAAGTTACCGGTAAGTAACTCAGCTTTTTCTCAAGTCGTCTTCCAGGAAAGCCCATGAGACGATGAGCCAGTCTCATGATAAGACCAAATGCCTGCTCCTGGGAAGAGAGGAGGTCAAGGCGATAATGTCGAACAAAAGGTCGAAAAATTGGACCAAGTGGCCGCCTTACATATTTGTTCCGGTAAGGCTCCAGCCCTTTCAGCCCAGGATGCGGACAAGGCTCTTGTTAAATGCACATTGACAAATAGCGGGGAAACATTTCTAACTCTATAGGCTTAGCAATTGTGTGCTTTATCCACCTGGCTATGGTGGTTTTAGAAGCTCCATTACCCTTGTGTGTCCCAGAGAAAAAAACAAAAAAGGGCCTCAGATTTCCTGAAGGTCTTGGTAACCTCTAGGTATGCGAGAAGAACCCTTCTGACATCCAAAAAACTAAAATCCATCTCTTTCTCATTTTTAGGAAAATTACTAAAAGGTTGGTAACAATATCCTGTGATCTATGAAAGGAAATGGCTACCTTTGGCAAAAACCCTGGGTCATTTAACACCACTCTATCGTCCATAATTTTAAGGAAAGGCTCCCTAACAGACAGCCTGCAATTTGCTGACCCTGCAAGCTGACGTGACTGCAACTAAGAACGTAGGTTTTAGTGTGGGTAGTTTCACTGACAAATCCCTCAGGGGCTCAAAGGGAACAGTCACTAAAGCTTGAAGGACTATAGATAGGTCCCAAGTAGGACATGTTCTGACAACCATTGGTTTTGACCTGGCAATTGCCTTGAAAAGCCTCGATATAACAGGCTTTTCCAAAAGGGAGTACTGGAGGAAAACCCTAATGGTCTCAGCCTGAACCTTTAAAGTACTAAGGGATAGACCCTTGTAGGAACCCTCTTGAAAAAATTCCAGAATAGATGGAACATTGCTCCCAGAAGGGGCCTTCTTGGTAACGTTAGATTTGAAGGACGCTTACCTTCACGTACCAAAACTTAAGGAGTTTTTAGGGTTCTACATTCACTCGGGGAGACAGACCCGTCTGTTTCTATTTCAGGCACTTTCGGAATCTCTTCGGCTCCCCAGATTTTCACGAAAATAATGGCGGAAGTGATCCAGAATCTGAATAAAAGGGGTTCGAATAATCCCCTACCTTCCTCACCTACGGTCAAAGTCAAAAGTTATAGCAAATCCCCAAATTAGAGTTTTCTCACCTCCTTGGGGTGGGTGATCAACAATCAGAAGTCCAACAAAATCCCATCGCAGAAGGTAGTGTTTTTGGGCTACCTAATAGATACGGTGTCCCAACAAATCTTACCTGAGAGCAGAGTGTTGAAACTCGTAGAAATGACAAAACGCCCAATTTCATTACCCAGAGTTACAAGAAGAGACATTATGGTACTATTAGGCCTCATGTCGGCCGCCATCCCGGCAGTTCAGTGGGCTCAACTCCACATGAGGCCACTCCAGTGCCATCTACTGAGCCACTGGAATGGGAAGACATACTCGCTAGACAGGCACGTCATGATCCCCCCGATCATCAAGAAATCCCTGGCATGGTGGTTAAGGGAAGATTCCTTCTCACTCAGAAGACTCTGGTTGCCCCCCATCCAAATCAGGGTAACTACATACGCAAGTGTTGAGGCAGGGTACCTGGTCCCACTCGGAGGAGGAAATTTCCTCAAACGTAAGGGAACCCAGGAAGCCCTTCAGGCATTTCAAAAAGAAACGGTCAGTAAGCATGTACAGATACTCTCGGACAATATCATGAAGATTGTCTATATCAACCACCAAGGGGTACGTGTTCAAAACAGCTTATGAGAATCGCACACTACATACTTTCAGGAGCAGAGGCTCGTCTACTGTCTTTCGGCCATCCATATAAAAGGGTCGACCAATGTTCTTGCAGATTTCCTGAGTTGCAAACAGCTGGATCTGGCAGAGTGGGAACTGAATCATCTAATCTTCGATTTGATTACTCTAAAGTGAGGAACGCCGGACTTAGACCTCTTTGCCACCGAGAATAGCAGGAAAGTGACTAACTTCTTCTCCTTACACAAGGAAAGGAATGCTCAAATGGGACGGCTTCGAAGGTCGAGACCATCAGACCCAGGACCCTCATGCACGCCTGCAAGAAGGACTAATTGGCCTCCATCAGCAACCGGACCGCCCTTTGCAACTTCAGAAAGCTTCTAAAGCTTCTGTTTGCCAGAGCACAGTCGAGGATCAGCCCCAGATACCGCACGGACGGTGTAAGGGCAGATTTGGTGATCATTGGCAGATCCGAATGGGAGACTGAACACAACAGGAGATCATCCAGATATCCCACAATGGAGATACCTCGCTGATGTAACAAAGCCAGCATGGGGGCCAGGACCTTGGTAAAAACTCTGGAAGCCGAGGCAAGACTAAAGGGTAATGCCACAAATTGAAAGTGCCACCACAAAAGCAGAGAAAACGCTGATGTCCCTCGAATATAGGGACGTGGAGAAACGCATCTTTGATCGATGGAAGCCAGAAAATCCCAGATTCAAAAAATGCCACCCCCGACCGAATGTACTCCATTCGAAACTTCTGCACCCGCACCAAGCGGTTCAGAGCCTTGAGGCCCAGGACTGGATGCACCTTGCCCTCCTTTCTGGGCACAGTGAAAAGGTTTGAATAGAAACTTGAGTGTTCCTGCGGAGGAACCGGCACAATCATTTCTTGAGCCAGGAGATCTCGCACAGCCTCCCGCAGATCCTTCAAACGCTCCGGAGACAGGTGAAGATTCGACTTAAACAACCTGTCCTCTGGCCGGGACCAGAATTTGATCTTGTACCCGGAGGAAATCAGTTTGCGAACCCAATCGTCCTGAATGAAGTCCAGGGTTCCTGAAAGAAGCTCAGATGTCCCCCCACCCTTGACACGGGTGACAGCGCCCCTTAATGCTGAAGAGGACTTGTCCGCCGCTCCAGTCTGGCCGGCCCCAGGGTTTCTTAGCTCCTCCACAAGTTCTGAACGTCTTACCTTTTTCTTTCACCCCGGAGGCACGAAAAAAATGAATTTTTGTTAAATCTTACTATAAAATTCCTTTCTCGGAGTCCTCTGACAGTCGCCGCCCACTCATACAGTCTTCACCAATGGGTATTGACCTCTTATCCACAGGAGCAAGCTAGGCATAAGACTTGTTAAAAACAAAGCAATTTACATAGACACACCTACAGGGGCTGTCCCTCTAGTCCAATACCCCCGGCTAGCCTCATTCCCAATTCAGTTTGGTAGCAAGCAGTAGAGAGTCCATGAACCCCAAAGAGGGGCGGGGGCGACGACTGTCAGAGGACTCAGAGAAAGGAATTTTACGGTAAGATTTTATAAAAAACTGAAGTTTTGTTAAATCTTACCGTAAAATTCCTTTCTCTGAGTCCTCCGACAGTCGCCGCCCATTCACACAGTCTTCACCAATGGGTATTGACCTTTGCTCCGCAGGAGTAGCTAGGCACAAGATTTGTTAATAAAAGCTTTTACCATAGACACACCCCTAGGGGCTGTCCCACTAGTCAATACCTCCCTGCACCAGCATTCCCAACTCAGTTTGGTAGCATAGCAGAAAGAGTACACAAAAACCCCCAAAAGAGGGGCGGGGGGCGGCGACTGTCGGAGGACTCAGAGAAAGGAATTTTACGGTAAGATTTTACAAAAATTCCGTTTTCTCTTACGTCCTCCGACAGTCGCCGCCCATTCACACAGTCTTCACCAATGGGATGTCCCAAAGCAGTGTAGACATGAGGGGTGGGAGACGTAGCCGCAGATCAAGCAACACAGCACCCACATCAGAGAAAGGAACCTTACCATAGTAAGAGAACCAACTGGGCAACAGGAAAAACGTGCTCAACAGGAGCAACAACCCAGGAAAACAAGTAACCCAGGGGCAAAACACCCCAACAGCCAAGGGCCCAAAAACAAGGGTCCCTAAGGCACTGCCGCACTGAGAACTTTACGGCCAAAGGAGGCATCGGCCGATGCCTGAACATCCACTTTATAAAACTAGGAGAAGGTGTGAACGGACGACCAAGTCGCCGCCTTACACACCTGGGCCACTGAAGCCTGATGCCGGAAAGCCCAAGACGTACTCAAAGACCTAGTAGAGTGTGCCTTCACAGGGAAGGGTGGAACCCTCTCCTTCAAGGCATAGGCTTGCACAATGGTTTGTCTGATCCATTTGGCGATGGTCGCAGCCGACGCCGCCATGCCCTTCCGAGGACCCTCAGGAAGGACAAAGAGGGAATCCGACTTGCGAAAAGATCTAGTGGACGACAGGTAAACCTTGATCACCTGGACAACATTCAAGGAATGCAAGGCAACCTCCTTCGGATGTTGAGGCTTCGCACAGAGCGAAGGCAAGACAATGTCCTCATTAAGGTGAAAATCCGAGACCACTTTCGGAAGAAAGGACGGGTTGGGTCGCAAGACCACCTTATCCTTGTGAAGAACTAAGTAGGGAGAGCTGCAGGACAACGCTGCCAGCTCCGACACCCTGCGAGCCGAAGTGATCGCCACCAAAAAGGCAACCTTTTTGGACAACAGAGGCAACGAGATCTCCCTGATTTTTTCAAAGGGAGCGCGTTGCAACACGGACAGAACTAAGTTCAAGTCCCACGGAGGCAAGGGCTCCCACCGAGGAGGGGCCAAATGACACACCCCTTGAACAAAGGTGCGAATCAGGGAATTAGACGCCACAGGGCGCTGAAAAAGAACGGTCAGCGCAGAAATCTGGCCCTTAATCGTGGCCAGCGCCAAACGCTGGTCCACGCCAGTTTGGAGGAAAGCCAACACTCTCGACACCGAGTATGAGCGAGGGGAATGCCCCCTGGACTCACACCAGGCAAAGTACGCTTTCCAAGTACGGTAGTAAATCTTCCCCGAAGAGGATTTTCTAGCCTTGATTAAAGTGGGGATGACCTCAGGGGAGAGACCCCTGTCCTTCAGGACCTGGCTTTCAACAGCCAGGCCGTCAAAGCCAGCGACTGTAAAGCAGGATGGAATATCGGTCCTTGAGACAGGTCTTCCCGGATCGGCAGGCGCCACGGAGGTGCGACTGCCAGATGAACGAGGTCTGCGTACCAAGACCGGCGAGGCCAGTCCAGTGCCACCAGAATCACCGTGTGCGGTTCCGAGGCTAACCTGCGAAGGAGCTTGGACAGCAGCTGAATTGGGGGAAAGGCATACATCAGATGATACTGATGCCATGGCGTTACCAACGCATCAGAGGCGTCCGCCTGAGGATCGCGCGTTCTTGCCACGAACCTTTCCACCTTGTTGTTTAGACGAGACGCGAACAGGTCTACATCTGGCGAACCCCATTTCGCGCACAACATCTGGAAGACATCCGGGTGTAGGGACCATTCCCCCTGGTCCAGGGTCTGGCGGCTCAGATAATCCGCCTGCCAGTTCTCAACCCCTGGTATGTGAACTGCCGTTATCGCCGGGACGTGCGTCTCGGCCCAAGACAGAATGTCGGCCACTTCCCGAGCCGCTCGGGCACTCCTGGTGCCCCCTTGGTGGTTGATGTAGGCCACAGCGGTGGCATTGTCCGTTTGAACCCAAACTGGTCGGCCCTGAAACCGGTCCGACCAATGGAGAAGGCAAAGCTTTATCGCTCTTAATTCCAGAATGTTGATCGGAAGGGAGGACTCCACCTCCGACCAAGTTCCCTGGGCTGACAGATTGCCCAGGACACCACCCCAGCCCGACAGGCTGGCATCCGTGGTAACCACTGTCCAGAACAATGGACGAAAAGACTTGCCCCCCGACACCGCCGAGGACTGGAGCCACCACAGAAGACTCCTTCTGGTGCGGTGGCTCAATGATACCTGCAGATCCAGCGACTGCGGTCGCCCGTCCCACTTGGCAAGAATCTCTGCCTGGAGACCCCGCGTGTGAAACTGGGCAAAAGGGATCGCCTCGAAGGCCGAGACCATCAACCCAAGACATCTCATGCATGTCCTGAGAGACGAGAATCGGTCGTCCCTGAGGGACCTGACTTCGTCCTGAAGCGTCCGGAGCTTGTCTTCAGGCAGGAAAACTTTCGCCTGAACAGAGTCCAGAACCATCCCCAGATAGGGAAGGCGAACCGAAGGACACAGAATCGACTTTGGAACGTTTATGGTCCAACCGAACTCCTGCAGTGTCTGCACCGTAGTGGACAGGTCGATCAACAGGCTCTGGCTGGCATTCGACCTTAATAGGAGATCGTCCAGATACCCCAAGACCGCAATGCCCTGTGCCCGTAACAGGGCCAGCACCGGCGCCAGAACCTTGGTAAAAACCCACGGAGCCGAAGCGAGACCGAAAGGTAACGCCACGAACTGGTAGTGGTCCTCCGCAACGGCGAATCGAAGGTCCCTTTGGTGACCCTCGAAAATGGGGATGTGTAGGTACGCATCCTTCAAATCGATGGAGGCCATGAACTCCCCCGGACTCAGGGCAGCTACCACCGAGCGCAGGGATTCCATGCGGAACTTCCAAACACGCACGAAGCGGTTCAGAATCGGACGCACCTTGCCCTCCTTTCTGGGCACAGTGAACAGATTGGAGTAAAACCCCCGAAATCTGTCCCGATGAGGCACCGGAACCACCACTCTCTGGGCCCGCAGGTCCCGCACCGCTAGGTGCTGATCCCGCAGGCACTCCGGAGGCAGTTGAAGATTTGAGGGAAAAAAATTAAAGTTACTTACTGGTAACGTCTTTTCCAGTAGTCTTTCAGGACAGGCACTTCTAAGAGAACCTGGCTCCTCCCTTCTTAGGAAACACCGCCCCAATTTATTGGATTTAAGCCTCCCTCCAGCTGGCTGCCTCAGTTCTTTACGAGTACCTCCGGCCACTGGGGAGACACAAAGATATATCATACTACCTCCATCCTCTGATCATCTTATATTCAGACCTTCTTCGGGTGGGTATTAGTGCTGTCCTGAAAGACTACTGGAAAAGACGTTACCAGTAAGTAACTTTAATTTTCCCTTATCGTCTTTCAGGACAGGCACTTCTGAGAGGATAAGAGAGTACTTACTTTCAGGGTGGGACTACCGCTTGCAGGACTTTTCGCCCAAAAGCCTGATCTTTAGCGGATAGCAGGTCCA
The DNA here is from genome assembly GCF_965119305.1 of Pelophylax lessonae. Classification (NCBI taxonomy): domain Eukaryota; kingdom Metazoa; phylum Chordata; class Amphibia; order Anura; family Ranidae; genus Pelophylax; species Pelophylax lessonae. Next base: position 483,820,795 of record NC_138770.1, on the reverse strand, counting down.
GTCTATAGTGTTTGGAAAAAGTTGTGTAGCTTGACCAAGTTGCTGCCCGACAGATCTGCTCCGGGGTAGCACCAGCTCTTTCCGCCTGAGAGGCCGCCATTGCTCTTGTAGAGTGCGCCTTAATACCCATAGGGACCTCCTTACCGGAAAGCCTATAAGCATCACTGATGATTAATCTAAGCCATCTGGCTATTGAACGTCTGGACGCTTTAGTACCCTTCTTTGAACTATTAAATAAAACAAAAAAAGAGTCTGACTTCCTGAACTCCTTCGTGATGTTTAGGTATTGCAGAATGCATCTTCTGACATCTAAACTATGAAAACGAATTTCCTGTTCCCGCACAGGCTCTGAACAAAACGTCGGTAGCACTATCTCCTGGTCTCTATGGAACCTTGAGACTACCTTGGGTAGAAACGCTGGATCGGTTTTAAAGATAACCCGATCTGCAAAAATTTGTAAAAAAGGTGCTTTAACCGAAAGGGCCTCTAGCTCACTAACCCGCCTGGCGGTCGTGATTGCCACTAAAAAAACTGTCTTGAGGGTTAAATTTCTCACCGAACAAGACTCCAATGGTTCAAATGGCTCTTTAATGAGAGCCTGCAAAACTAAAGACAAATCCCACATTGGAAATGGGAGATTTCCTGTTGGTCTTTGCCTATTCAGGGCTTTGAAAAAACGGATCACCCAGGGATCTTTTGCTAAAGGTATTTCGAGGAATACGCTAATGGCTGAAATTTGGCCTTTTAGGGTGCTGATGGCTAACCCCTTGTTTGCCCCCTCTTGTAGGAACTCGAGTACTGATACTGTACTTCCTGTGTCTAAAGAGCTTGCTTTGCACCAGTTTCTAAAAAACTTCCAAGTTTTTAGGTAGATGCTCTGTGTCTCTTTCTTCCTGCTTCCTAGCAGAGTCTGCACCAGTTGGCCCGAGAAACCCTTGCTCTTTAACAGTTCTTCTTCAGTAGCCAAGCTGCAAGGTTCCAATGTTGTGTCTGAGGACAGAGTACTGGGCCCTGGGAGAGGAGATCTTCTCTCACTGGTAGCAACCAGGGGGGCTCTACCGCTAAGTGATTTAGGGTCGAGAACCACGGTCTCCTCGGCCAATGTGGTGCTATAAGTATTAGCGTCGTACTTTCCTCCTGAAACTTCCTCAAGACCGCTGGTATTAGCACTGGTGGGGGGAAGGCATAGGATTTGGGGAACACCCAGGGTTGAGCTAGAGCATCCACCCCTAGAGCTCCGTCCCATCTGCTCAGGGAAAAATATTGAGGTGTCTTTGTGTTCTGCCGTGAGGCAAACAGGTCGATGTTTGGCATTCCCCATCTCTGGGTAATTCCATTGAACACCTCCTGATTTAACGTCCAGTCTCCTTCTCTTACCGTCTTTCTGCTGAGAAAGTCGGCTAGTTGATTTAACTCTCCCTTGAGATGAACTGCCGAAAGAGAGAGAACTTGGACCTCGGCCCATTGCAAGATCTTCTTTGCCAGACCCCATAGGAGATTGCTTCTGGTTCCCCCCTGTCGGTTTAGATATGCTACCACTGTGGCATTGTCTGACCGTACCTGAATTCGGTGTCCCTGCAAGTCCTCCTGGAAGGCTCTGAGGGCTAACTCTACCGCCCTCAATTCCCTCCAATTGGAGGATTGTTTTGCTTCCTCCAGTCCCCAGGGCTAGCTTGGATCCCAGATGGGCCCCCCAGCCTATGCCGCTTGCATCTGTGGTGATGATGGTGGAGGCTATCTGAACCCAACAGAGGCCTTGTGATAGATTTTCGGCTTTTCTCCACCACCACAGAGATCTTTTCACTGCGGTTGGGATCTGTATGAAGGTATCCAGGGAATCCTGGCTGCGGTCCCAAGCTTCCAGGATGAATAGTTGCAGGGGACGAAAGTGCAGGCCTGCCCACTGAACTGCTGGGATGGCTGCTGTTAGTAACCCCAGTATAGACATGGATTGTCTGACTGAGATCGCTTGGTTTGCTTGCAACTGTCCTACTGCCTTGTTTATTTTCTGCTTTTTGTCCGGGGGTAAGAAGATTTTTTGGACCCTGGAGTCTATCTCGTACCCCAAGAACAATATCCTTTGTGTTGGTACTAAGGAGGATTTTTCTAAATTTAGTAGCCAACCCAGGTCTTCCAGAATCCGTGTTGCATCCCGGAGATCCCTGGACAATTGTTCTTGGGAGTGGGCGAACAACAGCAGGTCGTCTAGGTATGCGATTACCGACAAACCCTGTAGTCGCATAAATGCCAAGGTCTCTGCCATTACCTTCGTGAATATTCGGGGGGACGAGGAGAGGCCAAAAGGGAGGGCCTGAAATTGCCAGTGCTGAATGTCCTCCCCTGTTTTTACGGCTAACCTCAGGAACTTTTGGCTTTTCTCTGCAATGGGAATGTGCAGGTATGCATCCTTGAGATCTATCGAGGCCATATAGCACTGTGGGGGAAGGATGGTTCTTATCGAATAGATAGAGTCCATCCTGAACTTCCTGTATCTGATTGAACGATTCAGGGGTTTTAAGTTTAAGATTAACCTGTAACTGCCTGAGGGCTTTATCACCACAAAGATGTGGGAGTAAAAACCTTCTCCCACTTCCCTTGCTGAAACTCTCCGAATGACGTTTTGTATTTTTAGTTCCTTGAGAGAGGAGAGTATGGCCCTGGACTTCTGTTCGCATTTTGGCAGATGGGTGATTAACATTCTGGCAGGAGGGGGGCTTGAGAACTCCAGCTGATAACCCTGTCTTATTATCTGCAGGATAAAGGGGCTGGAGGTGATCTCTTCCCACCGAGGGAGAAAGGTCCCCAGTCTTCCTCCCACAGTGGTGAGGTTGTCATTGAGACTTCTTGGGCTGTTCAGGAGGGCGAAAAATAGCCCCCCCGCGGCCCTTCCCTCTTTGACTCCAGGATCTTTTCTGTCCTTCAGATTTCTTTGGAGCCGAAAATTTTTTCTGGGGATAGGACTTTCTATTGAATCCGGTCTTTTTCCCCTGCTTAATTGGGAAGGATTTCTTTCGGTCTGCCGTGTGATCTAGGACTGTTTCCAATCCTGGACCAAATAAGCGGTCCCCTGTAAATGGGATCCCACACAATTTGGCTTTAGAGCCCCCGTCTCCTTGCCAAGTTTTTAACCAGAGGGCTCTCCTAGCCGAATTGGTTAAGGCCGATGACCTGGCCGTCATGCGCACCGACTCCGCAGAGGCATCCGCTATGTATGCTACTCCCCGTAGTAACATGGGAAATGAGGATAATATGGTCTCCTTACCAGTCTCAGCCTCAATATGTGCCTTTATCTGAGTTAGCCAATACTCCATGTTTCTGGCTACTACCGTAATTGCCATGGCAGGCTTAAGATTTCCTAGAGCTGAGTCCCAGGCTTTCTTCAGGAGGGAGTCTGCTCGCTTATCCATGGGATCAGGGAGTGACCCCATATCCTCGAAAGCCAAGTCCGTATGCCTGGAGACTCGCGAAAAGGCTGCGTCCAGTTTAGGTGATTTGTTCCAGACCGCCGAATCATCCTCAGAAAAAGGAAATCTTCTTTTCAGAGCTCCTGAAAAGAAGGGTTTCCTTTCTGGATCCTGCCACTCACTCTTTATAGTGTCTACTAGGACTTCGTGTACTGGAAAAACCTTTTTCTTTGGTTTGCCCAGACTCGCGTACATTTGATCATGCAAAGATAATGTTTTCTTCTCTTCCTGGATTCCTAGAGTGGTGTGGATAGCCGCTATCAGGCCTTCCACCTCTTCCAGAGACAGCTTGTATCTAGAGGTTCTTTTGGATTCCCCATCCGACCCCTCTGCCTCAGATTCCCCTGGGGAATTGGGGGGTGTGCTATCGCACTCTTCCCCTTGATGTACAGAACCCGCAGGTGCCTCCCCACTTGTAGAGGGTAGTAACTGCGGTGTTGGAGCATTTTCCTGCCGTGCCGACTGGGGGGAACTCTGTGGAAGCTGGGTGTTAGCAAACAAATCCTTAAAGGATTGGAAAGTGCTAGCAAGCTCCTTGACAGAGGTGGCTAAATCTGCGTTTTGACTTTCCGTGTGTTCCTTCACTAAACTCTCCAGACATTCTTTGCATAAGGGTTTAGTCCAAGATTCCCCCATATTCTCTTTGCAGGAAGGGCATCTCTTCTTGGAAACATGGGCTGGCTTTTTCTCTGAGGCTTTCTGTAATTTCAAATATAAAAGGCATAGTTTAAAATCCACTACCTAATGCTCCCCAGCCTGCACAGCTTGCCCCACCAGAGGGTGTTGCTAGGGACGACCATCACCAAGAAGATCCCACAGTGTGACCCTCAGCCTCCCTACTCCCCTTAACCCTAAGGGAACAGAAAATGGAGCTAGTGGGAGAAGTAAGGGAGAACCACCCCAGGCCTCCTTACCTTATGGTGGCTGGTGCTGTTATCTCCCGGAGCGGTAACTGAGGTCTGTGCCTCCGACATGCTTCCTGGAGTGGCTCTTCTTAACCTGGCAGCTGTCCCCCAGCTTGCAGGACGCACCAGCCTTTCATATCTGGCGCGCTCACCGCCGCGACCCGGAACCGGAAGTCGCGGTTTGCCGCCGGAAGTGCCCGCCCCTACCGGAAGTGACGTCCCCCGTCATCCGGCCCGGCTGCTCCACACCGCCGCAAGCGGGGGGCGGAATGCACCATGGCGGACGCTCTCCCCGAGCGTGGTGAGCGGGCCCCCCAGCCAAGAAACTCCGCTGAGCGAGGCTGTGGTGATAAAAAAAATTTCTGCGGCCGACAGGTAAGCGGGTCCCCCCCAGTGCTGTCTTTCTTGGCCGCCTTCTGAGAGTACCTGACTCCCTCTAACTTCAGCCTCCTGGCTTCAGCTAAGGCTCCTCTTGGACGGTGTCTCCCCGCTGGAGGAAACACCAGAACTGAGGCAGCCAGCTGGAGGGAGGCTTAAATCCAATAAATTGGGGCGGTGTTTCCTAAGAAGGGAGGAGCCAGGTTCTCTCAGAAGTGCCTGTCCTGAAAGACGATAAGGGAAATCTGCCCGCCGGCCGAGAAAGGAATTTGATCTTGTAACCCGATCAAACGATTTCCTGAACCCATCTGTCCTGAATGCGGAACAGCCAAGGTTGGAGGAAACCGCGCAAACGTCCCCCCACCCCAGAAGCGGGTGAAGGCGTCCCTTCAGGCGGAAGCGGAGTGGGTTGCAGAACCGGCTTGACCCGATTTCTGCTTACCTGTCCACGGCTTCTTCTGGGAGCCTTGGCCTTTGAAGGGCTTGCCCTTAGATTGCGACCTACAGGGTTCATACACATTTTCACCAATGAAATTCCATGACTTTTCCATGACTTCACGTAAATATTCATGACCTAATGTTTCATGAAATGTCTATGTATACGTGTTAAATAAGAAGAAAATCTATGTCACACCCAGCATATTTTTACTAATATAAATTACAAGCTTTGTAGTGTACAGTGGAATGTGAAATATTTATTTAAATAACGCTTGCACAGTAACGACGTTTCATAACATAAACCCTGAGAACCGCTTAGAAATGGATTAACGTAATCCACAGGAGATATAACATAAATCAAGGAGAAGAAACTAAAAAAATAAATAAAAAAGTGTCCAGCAACACTGTTCTGAACTTAAAGTGCCATAAATTGACCCGATAACAGTCTAACTTCTTCCCATCCGCTCTATAGCCGAAGTACCGCTGCAGCGCGGACTCACATTTCCAGGAGGCCGTCTTTAAACGGCCTCCCAGAGACAGGCTCCCCGCGCGCTCCCGCAAGCGCGCATCGGGGAAAATCTGTGTCGGCCGTGTCCCTTGGACACAGCCAATCACAGATCGTGGTAAATGGCCAATCACATTGGCCATTTACCACGTGATCGGCCCATGCAATGAGAGATGATCTCAAATGTAAACATATGAGATCATCTCTCATCACCAGCGCTCCATCCTCACACAGACTGCAGTGTGAGAAAGGAGGAGAGCCAATCAGCAGTAAGGGGACACAGAGGAATGTAATCAGGGCACTGATCATCAGTGCACTGATTACACAAGGTACATTAAACACACTAACTGCCCACCATCAGTGCCCACCATCAGTGCCCACCATCAGTGCCCACAATCAGTGCCCATAGTGCTGCCAGTCAGTGCCTGCTCATCTAGGCACTGATGAGCACTGACTGGCAGCACTATGGGCACTGAGTGTGGACACTGATGGTGCTGCTCATCAGTGCCACCCGCCAGTGTCCAGCAGTGCCACCTCTCAGTGCCCAGAAGTGCCACCTCTCAGTGCCGCCTATCAGTGCAGCATATTAGTACCTCCTCATCAGTGCCCATCAGTGCAGCCTATCAGTGCCACCTCATCAGCGCACATCAGTAAAGGAGAAAAATGTATTTATTTTCAAAATTTACTCACAGAAAATAAAAACTTTTTTTTTTGTAAAAAATAAAAAACCCAGAGATGATTAAATACCACCAAAAGAAAGCTCTATTTGTGTGAAAAAAGGACGAAAAATTCATATGGGTTCAGTGTTGCATGACCAAGTCATTCAAAGTGTGAGAGTGCTGAAAGCTAAAAATTGGTCTGGATGGGAAGGAGGTTTAAGTGCACAGAAGGCAAGTGGGTTAACAAGTTAACTTAAACATTGCCAAAAAACAACACCATTTAATTTTTCATTTCTGAAAGCCAGATGCACAAAATGCAGCACAGTAATCTTTTAGGCCCAAGCCACAGTCATGAGGTGCAGGCGGACTGGTATGGATGGCACAGATCTGATAATGCACAAATGCGGCACTTACTCTTGGAGAAAGAACAGTAATGGGTGCTCCTGCTTGCCGGAATAAAGCAGTTCAGGCAGTCATGAAGGTGCAGCTGGACACTGTGATATGGATGGCACAGTTAAATGCACAAAATGCGGCGCTTACTACTCTTAGGCCGAAGCTAACAGTCCCACAAACAGGCAGAAAAGAGTTCACAGAAAGGCGACTCAGGATTGGATGCTTAATAATTTATTGACATTTATTTTTTTACATTCCCCATATACGACTGGTACAGTAGGTGTCCTTCCGGGTCCGCAGTATGCCCGTGCGCTGTCACTGGCCAGCAGCAGCCGAGGAGATGATCGTGAACCAATCACTGGCAGCGGGGAGGGCCGGCCGCATGAACGTGACGACGCGGGGGTTCGGTAACCGGAACGGTTAACGCCCCCTTCCCCGTCATCTTCACGTTCATGCGGCCGGCCCGCCCTCCAGTGTCGCTTCCGCTGCCTGTGATTGGTTTGCTGCTGCTGGCCAGTCACATCCAGGCAAACCGCGGCCGGCCCTCCCCGCTGCCAGTGATTGGTTCACGATCATCTCCTCGGCTGCTGCTGGCCAGTGACAGCGCACGGGCATACCACGGACCCGGAAGGCAAATAGTATGTGGCACTGGCAATTTATTAAACATTACTGAATAAAATAATAAATTACACTTTAAGCATCTGCTCCCCCCGCCGCTCCACGCTCCTCCCCAGTATATATTTCCATGACTTTTCCAAAACCTTAGTGGAATCCAAAGTTTCCATGACCTTTCCAGGCCTGGAAAGTGTCTCCAAATTCCAAAACTTTTCCAGGTTTTCCAGGACCGTATGAACCCTGGACCTAAAGGCACGAAAGGACCCCTGAGAGGGCCTAAATGAGGAGTTCCGCTTGCCACGGAAAGACTTGTTCTTGGGATTCTGGGGTAAGAGTACTTTTGCCCCCGGTAACTCCTTTTACTAGAGTATCCAAAGCCTCACCGAAAAGGCGAGAACCCGCGTAAGGAAAATCTGCCACCGTCTTGCGAGATGATTGGTCGGCCGTCCAACTTTTCAGCCATATCAGGCGACGGTTGAGCACCGCTACACTAGACAGGCGTGCAGCCAAAAGGGGCCAAATTCCAGGCCGCATCACACAAGTACATGACTCCCTGATGGATCTGATCCACCATAGCCAGCGTGGTCGGCGGAGCCGAATCAGCCACCAGGGTGCGCCTGAGCACCTTTGTCCAATCGGCCACCGCCTGGGCTGCCATGACCGAAGCAAAAAATAGGCTTGAGCATAGAGCCAGCCACCATATATGCATGACGGGCAAGAGACTCCAACCTCCTGTCCGTAGGATCCCGGAAAACCGGGGTATCCTCAGTAGGAACCAGGGTAGCCTTGTTCAAAACGGCTACAGCGTGATCCACTTGAGGCGCAATGCACCAACGCTCATCGGTGGAAGGCGCAAAGGGATAAAGCAGTTTAAACCTACTAGGCACTGTAAAGGGCTTCTTTAAATTGCGCCACTGCTCATTAACAGTGTGATGAAACTCCGCAGGGCAGGAAAACACCTGCGCTGATTTGCGAGTTCTATGTGTCCCAAAGGAGGACACCTTAGCGGGAGGAGTGGGCTCATCCTCCAGGTGCAGCGTATCCTTTATGGAGGCAATCAGCTAATCCATGAGTGCAAGCTCTTCAGGCGAGCCAGGGGGAGAAGTATAAACCCCCTCCACCTCCGCCTCCCCCTCAGACCCCATAAGGTCTAGAGATGAGCGAGAACCTGAGAAGGGCACGCCAGCCACATCGCCCTCTGAATCAGAGGAAATGGATAACCTGGCCCTCTTTGCCGAACGTTCAGCCAGCAGCACCTACATCTGAGATACCAAGGACGCCACTACAGTGGCCAGATCAGCCCCCTCGGGGGGCGCAGCAGTCCCCTGGTCCCCCACCAGGGCGGGGGGAAACTTGCTATCCTGGGAATCCATGTTGACAGAAAAAAAAGGTACTGGCCCTTTAACACTATGGCCAGCGTAGCCCACCGCACACTAACTGCATGCACCGATCCCCACAGGGACAGAAGAAAACACTGAGTTAGGAAGGACAGTACAAGGAGGAAACCTGGAGAGAGAGCACCACAGGCTGCTGCCACCGATCGCTGTTCCAGAGAGAAGAGGAAGTGATGCAATCACCGGCTGAACTATATACCACAAGGCTCAGGGAAAAACTGAATTTTTGTAAAATCTTACCTGTAAAATTCCTTTCTCTGAGTCCTCCGACAGTCGTCGCCGCCGCCTCCTCTAAGTCATCACAATTGGGTATTGTCCACCTATCCGTAGGAATAGCTAGGCATATAGACTTAGTCAAAAGACAAAAGGCATTAGCATGTACACACCCACGGGGGCTGTCCCATCTGGTCAATACCCCCCTGCATCACCACTCCCAACTCAGTTTGGTAGCATAGCAGTAGGAACCCCAAAAAGAGGGGCGGGGGCGGCGACTGTCGGAGGACTCAGAGAAAGAAATTTTACAGGTAAGATTTTACAAAAATTCCATTTTCTCTTACGTCCTCCGACAGTCGCCGCCTCCTCTAAGTCATCACAATTGGGATGTCCCAAAGCAGTATAGACATGAGGGGTGGGAGACGCAACCGTAGAAAAGGCAACGCAGTACCCACATCAGAGAAAGGAATCTTACATGCACCGTAAGAGAACCAACTGGGCAACAGAAAAAAACAATGCTCAACAGGAACAACAGCCAGGAAAGCAAATGCCAACAGCCAGGGACCCAGGAAAAAACCAAGGGTCCATCATGGCACAGCCACACTGAGAACTTTGCGGCCAAAGGAAGCATCAGCCGATGCCAGAACGTCTACTTTGTAGAACTTGGAAAAAGTGTGCACCGACGACCAAGTCGCCGCCTTGCACACCTGGGCCACCGAGGCCCGCTGCCAATAGGCCCAGGAAGTACTCAAAGACTTGGTAGAGTGCGCCTTAACAGGGAAGGGCGGAACCCATTCCTTCAAGGCGTAAGCCTGCTCAATGGTCTGTCTGATCCATTTGGCAATAATTGCTGCGGACGCAGCCATGCCCTTCCAAGGTCCCTCAGGAAGGACAAAGAGGGAATCCGTCTTCCAAAAGGATTCCGTAGACTTCAGGTAAACCCTGATCGCCCTAACAACATCCAAGGAATGCAAGGCAATCTCCTTCCGATGTTTAGGCTTCGTACAAAGCGAAGGCAGGACAATGTCCTCATTAAGGTGATAATCAGAGATCACCTTGGGAAGGAAGGATGGGGGTGGTCGCAAAACCACCTTATCAATGTGAATTATCAAGTAAGGGGAACGGCAAGACAACGCCGCCAGTTCCGACACTCTACGAGCTGAAGTGATCGCCACAAGAAAAGCAACCTTTTTCGACAGCAGAGGCAACGATATCTCCCCGATATTTTCGAAGGGAGCACGCTGCAAAGCGGACAGGACCAAATTCAAGTCCCATGGAGGTAAAGGCTCCTTTCTAGGAGGAGCCAAATGTCGCACACCTTGAATGAAGGTGCGCACCAAGGAATGAGACGCCACAGGGCGTTGGAAAAGGACCGCCAGTGCTGACACCTGGCCCTTTATTGTGGCCAGCGCCAGGCGCTGATCCACTCCAGACTGGAGGAAAGCCAAGATCCTCGACACCGAGTAAGAACGAGGGGAAAACCATCTGGACACAGGTGAAGTAGGCCTTCCAGGTACGGTAATAGATCTTACCAGAGGAAGATTTCCTAGCCTTGATCAGGGTAGGAATAACCTCAGGAGATAGACCCTTGTCCTTCAAGACCTGGGTCTCAACAGCCAAGCCGTTAAAGCCAGTGACCGTAAAGCAGGGTGGAAGATCGGACCTTGAGACAGAAGATCTTCCCGCAGAGGCAGGCGCCACAAAGGCGCCACTGCCAGGTGAACAATGCCGGCGTACCAGGACCGGCGAGGCCAGTCCGGTGCCACCAGAATCACCATGTGCGGTTCCGAGGCCAATCTGCGAAGGAACCGGGATAGTAACTGAATCGGAGGAAAGGCGTACATCAGACGATACTGATGCCAAGGGGCCACCAACACATCCAAGGCGTCCGCCAACGGATCGCGCGTTCTTGCCACGAAGCTTTCCACCTTTCGGTTTAGCCGGGATGCGAACAGATCCACATCTGGGGATCCCCACTTCGCACACAGCATCTGAAAGACCTCCGGGTGCAGGGACCATTCCCCCTGGTCCAGGGTCTGGCGGCTCAGATAGTCGGCCTGCCAATTCTCCACACCCGGAATGTGAACTGCCGAGATCGCCGGGACATGAGTCTCGGCCCAAGACAGAATGTTGTTCACCTCCCGGGCCGCTCGAGCACTCCTGGTGCCCCCTTGGTGGTTGATGTAAGCCACCGCAGTAGCATTGTCCGTCTGTACACGAACAGGCAGGCCCTGGAGACGGCCCGACAACTGGAAGAGACAGAGTTCTATTGCTCTTAGTCCCAGCACATTTATCGGGAGGGAGGATTCCTCCTCCGACCAAGTGCCCTGGGCAGACAGGTTGCCCAGGACTCCACCCCAGCCCGACAGGCTGGCGTCCGTGGTAACCACTGTCCACACCACCGGGCGGAAGGACTTGCCTACCGCCACTGCCGGGGACTGGATCCACCACAGAAAAGCCAATCTGGTCTGGCGACTGAAGGACACCTCCAGATCCAAGGACTGAGGAAGTCTGTCCCACCTGGCCAGGATCTCCGTCTGGAGAGCCCGCGTGTGGAACTGGGCAAAGGGAATCGCCTCGAAGGCCGACACCATCAACCCCAGGCACCGCATGCAGGTCCTGAGTGACAAGGACGGATTGTCCCTGAGGGACCTGAGTTCGTCCCGCAAAGTCCGGAGCTTGTCCTCCGGCAAGAACACCTTTGCCTGAGCAGAGTCCAGAACCATTCCCAGATAGGGAAGGCGAAGCGACGGAGACAACGCTGATTTCTGAACGTTGATGGTCCATCCGAACTCCTGAAGTGTCTGTACCGTGATGGACAGATCGCGCACAAGGTCCTGGCTGGCCCTCGATCTCAGAAGCAGATCGTCCAGGTACCCCAGGACAGCAATGCCCTGGGCCCGTAGCAGGCCCAGAACTGATGCCAACACCTTGGTGAAGACCCTTGGAGCCGAAGCGAGACCGAAAGGTAACGCCACAAACTGGTAGTGGTCCTCTGCGATAGCAAACCGAAGGTACCGCTGATGACCCTCGAAAATGGGGATGTGCAGGTACGCATCCTTCAGATCTATGGAAGCCAGGAATTCTCCCGGACTCAAGGAGGCCACAACCGAACGGAGAGACTCCATTTGAAACTTTCGAACACGCACAAAGCGGTTCAGCGCTTTTAGGTCCAGAATAGGACGCACTTTGCCCTCCTTCCTGGGCACAGTGAACAGATTTGAATAAAACCCCCGAAACCTGTCCCGGTGAGGCACCGGTACAATCACTCCATGAGCAAGCAGGACCTGCACCGCCTGATGCAAATCCTGCAGACGCCCTGGAAGCAGACGAAGATTGGAGGGAAAGAATCTGTCCGCCGGCCTGGAAAGGAATTCGATCTTGTAACCTGATTGAACGATTTCCTGGACCCACCTGTCCGATACCCGGAGCAGCCAAGGTTGAAGGAAACCGCGCAAACGTCCCCCCACCCCTGAAATGGGTGAGGGCGCCCCTTCAGGCAGAGGCGGAATTGTCCCGCCGAGCCGGCGTTGCCGGTCTTCTGCTTACCCGCCCAGGGCTTCTTCTGGTTGCTCTGGGCCTTGAAGGGCTTGCCCCTGGATTGGTTCCGAAAGGCACGAAAGGACCCCTGAGTGGATCTAGGCGCAGAACCCCGCTTGCCTAGGAAGGACTTGTTCTTCGGGTTCTGGGGTAGCATAGGGCTCTTGCCCCCGTGACGCCTTTCACCAGGGTATCCAACGCCTCGCCAAAAAGGCGAGAGCCAGCATAGGGAAAATCAGCAACTGTTTTCCGTGAGGACTGGTCGGCCGACCAGCTCTTCAGCCATATCAGTCGCCGGTTAAGCACCGCGACACTCGAGAGGCGAGCCACCAAGGGGGCCTCATTTAAGGCTGCATCACACAAATACATGACTCCTTGGTGGATCTGGTCCACCATTTCCAGTCGGGCAGGCGGCACCTCGTCAGACACTAGGTTGCTTCTAAACACCTTGATCCAATCAGCCACCGCCTGAGCCACCATAACAGATGCGAAAACGGGTTTGAGCAACGAACCCGCCACCGTATAGGAATGGCGGGCTAGAGACTCCAACCGCCGGTCCGTGGGATCCCGGAAAACCGGAGTATCCTCAGTAGGAACCAAGGTAGCCATGTTCAGGACGGCCACAGTGTGATCTACCTGTGGAGGCACACACCATCGCGATTCCGTAGCCGACGCAAAAGGATAAAGCAATTTGAACCGACTAGGCACCACGAATGGATGTTTTAACGTGCGCCACATTTCATTAACAGTGTAATGAAATTCAGCTGGGCAGGGAAAAACCTGTGCAGACTTGCGGGCCCTGTGCGTCCCAAAGGAGGACACCACGCCCGGAGGAGTGGGCTCATCCTCCAAATGCAAGGTTACTTTTACAGAAACAATCAACTCATCCATGGTCGCCCGTTCTTCAGGTGACCCTGGGGAGGATGTGTCAACACCCTCAATTTCAGCCTCCCCCCTCTGACCCCGGGGGATCCAAGGATGAGCGGGACCCTGAAAAAGGGCACGCTTGCAGCAGCAGCCATATCCCCATCTGAATCAGAAGATAGAGACAGCCTGGGCCGTTTTCTCGCAGCCCGTTCAGACATCAGCATTTCCATATTTGCCCTAAAGTCGCAACTACAGCAGCTAAATCAGGTCGCAGCGGAGCCACAGGAGAACTGGGGCCCCCCACTAAAGCTGGAGGAAACTTGCTTTCCTGAGAATCCATGGCTCAAGACAAGAAAAAATTACAGTGCAAAAAATGATGTACTGTCCCCTTAAATAGCGTTGGAGTGCGCAGCCCACCGCTACTGTCACAGCTATGAAGACCCCCAAAAGGAGAAAGAAACTGAGCCAGAAGCAGCATGCAGAAGAAGACAGAGAGATGCAGTGCAGAGCCCGCAGATCGTTGCTACCTGTGTCCTTTGCTGCCTGAGAGGAAAAGGAAATGCTGCTGGAAGGGGCTGGCTATAAGCCAGACCTAAGGGAAAATGGCTGCCCATAGCCATAGCAAATGCATTGGAGGCTTCACTAAGATGGCCGCTGACATGCGGCCGAACCGATCGTTCTACAGCCCACAAAATGGCGGCGGAGGGCGCCAAAACGATCTGTATACTCGCCCCAGAGGGGCCATATCCATGTGCAGTAAAAAACATGGCGGACCGCGCGAACATACCCCCGCAGCGGTCGCCGCACAACACGCACGTCTGCACCCCCAACATGCACCTAAGGTGACACAGGGACAGGGACCCCCAGCAAAAAAATACAATTTGCACAAAATGAACCCCGCAGGGATCGCACAGGGAGTCACACAGGCACAGACATGGGGACACACAGCAACACAGACTGCCACCCCAGACAGAGGCCCCACACAGAAAGTACTTACCTGTACCCAATGGCGTGGGAGAGCCTCTATGCACGGATAAACCTCTGTCCTCTCCTGACAGGGAGTGCCGTGAGCCAGGGACATGAAGCTGCAGCAGCGCAGACGAGTCCTGTGAGGAAGCCACCTCACGGCTGCATCCCTGCAGCGAACAGGGATAGGTTGTTCATAATGCCAGGGCGAACCATAGCTGAACGCTCGATGGCGGGCTGGGGGTCCATCTGACCCTCTGTGCCCTGAAGAACCAGGGCGGCCAGTCCGAATCCCAGCACCGCATAATCCATCTTCATCCGAAGAGTAAACTAACACTAAAGCTGACAAAATAAACAGCTAGTAAAGTGAGAGAAAAAAAACTGACATTTTTCAAAGAAAATCAAATGAAAGATATAGGAAGGCTGAGACTGAAGCCCCAGCACAAGAGAGCCTGACTATTCCTGATTGCTAGGCAAACTAAAACTGAGTTGGGAGTGGTGATGCAGGGGGGGGTATTGACCAGATGGGACAGCCCCCGTGGGTGTGTACATGCTAATGCCTTTTGTCTTTTGACTAAGTCTATATGCCTAGCTATTCCTATGGATAGGTGGACAATACCCAATTGTGATGACTTAGAGGAGGCGGCGACTGTCGGAGGACGTAAGAGAAATGGCTGCTCGGCATAGGGGAATAGAGGCTACAGGAATATGGCCGCCGACATGTGCTCGATCGAGCGCGCATGTCCCCGCCAAAATGGCGCCGATTGGCGCCAAAGCACAACGCACCGCACTCTGCATAAGGCCCAGGAACAGGCCGCCCACAGCATAGTACAAAAAAATGTGACGGACCGCACAGCGGTCGCCGCCACCGCATGTCTGCACACACCTCGCCCCAAAAAGGAATCCACATCTAGAGCGGGAGGGCCCCCCCCCCCCCAGCAGCCCATTAAAGGCATATTTACCCCTACAGGGATCTTACCAGGGAGCCCGCACATAACAGACATGGGGGGTAACACACAGCCACAGACTGACACCCCAGACAGATGGTCCCCACACAGAAGGTGCTTACCGTACCGGATGGCGTGGGGAACCGTCTCAAAGCGACAAACCGTTATCCTTTATGACAGGGAGTGCCGCAGCCGGGACGCAGGAGACCGCAGCACAAGACCGCAGAAGGTGTCTAGTGAGGTAGCCACCTCACAGGCAGCATCCCTGCAGCGAGCAGGGATGGGTCGTTCATGGCGCCAGGGCGAACCGTAGCTGAACGCTCGATGGCAGGCTGGGGATCCATCAGGCTCTCAGCCCTGTGATCCAGGGCGGCCAGTCCGATACCCAGCTCCGCATGATGAATCTTCATCCGAAGATCCCTAAGAGCTGACAAAAAAATAGCTAGTAAAGTAGAGAGAAAATACTTGAAAAAATCAAAAAAAGGGTAGAAGGCTGAGACTGAAGCCCCAGCACAGGAAAGCCTGCTACTCCTAAGCTAGGCAAATCAAAACTGAGTTGGGAATGCTGGTGCAGGGAGGTATTGACTAGTGGGACAGCCCCTAGGGGTGTGTCTATGCTAAAAGCTTTTGTTATTAACAAATCTTGTGCCTAGCTACTCCTGCGGAGCAAAGGTCAATACCCATTGGTAAAGACTGTGTGAATGGGCGGCGACTGTCGGAGGACGTAAGAGAAATTCAGTTTTCTCTTACATCCTCTGACAGTCACCGCACACTCATATAGTCTTCACCAATGGGATGTCCCAAAGCAGCGTAGACATGAGGGGTGCGAAGCGCAACCGTCACAAAAGCAACACAGCACCCAGATCAGAGAAGGGAACCTTACCTGAACAGAAAGGTAAACCCTCTGGGTAACAGAAAAGCTCAACTGGAGCAAACAACCCAGGAACGCAGATAAAGGGGGAAACAACCTCAACAGCCAGGGACCTGCAAAACTAGGACCCCCTTAAGGCACTGCCGCACACAGAACTTTGCGGCCAAAGGAAACATCTGCAGATGCCAGAACATCAAGTCTGTAAAATTTGGAAAAGGTGTGCACAGACGATCAAGTCGCAGCCTTGCACACCTGGGCCCACGAAGCCTGATGCTGGAAAGCCCAAGACGCACTTACCGCTCTGGTAGAGTGCGCCTTGACAAGGAAGGGCGGTACCCGTTCCCTAATCGAAAAGGCCTGTACAATCGTCTGTCTGATCCATCTAGAAATGGTTGCCGCAGACGCAGCCATACCCTTCTGAGGTCCCTCAGGAAGGACAAAAAGAGAATCCGACTTTCTGAAGGATTCCGTGGATGACAGGTAGACCCTGATTGCCCAGACTACATCCAAGGAATGCAAGGCACACTCCTTAGGATGCTTAGGGTTCGCACATAGCGAAGGTAAGACAATATCCTCGTTAAGGTGAAAATCAGAAACCACCTTAGGAAGGAAGGATTGGTTCAGTCGCAAGACCACCTTATCCCTATGAACCACCAGGTAAGGGAAGCGGCAAGACAAGGCCGCCAACTCCGACACTCTGCGAGCAGATGTGATAGCCACCAGAAAGGTAACCTTTCTCGTCAGCAGAGGCAGAGAAAGTTCCCTGAAGTTTTCAGAAAGGTAATCTTTCTCGTCAGCAGAGGCAGAGAAAGTTCCCTGATGTTTTCAAAGGGAGGACGTTGCAAAACGGACAGGACCAAGTTTAAGTCTCAAGGAAGTAAAGGCGCTCTCCGAGGAGGAGCCAAATGACGCACACCTTGAATAAAGGTGCGTATCAACGAATTAGATGCCAAGGGGCGCTGAAAAAGGATGGCCAGTGCAGATAACTGGCCCTTACTGGTCAGCGCAAGACGCTGGTCCACACCAGATTGGAGGAAGGCTAACACCCTCGCCACCTAAAAGGAGCGAGGATGGATGCCCCTGGATTCACACCAGGCAAAATAAGCCTTCCAAGTAAGGTAATAGATCTTACCGGATGAGGCCGTCCTAGCCTTGAGCAGGGTAGGAATGACCGCCGACGAGAGAACCCGATCTCTCAAGACCTGGCTTTCAACAGCCACGCCATTAAAGCCAGCGACCGTAAAGAAGGATGGAAGATCGGCCCCTGAGACAGGAGATCGTCCCGTAATGGGAGTCGCCACGGAGGCTCGACAACCAGTTGTATGATGTCCGCGTACCACGACCGGCGCGGCCAGTCTGGGGCCACCAGAATCACCAAATTCGGTTCCGTGACCAACCTGCGAAGGAACCTGGACAAAAACTGAATCGGAGGGAAGGCATAAATCAGGCGATACTGATTCCAAGGCACCCCCCAGCACAGCCGAGGCGACTGCCAGAGGATCGCGCGTTCTTGTTGTTTAGCCTAGCTGCGAACAGATCCACATCCGGGGTTCCCCATCTTGCACACAGCATCTGAAAACACCTCAAGGTGTAGGGACCATTCTCCCTGGTCCAGTGTAAGGCGACTGCCAATTCTCCACACCTGGAATGTGAACAGCCGAAATCGTCGGGACGTGCGTCTCGGCCCAAGACAGAATTTTGGTCTCTTCCTGGGCCACCCGGGCACTCCTGGTGCCCCTTTGGTGATGGATGTAAGCCACCGCAGTGGCGTTGTCCGTCTGGACCCGCACAGGGCGGCCCCAAAGATGATCCGACCAATGGAGCAAGCACAGTCTGATCGCTCGCAGTTCCAACATGTTTATCGACAGGGAGGATACCTCCTCCGACCAAGTGCCCTGGGCAGACAGAATGCCCAGAACGCCACCCCAGCCCGACAGGCTGGCACCCGTGGCGGTTACCGTCCACAACAACAGCCGGGAGGGAGTCCCCTCTGTCATAGCCGGAGACTGGAGCCACCAGAGAAGATCCTCTCTGACTTGGAGACTCAGAGATATCCTCCTTTCTAAGGATTGAGGATGCCTGTCCCATCTGGCCAAGATCTTCGCTTGAAGAGATCGCGTGTGGAACAGTGCAAACGGTATCGCCTTGAAGGCTGACACCATCAACCCCAGGGACCGCAAGCAGGCCCCGAGTGACGAGTCCGGAGCTTGTCCTCCGGTAGAAAGACTTTTGCTTGGGCAGAGTCCATGACCATTCCCAGGTAAGGGAGACGAACAGAAGGGGACAAAGTCGACGTAGACGGTCCACCCAAACCCCTGGAGTGTCTAAACGGTAGTTAACAGATCGCGTAATAGACTCGGGCTGGCACTCGATCTTAACAGGAGATCATCCAGATATCCCAAGATCGCAATCCCCTGTGCCCGCAACAGGACCAGAACAGGAGTCAGCACTTTGGTAAACACCCTTGGTGCGAATCGGAGGTACCTCTGATGACCCCCGAATATGGGGATGTGTAAAAAACGCATCCTACAGATCGTTGGAAGCCAGGAAATCTCCCGGACTTAAAAGAGGCCACCACCGAACGGAGGGATTCCATGCGGAACTTTTGAACCCGCACTAAGCGGTTCAGAGCTTTCAAGTCCAGCATCGGACGTACCTTGCCCTCCTTTCTGAGCACCGTGAACAGATTCGAGTAAAAAACCCCAGAGACCTGTCCCGATGAGGCACCGGGACGACCACCCCCAGGCGAGGAGATCCAGAACCGCCCGAAGAAGATCGTGCAACCGATCTGGGGGTCAAATGAACAGTTGAGGGAAAGAATCTGTCCGCTGGACGCGAAAGGAATTTGATCGTGTATCCTGATCGAATGATTTCCTGAACCCACCTGTCCGGAATCCGGAGCAGCCAAGGCTAGAGAAAACCACGCAGACGTCCCCCCACCCCTGGAATGGGTAAGGGCATCCCTTCAGGTTGAGGCGGAAGGACCCGCCGGGCCAGCGTGGGTGGAATTTGGTTTGCCCGCCCAGGGCTTCCTCTGACCACCCAGGCCCTTAAAGGGTTTCCCATTATCCTGTGCCTTGAAGACACGAAAGGACCCCTGATTTGGTTTAAAAGAAGGGCCCCGCTTACCGCGGAAAAACTTACCCTTGGGGTTCTGGGGCAGCACAGTGCTCTTGCCCCCAGTGACCCCCATCACCAACTCGTCCAGGGAGTCCCCAAAAAGACGATTCCCCGCATAAGGGATGTCAGACACCGTTTCTCTGGAAGTCTGGTCAGCCACAGTAGTTGGAGGGGCGGAATTTGCCTCAAGAATGCGTTTAGGCACCTGGGCCCAATCAGCCACAGCCTGAGAGACCATACCAGAGGCGAAGATAGGCTTCAGCAAAGAACCCCCCACCATCTAAGCGTGGCGAGTAAGATTCCACCCGCCTATCCGTAGGGTCCCTGAATACTGGAGAATCCTCCGAGGGCAGGAGAGTGGCCTTGTTTAACCTGGATACCGTGTGATCCATCTAATGGGACACAGTCCATCGCGAATCCATAGGAGACGTGAAAGGGTAACGGAATTGAAACCGTTCTGGTACCACAAAAGGGCCCATTAAATTACGCCATTGTTCGTTCACCGTTTCGTGAAACTCGAAGGGACAAGGGAACACCCGTGCCGCTTTTTGGGTTCTGCGAGTCCCAGGGGAAGACTGCTTACCCGGTGGGTTGGGCTCATCCTCTAAATGTAGAGTGTCCTAAACCGAAGCAATAAGCGCAGACACAGCAGCGCGTCCTGTAGCCGATTCAGGGGAAGAATCATCCCCATCCTCTTCCCCACCTCCCCATCAGAATGAAAGGACTGAGACCCCTAAGGGGTAAACTGTCCAGGGCAACCATATCAGACTCCGAGTCAGAGGATAATGAAAATCCTAGCTCTTTTTCTAGAACCCCGCTCTGACATAATAAATCCACCTTGGACGCTAAAGTCGCAAGTGCAGCAGCAAGAGAAAATGAAGAGTACCTGAATCATTCACCAAGGCTGGGGGGAATATGCAGTCCTTGGACTCCACGAGAAACATACTATGGCGCTGGCCCTTTAAGACGCGATTGCGGCGACCCACCGCAATGCACCGCAATAGGGATCCCACTAAGGTACCCCCCTGAGATGGGAAAAGCACTGAAAACAGAAGAATATTCCCCAAAACCAGCAAAAAGAGCCCCCAGAAGTGTTACCACGCTGCTGGAAACGATCTCTGCATACGGTAAAGGAAGTGATGTCACCCGCTAGAGGCTTAACAGGAACTAGTCTAAGGGAAAATGGTTGCCAATGCATCTTAATGGGAGGCTCCGGGAAAATGGCCGCCGAACATGTGCAAAGAACAACACCTTGCCACACACAAGATGGCGCCGAAGGCGCAAAAAACACTACATAGAGAGCTGCAGAAAGTGCCCACAGTGAGGCCAGAGCAGCTGCCCATACCCAAAATGGCGGACCCGCTGTTTTTTGCACCGCAGCGGTCCGCACCGCCATGTGTGCACCCTCAAACACACTAATAAAGCGGACAAGGATAGGGGCCCCCACAAACCCCCACATGGCTAAACCTGCGCCTAGAAGCCCCCGCAGGGACCGGGAGGGATGCGAGCCCCGGACACAGACATGAGGTGAGAGCACAGACACATGGAGACTGTCATCCCCATACAGAGGCCCCACACAGAAGTTACTTACTGCTCCATACGGCGTGGGAGCCTCGATATCGCTGGAACCCCCCACCCCAGATAGCGGGGGGGGGCCATCAGTTGAAATAGGATGCGTCACACGGTCAAAACAGCATGTTGAGGCATCCCGGCGAGGTAGCAACCTCACAGGCTTTTGCCCCTGAGGACAGGGGCAGGTCGTTTGCTAGGTCAGGGAGCACGCATAGCCTGTTAAACGCTAGATGGCGGGCTGGGATTCCATAAGATCCTCTGTCCTGGAATACCAGGACGACCAGTCCGATTCCCAGCTCCTCAAACGCTGTAGTCTTCCGAAGATCCGACTAACTAAGCGCAGAAACAAATAAAAAGCTAGTAGTGCAAAGAAAAACACATTTGCAGAAAAGAAAAGTAATAAAACAGAAGAAAGGCTGAGACACGTAGCCCCAGCACAGGGAATGCCCATCTTACTCCTTACTAGGCAGAAGACAAACTGAATTGGGAATGAGGCTATCCACAGCTTGCTCCTGTGGGTAAGAGGTCAATAAGAGGTCAATACCAATTGGTGAAGACTGTATGAGTGGGCGGCGACTGTCAGAAGACGCAAGAGAAAAAACATTTATGAGCAGAAAAGGAGGGGCCACGCTTAGTACAGGGATTCTTACCCTTGGAGGATTGAGGAGGAAGAGTACTCTTCCCACCAGTCATTCCCTTTATAAACTCATCCAATGAGTCACCAAACAATCAGTCTCCCAGAAAAGGGAGATCAGCTAAGGCTTTCTTAGAAGCTTGGTCAGCCGATCAGCTCTTCAACCAAACCATGCGTCTTAAAACAATGCCTATGGCCGAGACCCTGGCCACCAGGGGAGATGCATCCATAGACGCATCACACAGGAACACCAGAGCCTGGATCACCTGGTCCAACGGTTCCAGCTGTTCCGGAGGAACAGTCTCGGGGTATAGGGACTCCCGCAAACCCCTAATCCATTCCGTCACCGTCTGTGACACTAACACAGACACAAAAAACGGTTTCAAAATGGAACCCGCCAGCACAAAGATGGCGGGAAAGGGATTCCACCTGCCTGTCCACTGGATCCGTAAAAACTGGGGAATCCTCCAAAGGCACAAGGGTAGATCTGGTTAATCTGGAAACAGGATGGTCCACTTTAGGTGCCACCATCCAATGATTGGAGACCTTTTCAGCAAAAGGGCACCGGCGTTTAAGCACCAAAAACCCGTGCTTAACGCGCCGCCATTGGTTATTCACAATATCGTTAAAGGTGTCGGGACAAGGGAAAACCCTGTCAGCTTTTGGAGACCTCAGAGCCAAATGCAACCCACATCTCTGCTATCATGGGCTCAGCCAATTTTAAGGTATCCCATACAGAAATAATCAGGGCTTCCATTAAGGTACGTTCCCACGCTGTAGCTGTAGACAGGTCCCCTTCACCGTCTGACTGCGAGGACAGCAACCCCTAAGGTAGGGGGGTGTCCAGGGCGACCCCATCAGCCTCTTAATCAGAGGACACCTCCATAGAAGGAGAAGGCAGTGGCCATTTTTGCTATCAACCTTTTTCATGACTAAATAAACTTTAGTCGCCAGGCTTTCCAGGGCTGCTGAAATCGCAGCCAGAGTCTGCGACCTGGACTGTCCAGGAGTTGCACTGTCTCAGGGTGACTGCACAGTTTGGGACTCCAAATATTGTAATTTGCAAAAAACTATGTACTGTCTCTTTATGAGCGCCAATATCACTATCCACCACAGATCGTCACGGTCTGCAGGAATCCCCTTTAAACCAAACGGACAGCAGAAAGTGCAAAGATATACCCGCAGGAACCCCAAGTACTGTGCCACCTTAGACACATCGTCCTCCTGAATCCTTCAGCAGCATTGAGAGAAAGGCAGGAAGTGACCTCGGCTCAACAGCAGGAAATTACTGTACAGGAAGTGATGTCGCCTTAATAAGGTTACACTGCTGAGTTTAGCACCAGGGCTACACAAAGATGGATACCCATACAAAACAATAGGAAGCTACAGGGAAAATGGCTGTCCCATACAAGTCTAAGGGGGAAAAAAAAAAATCACATTGCCCACACTTAAGATGGCGGCGCCCACGAAGAACCATGTGGCTAGGGACCGACACATGAAGGTCTCAGAAAACCACAACAGGTACCAGCAAGCCCAAGGTACCATGTCACCCCCCAGCGTTCCAGGGCACTCCAGACACACAGCCACAGCAGGGACAGGGAAGGGGGGACGGAAGGACACACAGACCAGGCAGGCCAGGGGGATCTTCTGGGAGGGTAAAAATCCCATTATCCCCAGGGGAATGCCCACATCCCCCCATGGCCAGCAGGGGCAAAGGGGGTACATTTACTCACCATACCATGGACCGGGTGAACTCCACTCTGGGCAGACTGCCTCCCACCTGAAGTGAGGGTGCTGCCAGCCGTGGGGTACGCTGCAAATCAGGGCGTTCTAGGTCATCGCGTCCAGGCGAGGCATCTGCTTGCAGGCTCACCCCTCTGGAAAAGGGTGGCAGTCGTGGCTAGGCCTAGGTCGGAACTATAACCTGCTCACGCTCGTAGGCCAGACTGGGGGATCATAAGGATCTAGATTATACAGTGCGAAGCCCCAGCCGGCATCGTTGCTTGCAAATCGCCAGGGAAATTCTTCCCTGAACACTAGCTAGTAGGGATGCACCGAAATGAAAATTTTGGGCCGAAACCGAAAATGCAGGATGCCCTTGGCCGAAAATTACTTTTTCCCCCAAATCATTTTAAATTAGATAGAACAGGGGCATACACCAAAAACAGGCAGCGTCGTACACCTGTCGCTGCCACCCTGTCACAGTATATGTACTGTGACAGGTTGGCAAGTGGTTAATTTAATTACCAATGGTATTTGTATTATGCAGCATGAGGGGGTTAATGTATTGTCACTGCTGGTCACTGATGCATTAGTGACCAACCAGTGGCAGTTAATTAACCCCTTTGAGCTGCATTAGTGCAACCAGTATCAGTGTTAATTAACACTGGTTGCACTGATACTGGTTGCACTAATGCAGCACAAAGGGGTTAATTAACTGCCACTGGTTGGTCACTAATGCAGCAGTGACAATACATTAACCCCCTCATGCTGCATATTACTAATACCAATGATAACCTCGCCTCAGCTCCCCCCCCCCCCCCGCCTCAGCATCCCTCTACTACTCACTCAGCTCCTCCGGTGTCCATTATTCAAAAGACGCGCCTCTGGCTGGCCGGCCGCCCGCCTCCCAGTGATGTCACTACTACTACGATCTGTGTTTGAATGAACTGACACACCGGGCGGGAGGGCGGGCGAGCGGCCGCTAATAGCTGTAACTATGTGAGCCTTCACTTCACTGTCAGCGGCACGATGTACATGAATGAACTGACACTCCGGGCGGGAGGGATCGGCCGCTAATAACTATAACTATGTGAGCGCTTCACTTCCCTGTCATGCGGGTATCTCCTCTGACAGGGAAGTGAAGGCTCACATAGTTATAGTTATTAGCAGCCGCTTTCCCCGCCCTCCCGCCCGGTTTGACAGTTCATTCATGTACATCGTGCCGCTGACAGGGAAGTGAAGGCTCACATAGTTACAGCTATTAGCGGCCGCTCGCCCGCCCTCCCGCCCGGTCTGTTAGTTCATTAATGCACAGATTGCAGTAGTAGGGACATCATTGAGAGGCGGGCTGCCGGCCAGAGGCGGGACTTTTCAAACCTGCGCTGCACCCTCATCCTTCCTCACGGCGGCCATTAATTTCTGCATTTTTAACCCATTTTCGGCCGAAAATGTCGGTGGTCGAAATTTCGGTGCATCCCTAATAGCTAGCAAGTGAGTAAAGAGAAAAAAAAAGTAAAATATTCTTAAAATAAAAAAAAAACTGAGACCGGCGTCCCAGCGAGAAACCTAGGTCCTTCTCTAGGATATAGGCCAGAGGGACGGCCCCCTGTGGGTGTGTCTATATGTTAATGTTTGTTGTAGCAACAAAATTACTGCCTAGCTTGCTCCTGCAGAGAAGGCCAATACCCAATCATGAAGCCTGTATGAATGGGAGGCGACTGTCAGAGGACATAAGAGAAATCTAAATGTTTTAATCCTTTTAGGCCAATTTGTATTATGCAACATGTTTTTGGTAAAAAAAAATCCCAATAAGTGTATTTTGATTGGTTTGCACAAAAGATATCGCATCTACAAACCAGGGAAAAGATTTATGTCATTTTTATTTATTTACTACTAGTAATGGCGGCGATTTTTAGAGGGACTGCGACATTGCGGCAGATAGATGGGACCCCAAACTGACATTTTTAGGGGGACCAGTGACATTACTATAGTAATCAGTGCTAAAAATATGCACTGTTACTGTAATAATGGCACTGGCAGGGAAGGGGTTAACCCAGGGGTGATCAAAGGGATAAGTGTGAGCCTAAGGGAGAGTTTTCTAACTGTATGGGGAGGGACTTGTGAAATCAACACAGAGACCTGTGATCCTAAATAGGAGGATCACACGCTTCCTGTGTTCATTCCTAAGATAACAACGGTCTGCTGTGTTTACAACAGCAGACAGTCGTTCTATCAGCGTGGAGCGATCGCAGGGTGCCCGGCAGCAATCGCGGCCGCCGACCCTGTGGACCGGCTTCCCTGCTTCCTAATAGGGGCGGGCGTGGCACGTGCCCCCAGGAGCACTGCCGTACCTGTACGCGAGCCAGGTTGTGGCAGTATATCTGCAGCGGGCAGCAAGTGGTTAACAGATAAGTTTACCTTACATAACATTTTACATCCATCTTCAGAGTCAAACATGTAACATGTTATGAATATACACAACCGAATGCTAATTTCCATATTGACCTGGTCCAAACAATCACTACTAGATCGCATCTCCAAAAGGTGAGTTTTTAAAAACGGAGTGCTTGTACAAAATAATCCTCTAAAGAGGTACAATTGTGTCTAAATTTTAAGCAATTACTCTTTCGTAATTCGGATTTAAGCTATGAGGGGCGATGACAGCTATCAAGAGAAATAACGATTTTTGTAAGAATTTACCGTAAAATCCATTTCTCTGAAGTTCATCAACCGATGCAGCTCCTTATCTTCACGACTCATAGGGTTATGCTCCGCCTTCTAGGAAAAGGCACTAAGTAGGAAAAAAAACAAACTTACCCCTCCCTATGGGGGCTGTCCCTGCAGGCATAACCCCTCAGACTCTGCTATCATACAGTTTAGTTGCAAGCACTGTTTAGAAGACAAAAAAACCCCTACCACAGAAGTAGAGGGGCGGGTGCTGCGTCCTCCTTCAGAGTAAAGGGTTTTACAGTAAGTTCTTACAAAAATCCAGTTCTCTATCGTTTGAAAGACGCAGCTCCTTATCCTCATGACTCATAGGGATGACCCAAAGCAGTATAATCATGAGGGGTGGGAAACAACGCAGAAACAAAACATGAGACCCCAATGGCTAAACTTAGCCAACCAGGTTATATGGAGCTCAACCAGGAACAACTAGAGCTCACCTGGAAAACATTTAACCCTCAAAGAGAAACTAAACAGAGTTCTCTTTTAAACTGCAGCCTGCAAAACCTTGCGGCCAAAAAAAGCATCCGTGAAAGCCAACACATTTACCGTGTAGAATCTTGTGAAAGTATGTACAGACGACCAAGTTGCCGCCTTGCAAACTTGTAGCACCGACGCCTGATGGCGAAAAGCCCAAGAGGCACTCAGCGCTCTTGTAGGAGTGAGCCTTCACAGAGAAAGGAGGAATCCGACCGCTCAGTGAATAGGCCTGTACCACAGTCTGCCTAATTCATCTGGAAATAGTCGCAGCAGACGCACGCAGCCAATCCCTTACAAGGTCACTCAGTACGGACAAAAAGAGCGTCTGATTTTCTAAGGGACTCAGTGGTCTCTAAATAAGCCCTGATCGCCCGAATCACATCCAAAGAATGCAAGGCATACTCCTTAGGATGTTGAGGTTTAGGGCAAAATGAAGGCAACACAATGTCTTTATTCTGATGAAAATCAGAAACCACCTTAGGAAGGAATGACTGATTAGGTCGAAGTACCACCTTATCCCTGTGTACCACCAGATAAGGTGAGCTGCAAGACAACGTCGCCAATTCGGATACCCTGCCGCCTGAAGTGATCGCCACCAAGAAGGCAACCTTCTGAAACAAAGACAGCAGCTAAATCGCCCGAGGTGGCATTTGAAGAACAGAACACCAGATTTAGATCCCATGGAGGTAACAGGGATCGCCTCGGAGGAGCCATATGTCGCACTCCCTGGATAAAAGTTCAGATTAGGACATGCATGGCTAACTGGCTTTGAAAATTTATAGCCAAAGCCGAAACGTGGCCTTTGATCGTACTCCAAGCCAACCGCTGGCTGTTCAACCCCTTTCTGTAAAAAGGCCAAAACCCTAGCGATCGAAAACAAGCGAGGGTGCACCTTCATCAATTCACACCATGAATTGTATGACTTTCACATACGATGGCAGATCTTTCTTGGAAGTTGACTTCCTAGACTCCAAGAGTGTAGAAATCACAGAGTCAGAAAGACCCCTATCTCTCAACACCGGACTTTCAACAGCCATGCCGTTAAAGCCAGCGACTGTAAAGCAGGATGGAAGATCGGACCGTAAGGAACCTTACCATAGTAAGAGAACCAACTGGGCAACAGGAAAACGTGCTCAACAGGAGCAACAACCCAGGAAAAACAAGTAACCCAGGGGTAAAACACCCCAACAACCAAGGGCCCATGAAAACAAAGGTCCCTAGGAGACTGCCGCACTGAGAACTTTACGGCCAAAGGAGGCATCAGCCGATGCCTGAACATCCACCTTATAGAATTTTGAGAAGATGTGAACGGACGACCAAGTCGCCGCCTTACACACCTGGGCCACAGAAGCTTGATGCCGGAAAGCCCAAGACGTACTCAAAGACCTGGTAGAGTGCGCCTTCACAGGAAAAGGAGGAACCTTCCCCTTCAAGGCATAGGCTTGTTTAATGATCTGTCTGATCCATTTGGCGATAGTCGCAGCCGACGCCGCCATGCCCTTCCGAGGTCCCTCAGGAAGGACAAAGAGAATCTGACTTGCGAAAAGATTCAGTGGACGACAGGTAAACTCTGATCGCCCGGACAACATCCAAGGAATGTAAGGCAACCTCCTTCGGATGCTTAGGCTTCGCGCAGAGCGAAGGCAAGACAATGTCCTCATTCAGGTGAAATTCCGAAATCCTTTTCGGAAGGAAAGATGGGTTAGGCCGCAGGACCACCTTATCCTTGTGGACCACCGGGTAGGGAGAATTGCAGGACAAAGCTGCCAGCTCCGACACCCTGCGAGCCAAAGTGATCGCCACCAAAAAGGCAACCTTCTTGGACAACAGAGACAACGAGATCTCCCTGATCTTTTCAAAGGGAGCCTGTTGCAACACGGACAGAACAAAGTTCAAGTCCCATGGGGGTAGAGGGTCCCTCCTAGGAGGGGCCAAGTGTCACACCCCCTGAACAAAGGTGCTAACCAATGAATTAGACGCCACAGGGCGTTGAAAGAGAACGGCCAGCGCAGAAATCTGACCCTTAATTGTGGCCAGCGCCAAACGCTGGTCCACTCCAGTTTGGAGGAAAGCCAACACTCTCGACACCGAGTATGAGCGAGGGGAATACCCCCTGGACTCACACCAGGCAAAGTATGCTTTCCAAGTACGGTAGTAAATTTTACCCGAAGAGGCTTTTCTGGCCTTGATCAAAGTGGGAATGACCTCAGGGGAGAGACCCCTATCCTTCAGGACCTGGCTTTCAACAGCCAGGCCGTTAAAGCCAGCGACTGTAAAGCAGGATGGAATATCGGCCCTTGAGACAGAAGATCTTCCCGAAGTGGCAGACGCCACGGAGCGTCGACTGCCAGATTTACGAGATCTGCGTACCAGGACCGGCGAGGCCAGTCCGGCGCCACCAGAATCACCGTGTGCGGTTCCGAGGCTAACCTGCGAAGAAGCCTGGACAGCAGCTGAGTCGGTGGAAAGGCATACATCAGACGATACTGATGCCAGGGCGCCACCAACGCGTCTGAGGCGTCTGCCCGAGGATCGCACGTCCGTGCCACGAACCTTTCCACCTTGTTGTTCAGACGAGACACGAACAGGTCCACATCTGGGGAACCCCACTTCGCGCACAACATCTGGAAGACATCCGGGTGAAGGGACCATTCTCCCTGGTCCAGGGTCTGGCGACTCAGATAATCCGCCTGCCAGTTCTCCACCCCCGGAATGTGAACTGCCGTTATCGCCGGGACGTGCGTCTCGGCCCAAGACAGAATGTCGGCTACGTCCCGAGCCGCTCGGGCACTCCTGGTGCCCCCTTGGTGGTTGATGTAAGCCACCGCGGTGGCATTGTCCGTCTGAACCCGAATCGGACGGCCCTGAAGCCGGTCCGTCCATCGCAGAAGGCAAAGCTTTATCGCTCTTAATTCCAGAATGTTGATCGGGAGGGAGGACTCCTCTTCCGACCAAGTTCCCTGGGCGGACAGAACGCCCAGAACACCACCCCAGCCCGACAGGCTGGCATCCGTGGTGAGCACCGTCCATGACAATGGACGAAAAGACTTGCCCCCCGACACCGCCGGGGACTGGAGCCACCACAGAAGACCCCTTCTGGTGTCTTGGCTCAACGAGATCCGCAGATCCAAGGATTGCGGCCGCCCGTCCCACTCGGTCAGAATCTCCGCCTGGAGACCCCGCGTGTGAAACTGGGCGAAAGGGATCGCCTCGAAAGACGAAACCATTAGACCCAGACATCTCATGCATGTCCGGAGAGACGAGTGTCGGTTGTCCCTGAGGGACCTGACCTCGTCCTGAAGAGTCCGAAGCTTGTCCTCCGGCATGAAGACCTTCGCTTGGACAGAGTCCAGAATCATTCCCAGGTAGGGAAGGCGAACCGAAGGACACAGAGTCGACTTCGGAATGTTTAAGGTCCAACCGAACTCCTGCAGAGTCCGCATCGTGGTAGACAGGTCGGCCTCCAGGCTCTGACTGGCGTTTGACCGTATCAGGATATCGTCCAGATATCCCAAGACAGCAATGCCCTGTGCTCGCAACAGGGCCAGAACCGGCGCCAGCACTTTGGTAAAAACCCGCGGAGCCGAAGCGAGACCGAAAGGTAACGCCACGAATTGGTAGTGATCCTCCGCAATGGCGAATCGAAGGTACCTCTGGTGACCCTCGAAAATGGGGATGTGTAGGTACGCATCCTTCAGATCGATGGAGGCCATGAATTCCCCCGGACTCAGGGCAGCCACCACTGAGCGCAGGGACTCCATGCGAAACTTGCGAACCCGCACAAAGCGGTTCAGAGCTTTCAAGTCCAGAATCGGACGCACTTTGCCCTCCTTTCTGGGCACAGTGAACAGATTGGAGTAAAACCCCCGAAATCTGTCCCGATGAGGCACCGGGACCACCACCCCCTGGGCCCGCAGGTCCCGCACTGCCAGGTGCAAATCCTGCAAGCGCTCCGGACACAGCTGAAAATTTAAGGGGAAAAAATCTGCCCGCCGGCCGAGAGAGAAATTCGATCTTGTAACCAGATTGAACGATTTCCTGAACCCATCTGTCCCCAACGCGGGCCAGCCAAGGTTGTAGGAAACCGCGCAGACGTCCCCCCACCCCAGAAATGGGTGAGGGCACCCCTTCAGGCAGAGGTGGTATGGGAAGTCGAACCAGACTGGCCAGACTTCTGCTTCCCTGCCCAGGGCTTCTTCTGGGAGCCTTGGCCTTTGAAGGGCTTGCCCTTGGACTGCGACGAAAGGCACGAAAGGACCCCTGAGAGGGCCTAGACAAGGAATTCCGCTTTCCACGGAAAGACTTATGCTTAAAAGACTGGGGCAGGAGAGTACTCTTGCCCCCCGTAACCCCTTTTATCAGGGTGTCCAAAGCCTCGCCAAAAAGACGAGACCCCGCGTAGGGAAAATCCGCCAGCGTCTTGCGAGAGGATTGGTCGACCGACCAATTCTTCAGCCAAATCAGACGACGGTTCAGTACCGCCACGCTGGACAGGCGTGCAGCCAAGGGAGCTAAATTCAAGTCCGCACCACACAAGTACATGACACCCTGATGGATCTGGTCCACCATAGCCAACGTGGTAGGCAGAGCGGAATCAGCCGCCAAGGTGCGCCTGAGCATCTTGGTCCAATCAGCAACAGCCTGCGCCGCCATAATGGAAGCAAAAATAGCCTTCAGCATAGAACCAGCCACCATATAGGCATGACGGGCAAGAGACTCTATTCTCCTGTCCGTAGGGTCCCGGAAAACCGGGGTATCCTCGGAGGGCACCGCAGTAGCTTTGTTCAAAGCGGCTACCGCGTGATCCACCGGAGGCGCCACACACCAACGCTCGTCGGTGGCAGGCGCAAACGGATAAAGTAATTTAAACTTATTTGGCACAGTAAAAGGCTTCTTTAAATTGCGCCACTGTTCATTAACCGTATGGTGAAATTCAGCAGGGCAGGGAAAAACCTGCGCTGATTTGTGAGCCCTCTGTGTTCCGAAAGCAGACATCCTAGCAGGAGGAGTAGGCTCATCCTCCAAGTGCAAGGTGTCCTTTATGGAGGCAATCAGCTCATTCATGAGTGCAAGCTCTTCAGGCGAGCCAGGGGGAGAAACATCAACCCCCTGCACCTCAGGCTCTCCCTCAGACCCCGCAAGGTCCAAAGATGAGCGGGACCCTGAGAAGGGCACGCCAGCCCCAGCAGCCATATCGCCCTCTGAATCAGAGGAAATGGATAACCTGGCCCTTTTTGCGGATCGTTCAGCCAGCAGCATCTGCACCTGAGACACCAAGGAAGCCACTACAGTGGTCAGATCGGCCCCCACGGGGGTGCAGCAGCCCCCTTGTCCCCCACCAGGGCGGGGGGAAACTTGCTATCCTGAGAATCTATGCCCCAGTACAGAAAAGCAATAAAGGTACTGGCCCTTTAAAACCACGGCGAGCGCAGCCCACCGCACACGGCTGTATGCACTGACCCCGCAGGGATAG
Source organism: Pelophylax lessonae (assembly GCF_965119305.1). Classification (NCBI taxonomy): domain Eukaryota; kingdom Metazoa; phylum Chordata; class Amphibia; order Anura; family Ranidae; genus Pelophylax; species Pelophylax lessonae. Next base: position 483,788,915 of record NC_138770.1, on the reverse strand, counting down.
ACAAACACTGAGCAAGGAATGACAGGACAGACAGGTAAAAACCTGGATAGAGCACACCAGACTGCTGCCACTGATCGCTGTTCCCGGGGAAAGAGGAAGTGATGCAATGCTGACTGATAGATATAGCCTATGGAAGGCTCCAGCAAAATGGCTGCTCGGCAGAGGAAAAAGGCTACAATAAAATGGCGCCGCCATGTGCATGGACAGTATCGCCCGCCAAAATGGCGGCGAATGGTGCCAAAACATGGCGCTGCATAGAGACAGGGCCGGTCACAATATACAGTCAAAGAAAATGGCGGATCGCCGCAGCGATCACCGCACACACACATGTCTGCACTCAAACTGCACCCAGAGCATAATAAAACAGCAGAGCAGGATGGCCCCCCCTCGCAGCCCACAGGCATGCAGCCACACAGGGATCTGACAGGGAGCCCGCGGTTACACAGACATGGAGGGTATACACAGCCACAGACTGACACCCATACAGAAGGTCCCCACACAGAAGGGTGCTTACCGTACCCGATGGCGTGGGGAGCCGTCTCCACCGACAAACCGCTATCAGGGCAGACAGGGAGTGCCGCAGCCAGGACGCTTGTGGACCGCAGTCATGGCGTCCAGTGAGGTAGCCACCTCACAGGCAGCATCCCTGCAGCGAACAGGGATGGGTTGTTCAATGTGCCAGGGTAAAACCTAAGGTGAACGCTCGATGGCAGGCTGGGGATCCATCTGGCTATCAGCCCTGGGATGCAGGGTGGCCAGTCCGAGACCCAGCTCCGCATGATGATTCTTCATCAGAAGATCCCTAAACTAAGGCTGACAAAATAACAGCTAGCAAGGAAAAGAGAAAAATACTTGAAATAAAATCAAAGAAAGGGTAGAAGGCTGAGACTGAGCCCCAGCACAGGATAGCCAGCTACTCCTAAGCTAGGCAAAGACAAACTGAGTTGGGAATGCTGGTGCAGGGAGGTATTGACTGAGGGGACAGCCCCTAGGGGTGTGTCTATGTTAAAAGCTTTGTATTAACAATTCTTGTTGCCTAGCTACTCCTACGGAGCAAAGGTCAATACCCCATTGGTGACGAATTGGGAGGGGGCGGCGACTGTCTGAGGACGCAAGAGAAAACTGCAATTTCTGGCTGCGACTATAAACTGGAGGGTCCCGCAGTCGCTTGCAGGGGGTCTGCAGGTGAATTTTTATCATGGGACTCCATTGCTCAAATAAAAAAAAAAAGAAAAATTGTGTAATATCCCTTTAACCTCCCTAGCTGTATTCCCGAGTGTATCTTGGGGTTAATATAGAGTACCAAAAGCAGTAACCCCGAGCCACACTCGGGACTACACCAAAATAAAACTCCCCTTCCCCTGCGATTCCCTACCGTCCTCTCCCTGTCCACCAGGCATTCTCACCCTGTGTGCTCGGCCGATGCCGGCACTGGTCTTCCCGTTCCCTTCCCTGCGAGCGCTGCGACACAGGGGGGTGGAACCAGCGGCAATTTAAAAAATGTAAATAAAATAAACATGATACAAAGTTATGATCCTAACGGATTACACTGTATCATGCCATTTCACGGGGTGGCTTTTCCAGTGCCCTGCCTGTGCTTTGCCAGTTCTTTGAGCCTAGAAAACTGATAACGATCATGGCGTCCAAAAAGCGTTTTTTTTTTGCACAAAAGCGCTTTTAGAACTAGAAAACAGCGCCAGCTAAACGGAGTTGCTTGAAGAACTGAACAATAGCGATTCGTGGGAAAAATTTGTCATCAGGTACAGAATGTGACGACAGCGGTGATTCTGCGACTGAGCTCAGCGATGTGCGGACTTGGTGCTCTATTGACTGCAGTACGGATCTTGCAGCGCCCCCAAGATTCCCTTGGCATACCTACATTTTTGACCAATGAGGTTATTGAAAAAATAGTTACCGAGACCAACCGGTACAAAGAGCAACAATGCGCTACGCATCGGAGGTTTGCAAGATGCAGAAAGTGGGAACCAGTGACCAAAGATGACATTTGGAAATTTCTGGGACTAAAAATTATTCAGGGAGTGGTGGGAAAACCCCTGCAGAAGTGGTATTGGACAACCAATACATTACTTGTCACTCTTTTGCACGGTCATGTCAGAATACAGATTTTCCCTCATAATGAAATATCTCCAATTTAAAAATAATGAAAAATTTGATTAAACTACTCATCGTGCACCAAAACTAAAAAAAAAAACATTGGGAAGTATATCAAATTATTCTTCAGAATTTCCAACGGAGCTATATGCCAGAAAGAGACATCAGCATAGATGAAAGTCTAATGGCCTACAAGGGAAGTCTCAGCTGGGTGCAATACATTGAATCAAAAAGGGCGCGATTTGGCGTAAAATTCTACATGCTATGCGAATCGTCAACTGGCTACATTTTGAAATCAGTGATCTATACTGGAAAAGGAACAAAATTTGATGAAAAATACAATAATTATGGAATGGCAACATCTTCTGTTCTTTCACTAATTGAGCCATTGCTAAATCAGAGCTATTGTGCAACAAGGGACAACCTTTATAAATCTCCTGAACTTCATGAGATTCTACTGCACAACAAAACCTATGCATGGTTTGATGCTCAAAGAGAGGACAGTGGAAGGAAAATAAGAAAAGAAACCAGATTCAATTGTCCCGATTGTGACGTCGGACTTTGTGCAGTCCAAATATTTCATACCCAAGATGTTTATTAAACCTTTATTACAGTGACTAGTAATATTGCACCCCTTATTTGTACACATTTCAGTGTTTTTGGTTTGATTATATTATTTAATACAATTATTATATTATAATTTATTATTTAGTGTTTCAAACTTTATCATACCCGTGATGTCTACTAGACACGCGTTTGGACAGATTTAAGTGGGTTATTCCAAAGAATTAAAGGCCTAAAATATAAAAACTTATTTCCATGCAAAACAATGTACTGTTTTTAGCAAAAAAATTCTGACATAATCAGACCGCCAGGGCGCAGGGCACGAAAAACGCCTTCCCACTGCTATTACTGCGGATTAACAATCCCTGATTATTATGTAATAGCAGAGCAGGAGAGGAAAAAACCCACAGGGAAAACCAGGAATGTTACCAGACCACAGAGAAGCATCCAGCCTCATCAGTGTAAAAACAAAACTAACACTGTCTGCACAGAAAGAGGAAGAAGCTCTGCCTATATCATTACAAGCCATGCCGCATGCCTGTCCATCCCACGGACCTCAATAAAATGGCCGCTCATACATTCTCAATGGGGAAGTAGAGAAAATGGCTACCCATGCATTCTAATGGGAGCACAGATATCATGAACAGCAGCAAAATTGTGGCCCCCATGACGTGCCATGCAGTCTCCAGGACCCCCCAAAGGAATCCCAGAACAATAGGCATTTAAAGGTCCCTAGCCAGGAACCCACCCATGACAATCAACCCCCCTCAAATAAGTGCCATAATGGATGATTACCGCCCGCCCCCCCAGGTAAAACCTGCTAGGGTAATGCATAGGGGTACACCAGGTCATCTGGGGTGCCAGGGAACCCCTAAGGTCTGACCATTCCAGGGAGGGACCCGCCCCCCCCCCCCCCACGGCCTCCAAGGGTGTTTGGGGGGGGACCATTTTAATCACCATACCACGGTACCAGGTGGGCACCACTCCGAAGCAGATCCCCTCCCATCCGGGATGAGGGTGCTGTCAGCCAAGGGGAAGCTGCAACTCAGGGCATTGCAGGCCAATACGTCCCAGCGAGACTCGAAGGCTCGTCCCCATTCATCGAGGCACTGTCTTGGCGAGGCCGAGTTCTGGACTACAAGCTGCTCATTGGCCAAGCTGGGAGACCTTAAGGATCTAGATTACCAAGTGCTAAACTGCAGCCGGCTGATCCTTGTAGTTCCTCTGAATGTCCTCAGGAACTAACTAGTTCGAGAGAAAAAAAAAAAATCACAAACGTTACCTGTTACAGCTAAGATCGAAGTCCCAGCAGGGAGCTAGATCCTATTCCTAACACTAGGCAGAACAAACTGATGATAGCAGAGTCTGAGGTGTTATGCCTGCAGGGACAGCCCACATAGGCGTCGTTAAGATTTTTCATGCCTAGTGCCTATTCCTAGAAGGAGGAGCATAACCCTACAAGTCATGAAGATAAGGAGCTGTGTCTGTCGAATGATAAAGAAACATCAGTTTCTGTAAGTGTTCTTAAAGTCTGTAGAGATGTGACCAGAATCCTCAGTAAGTAAAATTTTTAAAAAACAATCAAGAAATTGTACTTTTTGTGTACTTGCCTCATGGCCCAGAATGATGCCCCTATTGTTCCTGTTCAAATATTAAATAAATAGTTCAAGGGCGTGGTCTCGGCTTGGACGGGTGAGGATGTGCAGGCTCTGAGCTCCCGGCAAAGCAACCCTCCATCAACTACAGCAGCGGCTCCCCGGCCCAACTTACCCCCAGTGGGATGCCCCTCAAGCGGAGAATGTCCCCGCAGCAACAACGCACCCCGCGGCCTCGCTCGAGCTCAATCAGCACCTACTTCTCCAGCTCCCGCCGGACCGGACCTGAGCCTTCCAAGATGGCCCTGACAGATGAAGCCCGCCCTTCCCGTGCTGACTCCCAGATACGCTCACCACGGTTAATGATGACTGCCTCACAGCAACAAACTTCTCCAGGCTCCTCTGACGGGCACAACGGACTAGATGACCCGGCGACATTGATCCCTAACAAGGACTTGCAGGCACACATCCTCTCCCTCCCCACAGCAGCAGACCTTGAACGCTTTGCTGATAGGGTTGAGCGGGCCTTCCGCCAGGAGCCGGACGCATCAAGGCTGAAACTACACATTTGGGGCATTGGGTAGAGTCAGAGACCAGGGTGGAGGACCTCATACCGGCCATACAGACTTTGCAAGGCCCAGGACAAGCGAATCGACTCCCTGCTTAACCAACTAGATGACATGGAAAATCTGAGCAGGAGGGGGGATATTCGGATCCGGGGCCTCCCGGAAGCTACCTCACACAGGGACATTGTCCCCACACTGCAAGGCATCTTTAAGCAAATCCTCGGACGCGATGCCCCGGATCACATTGAAATAGACCGGGCTCATAGTGCCCTGCGGCCTCCTTCGGATGACCCGGATAGGCCGCGGGACATCACCTGCAAGATCCATAAGTATACCGTATAGGATCGTATTATGTCCCACATGCGAGGAGTCTCCGCAGTGGATTTTGATGGGGCCCAGGTATCGCTCTACCCTGACGCAAAGGAAGGCCCTAAAACCCGTGCTGGAGGCTATCTGCGAAGCAGATCTTACCTATCGCTGGGGCTTCCCGTTTAGCCTTTCGGTCACCAAGGAAGGGAAACCGCATGTTTTCAGAGACATGGAAGATTTACCCCATTTTCTGTCCCTACTGGGCCTTCTGATGTCCCTCTTAATGCCCCCTCCCCTCCCTGGTAGCCCGTCCGGAAGAAGGGCCAAAATCGACCACACCCCCGACCCACGCATCAATGACTGTCCTCCCGTTAGCTCTACCCCGAGCTGAGGCCTTGGTGCATCTCCTCCATTGACACATCCCTGGCTGCCACCCGATAGACTGGCCTTGGCCCTGAACCTTTCCATACCTGCTGTGGCCTGCAAGATTTTTCACTTCCAGTTGCAACTTTAGTTTTGTTCTTTTTTCCTCCTGTACGGCTGCCCCAGGCTTCCTTTTCAAGGCCCTCCTACCCAGGCATCGCTGGGATCCAGCTGCCTACACTATCTGCTGCCTGGCCCACCCTTCAGGGTGCCTGCCAGTGGCACAGTGCACAGGGCTGCCTTTGCCGGCCTCCCTGTGATCCATGCCCTACCTTCCCCCCCCCCCCCCCCCCCCCCCAGGAACATGGACCTCCTAGGTCTACCTGGAGACACCGACCCCCGGACTTTTTCTGCGGGGGCCAGGGAGCTGCCCAGGTGCCCTGCTCCCCCCTGTGCCCACTCAGGGACACTGGAGGGAGGGGTCGCTTGGGTAGCCAGTGTGGTTTTTGGAATGGCAGTTTTCCCTGCTATCAAGCCCAAGAGGCTGTTTATTGTCCATTTTTTTTTTTTTTTTTTTTGTTGCTTGTAAGGTGTTGTGATTGTTAGTTCTTTTTAAACAGGTAATGCGTGAGATATTTATAATTCATGTGTTTATTTCTGCAGGGTGCACTACACTTCCCTGACTGGTCTGGATGGGTCTCTCTCTCACTCCCCATGGGGTTGGTGCCCGGTCATATTCATGAAGATCCATGGCTCCCATCAAGGTAATATCGTATAATGTACGGGGTCTGGGCTATCCATTTAAGAGGGGCAAGTTGTGGCTTGAGATGAAACGACTGGGGGGCGCAAATACTTCTACTACAAGAGACCCACTTTCGCCCACAATCGATGCCTCGTTTCCCTACCCATTTATATAATCAGTGGTTCTTTAGCCACTCTCCCAGGGCGAATCGGGGGGTGTGGCGGTGGCCATTCACAGGAACTGCCATTTCCAGCCGACTGCCCATTGCTACGACCCCCAGGGACGGTTTGTTCTCCTTAAGGGCACACTGTACGGCCAGTCCCTTACCATCGCCTCTATCTATGCCCCAAACTCTGGTCAACTAACTTCTTCGACACAGTCTTGGAGGCGATGACTTTGTTCCACGAGGGCATGCGGATTGTGGAAGGGGACCTTAACATGTGCTTGGACCCTCGGACTGACTTTTCCTCCGGCCGTTCTGCCCACTCCCAGGCAGCCCTACGTCGTTTTCGGAAATTACTCCATTCTCACGCCCCGATTGACTGCTGGAGGCTTTTACACCCGACTAATAGAAATCAAAGAAATCCTGCGCTAAAGATTATAAATAAAAACGAATGTTATATACGTGATGGTGAAAGCAGCTAGTACACTTGATCTATAGAAAACCAAAAAAAATGATCTCAAATTGTGTAGCGCTAACATCAAACAGTGTTGACTATAAAAATAGTACACAAAATGATATGAATTAAACAAGTAGTGACATATACATGACAAAAATCATGCATCTGTGTGAAAAAAAGTCCATTCAAGGAATGTAGGAGTCAATAGAGCACAAGTCCCAGAATGGGCGATGATAGATGGAAGACTTTTATCCCAAGGAGGTGGTGGAGCAGGAATACACCCCGTGAGGAATACACAAATTGGCTGCTTACCAGAAGCATAGGCCCCCAACTTAATGGATAGGCCACAAACGCTTAGATGCAAAGCTGCAATATTATCATTCCTTCAGATGTCAGGGGAGGAGGAGTATATCTGATGTAAACCCTCGTAGTTCACTCCAGGGATAATATGAACCGTGGGTATAAGGAGGAAATAAAGAGCACATAGCGTAATCCAGTAAAAGTAAACAAAAGAAGTTTAATCCGAATTGCACTTACAATTTTCCATTTAAAAGCAGGCAGAACGATAAAATTGAGATGTCCCGCGTCTGGAAACAGAGCCAGCGTCTAAGGGGGCGTGGTAGCGTCACATCAGGTACCGCTCAACCAGTTTCGTCATATGTGACGTCGTTCGGGGCGTGGTTACCGGACACGGCCATCACACCATTAAATCCCCCAGAAGCAATGACACATCGGCAGCACAGACCTATCGCACAAGCTCTGGGCAGAAGTGTCATATATGCACCTTATGACTTTAGGGCAAAAAGTCATCTCGTAATATGACCTTAGTCCATAGAAAATGAGGTGAATATCTCATTGTGTAAATGATATACTACAACTAATATATCGGCAAAATAAAAATATTATATTAGGAGAAAAGGCAACACGACACCGGAACGATACAATGGAAACCGTTCATTAAGGTGAACATGTTAAACACGCCCTTCTCGTGTGTAAACCCAATTGAATATACAAAAAGCCAACCATATATATATATATATATAAAATGGTCGATAGTGAAAGGGGAATATTAATAATTAAATTATAAATGGAAATATCGCAGAGGAGCCACAAAGCTCCATCTAGTGGTGAAAAATTATATAATAAATGCTGACGTGTTTTGTGAAAAACAAAAAGGTGCATATTACGACACCCCCTAACAAGAGCATACAGAAGTTCTAAAAGGTACAGACCACCTTAAAGATGTATGTAAAACACATAAAATATATAAAATATTACTGGAAAAATATATAACCCTATATTATGTAAATCAGGTAGAGTATTGTAAAAAGTACATAAAAAGAACATAAAAATATTTTTAACTGTTATTAATGAAACAATTAATGCCCCATTCCACGTTTAAACCGTGGGGGACATATGTTTTAAGGATATATATCCACCATGTTTCAACACGAGACAACTCCCTTTTTAGATTTGCTTCCCTCCAGTTAGGGACATAGCGATCAAAAGCCACGAATAAAGTGTTTTGAGGGTTCCTATGGTGGCACACATCAAAATGTTTTGTAACACTGTGACCTGGGAATCCATTGTGAATGTTGGCCACATGCTCCCCCATGCGTATTTGCATGGTACGCAAAGTGCGGCCTATATACTGTTTGCCGCATTTGCATTGGAGCATGTAGACAACATTCTTTGAAGGACATGTGATGAAAGAATTAATAGTGTATTCCCTACCCGTGATGTTTGATCTAATCTGATCTAATGATTTCCTGAACCCACTTGTCCGGAATCCAGAGCAGCCAAGGTTCTAGGAAACCGCACAGACGTCCCCCCCCACCCCTTGAATGGGTGATGGCGTCCCTTCAGGTTGAGGCGGAAGGACCCGCCGAGGCAGCGTGGGCGACCACCCTGGCCCCTAAAGGGTTTCCCCTTGTCCTGTGCCTTGAAGGCACAAAAGGACCCCTGAAGGAAGGGCCCCGCTTACCGCGGAAAAACTTACCTTGGGGTTCAGGGGCAGCAGAGTGCACTTGCCCCCAGTGACCCCTTTAACCAACCCGTCCAGGGAATCCCCAAAAAGACGATTCCCCGCATAAGGGATATCAGACACAGTCTTTCTGGAAGTCTGGTCAGCCGACTAGCTCTTTAGCCACATCAAAAGACGGAGCAGCACCGTGACACCAGACTGCCGTGCTGCTAGAGGAGCCTCATCCAAGGCCGCGTCACACATGTACAAAACCGCCAGACGCATCTGCTCCACCATCTCCACAGTAGTCGGAGGGGCGGAATCCACCCTCAAGAGTGCGTTTAAGCACCTGGGCCCAATCAGCCACAGCCTGAGAGACCATAACAGAGGCGAAGATGGGCTTCAGCAAGGAATCCGCCACCATATACGCGTGGCGAGGTAGAGATTCCACCCGCCTATCCTTATGGTCCCTGAACACCGGAGAATCCTCCGAGGGCATGAGAGTTGCCTTGTTTAACCTGGACAGAGTGTGATCCACTTTAGGGGACACGGTCCATCGTGAATCGGTAGGAGACGCAAAAGGGTAACGGAGTTGAAATGGTTTTGGTACCACAAAAAGGCGTTTTAAATGACGCCATTGTTCGTGCAACGTTTTGTGAAACTCAGCGGGACAGGGAACACCTGTGCCGCTTTCCGGGTTCTGCGAGTCCCAAAGGAAGACTGCTTACCCGGTGGGCTGGGCTCATCCTCTAAATGCAGTGTCTCTTTAACGAGGAAATAAGCGCAGACATAGCGCGTTCTTTGGCCGTCTCAGGGGGGGAATCATCCCGACCCTCATCCTCCGCCTCCCAATCCGAATGGAAGGACCGAGACCCCTCAGGGGGTATACTGTCCAAGGCAACCATATCAGACTCAGAATCAGAGGATAGTGAAAGCCTAGGCCTTTTGCTAACAGCCCGTTCTGACATCAATAAATCCACCTTGGACGCTAAAGTCGCAAGAGCAGCAGTAAGGGTAGAAGATTCAGGCGTACCTGAATCACCCACCAAAGGCTGGGGGAAATGTGCTGTCCTGGGACTCCATGAAAATAAACAAAAGTTTGTATGGCGCTGGCCCTTTAAGACGCGACGACGGCAATACCCACCGCAATGCACCGCAACCAGGACCATAACTGAAGCACCCACAGATATTAAAAAATAGCCAATAGCAAGAGAATATCCCCCAAAACAGCAAGAAAGACCCCCAAGGAGTGTTACCCCGCTGCTGAACGATTCCTCTATATGCAGGAAAGGAAGTGATGTCAGACCGCTAGAGGCCAAGCAAAGAACAGGCTAAGGAAAAATGGATGCCCATTGATTTCAATGGGAGGCTCTGGGAAAATGGCCGCCAACACGTGTAAACACAGAACCGTGCCACTAGACATATGCCGGATTTCGGTAATTCGATATATCGCGGTATTGCATAGCCACGGTATTGTTATTGTGGCATTTTTAAAATACCGAGTTTCTCTGCTCCTGGGTCTGACTTGTGAATTGATACATTTTAGTGAGCTGGATGACTCATTCACTCACACAGCTAACGACTTTCAGCATTAAGGCTCCGTTCACATCTAGGCTTTTGGGGCGTTTTTGAGGCGTTTTTCTGCTCTAGGATCAGCTCTCAAAACGCCCAACAAGACAAATCCTATTCATTTCAATGGCCCCTGTTCACATCTGAGCGTTTTGACGCTGTATACAAAACGCCCAACGCTCAAAAAAGTACATGAGCTTCTTTTTGGGCAGATTACAGGCGTTTTCCATTGATCTCTATTCAATCTAAAAACGCCTGCACAAAAATCGCGGTAAAAATCGCGGTAAAATCGCGGTAAAAAACGCCGCAAAAATCGCTGTAAAATCGCGGTAAAAAACGCCGCAAAAATCGCGGTAAAATCGCGGTAAAAAACGCGCGAAAAACGCTACGCTCAGGTGTGAATGTAGCCTAAGCCTCCCAGTAACTATAAACAAAAATGATTACATTTGTATCTTTTCCTTCCCTCTGCCAGGAGAAAGGAAGTTTAACCTCTTAAAGACTGGACCTTTTTCTGACACTTGTTGCTTGCAAGTTAAAATCAGTTTTTTTTTTGCTAGAAAAGTACTTTGAACCCCCAAACATTTTATATATTTTTTTAGCAGAGACCCTACAGAAAAAAATGGCGATTGTTGTAATATTTTATGTCACACTGTATTTGCGCAGCAGTCTTTCAAACGCAATTAATAGACTTTAATGAATAAAAAAAAAAAAAAAACTTAACAGTAAAGTTATCCCAATTTTTTTTTTTTTTGTTACACAGAGAATCGTGATCTTTATTCCAAGCTAAAAAATCGTGATTCTCATTTTGGCCAGAATCGTGCAGCTCTAATATATATATATATATATATATATATACACACACACACACACACACACACATGCATAGCAGCCCACATTACATTATTATATAGCCATCAAGCAGTGTCTGGCCTACCTGGTGATGACTGGTCCTGGCGCTCTGATCCGATGGCCTGGTCTTTAAAGAGGCAAATCCTTGCGATCCAGAAGTGGTTAAACCTGCAGGAGGACCGGTGTTTTTATCTATTAATGACTTTACTATTGCTTTAGGCCTGGTTCACATGTATGCGGGTTGGGGGCCCACATTTGCACAGGCATAGCAGCCCATTGATGTGAATGGGCTTGAGCTGCTATGCCTGCGTTTTCAGCTGAAAAAAGGTGCATGCAGAATTTAAAAAAATGCAGTGGCCATGAAATCCATCCTTCTTTTGCACCATGCGACTTACCTGCCGTTGCTGCACACGCAAACTGTTTTTAAATGCCGTGCCCACGTATACAAAAAATGCAGAAAGCTTGCCAGAGCAGGAACTGCAGGTTAGTCGCATGGTGCAAAAGCAGGATGGATTTCAAGGCCACTGAATTTAAAAAAAATGCTGCATGCACCTTTTTTCTGCGGAAAATGAGGGCATAGCAGCCCGTTCAAATCAATGGGCTGCTATGCCTGTGCAAATGTGGGCCGCCAACCTGCATACATGTGAACCGCCAACCTGCATACATGTGAACCGCCAACCCGCATACATGTGAACCACCAACCCGCATACATGTGAACCAGGCCTAAAGCAATAGTAAAGTAATTTATAAACAACACCTCCTTCAGGTTTAACCACTTCTTGACCACAAGGATTTGCCCTCTTAATGACCAGGCCTTCGGATGGGAGCCGAGCGCCAGGACCAGTTATCACCAGTTAGGCCAGACACTGCTTGATGACCTATTTTAGGCCTGGTTCACAGAGTCTGTACTGACTGACTATATAATAATGTGCATAAGTGAACCAAAGCCCCTAAATTCAGCAATGAAATTGAAGTGAGATGGAAATTTAATAATTTAAATTTAATAATAGAATACCGTGATAATACCGTATACCGTGGCAAAACCTTAATCAATTAATCGCAGCATGAAAATCTGATACCGTCACAAGCCTACGTGCCACACACAAAATGGCGCCCGAACTGCGCCAACACTGCAGAGGAAAATGGCTGCTGAAGAGCCCACAGTGAGGCCAGACAGCTGCCCACACCCAAAATGGCGGACCCCGTGGTTTTTTACCGCAGCGGTCCGCCGCAGCATGTCTGAACCCCCACACAAACAAATAGTGCCGACAAAGGTAGGAACCCTCACAAACCCCCACACAGCGTTCCGCACACAGTAACTCCCCTGTAGGGACCAGGAGGATGTGAGCCCCAGACACAGACATGAGGGAGGGAAAAACAGACCCAGCAGACTGTCATCCCACACAGAGGCCCCACACAGAGTACAACTTACCAGACCAAGATGGCGTGGGTGCCTCTCCACGACGGGAACCTCCCACCCCAGATGGCGGGGTGCCATCCGCCAAAGACAGGACATATGCCACACACGGTCAGACCGCAACTGAGGCATCCTGGCGAGGCGTTCGCCCCTGAGGACAGGGGCAGGTCGTTTGCGAGGCCAGCTCATAGCCTGCTAAACGCTCGATGGCGGGCTGGGATTCCATAAGATCCTCTGTCCTGGGATTCCAGTGCGATTCCCAGCTCCGCAACGCTGTAGTCTTCCGAAGATTTGACTAAGCGCAGGAACAAATAATCTAATAGTGCAAAGAAAAAAACACTAGCATAAAATAAAGTAATAAAAACAGAAGAGAGGCTGAGACCGTAGCCCCAGCACAGGGAAAGCCTATCTTACTCCTACTAGGCAGAAGACTGTAATGTTCTGGTACCTTTGGGTACCCTAATTACTCTTTCATAAGTGTATGCGCCCCACCATTGTCTTTTGGTAAGGTGCGCATACACCTTTAAGACTGATGCGGTCATCACTGAGCGCCGGACTGATGGCTATTTAGATCGCCGGCTCTCACTCACGTGTTCGTTCAAACTGCTTTGTGCCTTGATGCTAACCTGTCTTGAAGCTCTCATGCTTGCAAGCTTACCTCGCTGTCGGAACCACGCTGCGCTGATCCCTGTATCCCGCTACCGGATCATCCGCTCTTGCCGAACCTCTCCTCTGCTACATTGCTATTAGTGATAAGTACCCCGTAGGGGAAACCTCTATAACTTTCATACTAAAGCTTACACTATCTAGCTCTGCATACTAAGGACTATTCCTACATCTGCATTATCTAAGATCTAGCTCTTGAGCCTACTACCACCTGTTCTTGCACTGGGTTGATCTCTCTTGTATGTCCACCTGCTACTCTGTCATCTGCTACCATACATGATTGCTAAACCTATCTGCATCTCATCTGCTACTATCTTATTTTCAAGAACATTTCCTTTCAAGTGTCTGTCATCTACCATCTCTACCCAACCTGTCTCTTCAGCCTATCATCACTGTGTTACTATATACATAAGCCACTCTAGGAAACATCTTATTGAGTGTGTGTATTTACTTGCTGAATTGAGATCCTCCACACATGAGTCATTGAGAGTTGGGAATGGTGTCTCAGCGTTTCTCTACATGACTACTGAAGTGGAATATTTCTGCAGCTGAAAATCCACATCATACATAAAACGCAGGAGCGTTACAGATTGAACGAACCACAAATGGATTCAGCAGAAATAACCACTCAGATGACACAATTAAAACAGCAAGTACCTGCGTTAATACACGCACTTGCTGAATTAAAAGAAGACAATCAGGCTCTGTCGCAGCAGGTAATTAGACTGACAACTTACCACTGCTCAGTCCCCTGAACCCAAAATAAATCTTCCTTTAGTATTTACAGGCGATCGCAAAAAATTTTGCGAATTTAAAAACGCATGTGAGTTACTTTTCTTGCTAAAACCCCGTACCTACCTTACTGATCACATTAAGGTTTGTACTATTATTTCTTACCTAACAGGCGATCCTCGGGCCTGGGCAGACTCTCTTTTTGAGAAAAGCGACCAGCTTCTCAACTCCTATGCCATGTTCCTAGCAGAACTCACTAGCCTATATGATGATCCCAATAGGCAGAGTACTGCCGATCTTCAATTAAGATCCTTGAAACAAGGTGGGAGACCTGTAGAAGACTTCGTCGCAGAATTCAAGAGATGGACCCTTGATTCAGAATGGAATGATGCAGCTCTGAAATCCCAATTTAGGCTTGGCCTATCAGAGGCCGTTAAGGACGAGCTCGCCCGAGCGGATCTGCCAAAAACCCTGGATGCATTGATACAACTCAGTATCACCATAGATAGAAGACTACGAGAAAGAAAGGCTGAGAAAATGGGAATGCCATTATCCAGTTCTTCTCGGATTTCGGCCGTTGACCCCGTTCCTATGGAGGTAGGAACCATACGCCCACCTCTATCAACTATGGAAAGAGCCAGAAGAGGATCTGGTAATCTCTGCTTGTACTGTGCATCCCCGGATCACAAGATAAACGTCTGTCCCCTAGTCTACAAAAAGAAGGGTGAGTGTTCACATGTCCTCCTAGGGGGATTGACAACTTCAATCACTAACCCTTACCTTTCTGTTTGCTTAACATTACAGTGGGACCAGAACAGGATTACTACTAAGGCCATGATTGACACAGGATCTTGTGGAAATTATATTGACATACGTTTTGCTGCTTTAAATAAAGTTCCTATTATTTCTAAACTTAAACCTGTCTCAGTAAGTCTTATTAACGGTGTTCCTTTATCCTCTGGTCCGATCACTGATCAGACACAGGCACTCCTAGTCACTACTAACGGGTCTCATATGGAGACCACTACCTTCGATCTAATACCTTCACCCCACTTTCCCATTGTTTTGGGACTTCCCTGGTTGCACACACATCAACCAACCATAGATTGGAAGGAACGGACCCTGACCTTCCTCTCTTGCTATTGCGAGGGTACGTGTAACCTCCCGTCTTTCGGGAAGATCCTGTCTGTGGTGACAGATGAGATTGCACCACTATGTCATCAGGATCTCTCTGAGGTTTTTCTTGAGAAAAATGCTCAAGCACTACCTCCCCATCGAGACTATGATTGTAGCATTGATCTACTCCCAAATAGCAAATTGCCGCTCGGTCATGTTTATCCTCTTTCACAGGATGAACTTTCCCATCTCAAAGACTATTTGGATGAGAATTTGGAAAAAGGTTTTATTAGACCTTCCACTTCTTCCACAGCAGCAGGACTCTTTTTTTGTCCGCAATAAGGACTCAAGTCTCAGGCCTATCATCGACTATAGGCAATTGAATGCTATTACAATAAAAGATCGCTATCCTCTACCGCTTATCCCTGAGCTCATTGAGCAGGTGCGTGGAGCTACCTATTTTTCAAAATTGGACCTGAAAGGAGCATACGATCTCATTCGAATCCGTGATGGACACGAGTGGAAGACTGCATTCAGAACCAGATACGGATTGTTCGAATATCTTGTAATGCCATTCGGGCTATGCAACGCCCCTGCAGTTTTTCAACGATTTATAAACGATATTTTCAGAGACTTACTAGATGTCTGTGTTGTGGTATATCTGCACGATATACTTATATACTCACGATCCCTTTCTGAACACATAAGACATGTAAGACTAGTATTATCGAGATTGCTTGCACACAACCTTTATGTGAAACTGAAAAAATGCTTGTTTCATAAAGAAGAGGTACTGTTTCTAGGCTACATCATATCCAAAACAGGAATCGAGATGGACATGAGTAAGATATCCTGCATTCAGGATTGGCCTACACCAACCACACGCAAGGCGCTACAGCGATTCCTTGGATTTTCGAATTTCTACAGGAAGTTCATTAGAAACTTCTCTGCCATTGTGAGACCCCTCACACAGCTCACTAGCATTAAAAAAACATTCAAATGGTCAGATGAAGCAAATAAAGCTTTTCACCTGTTAAAGACAAGGTTTACTTCTGCTCCCATACTACGCCATCCAGACCCATCCTTCCAATACATTCTGGAAGTAGATGCGTCAAACATGGCAGTAGGAGCAATACTCTCTCAACGACCAACTCACACTTCACCATGGCCAGATTAACGTAGGGGCTATTGGAGCTGCAGCTCCAGGCCCCTACCTTCATATAGGCCCTGGGTTGGCCATATTCACTGTTACCGCTATTCTGTCACTTGTAAACACAGAAGTCTGGCTTCTATGCTCGCTTCCCCAGGCAGCTCCCTCAGAACCTCCCCACACAGCACGAAGGCCGGACAAGGAGGGACAGTTGCCGATGCATGGATGTGTTTATGGGCTTCAGAGACAGCATCCCATGTTGAATTAGGCATGCATGGCTGCACCCTTCCTCCTCTGGGTGCATGCCAAGGCACGGCCCTTAAGGCCCTTCAAAATCCTCAGCACCAAGCCCATGATGCTCTTAATCCGGCCCTGCACTTCACCACTTCATCCAGTCGCCTTTTTTTCTAAATCCCTAAGCAGTCCAGAGATAAATTACCCCATGGGTGAAAAGGAACTGCTTGCTATAAAATTGGCTCTGGAGAATTGGCGACATCTACTCGAAGGCACCCAATTACCAATACTTATATACACGGACCATAAAAATCTCCAATATCTTCAGACTAACAAAACTCTCTCGCACCGACAGGTACGATGGTCACTATTCTTTCTAAGGTTTAACTTCCTAGTGACCTACACACCTGCAGATAAGAACAAAAAGGCGGATGCACTATCACGACTAACTGAAGAAAACTACTTCGAAATCCCTTCCGTTCCTATAATACCTCACAAACGCATTATTGGAGTTGTCCGTTCCTTGAAGGAAGAGGTTTTGCATGGTATAAGTTTGGATTCACCCCCACCACAACTAAATACTGATGCAGAAGGCTTCCTCTACTACAACGACAAACTTTACATACCACCTACCATACGCACCAAGATCTTGGAATTATCGCATGATGTGCCTATGGCAGGACATATGGGTATGACAAAGACTCTTAATCTGATTACCAGGCAATTCTGGTGGCCTGACATGAAAACATCTATACAAAAATTTGTCTCTTCATGCAATGTCTGTGCCAGGTCCAAAATTGACACTACGAGACCATCCGGTCTACTATGCAGTCTACCAATACCCCAAACTCCATGGGAAGTTGTGTCCTTGGACTTTATAGTGGAATTGCCTCCTTCCAAAGGATTTAATACCATCTTAGTGTCAGTGGACCATCTGACAAAAATGGCACATTTCATTGCTATTCGCAGACTACCTTCGTCCAAACAAACGGCAGAACTCCTGATGAAACATGTCTTTAAGTTACATGGTATCCCAAAAACTCTTCTGTCTGACCGTGGATCACAATTTCCAAGTTCTGGCAAGAACTATGTCACATACTACGGATCGAGCGGAAGCTCACTTCTCCTTACCATCCGCAGACCAACGGACAGACTGAAAGAGTCAACCAATGCATCGAGCAATATTTACGTTGTTACACTTCTTACCAACAGGATGATTGGGTGGATCTTCTCCCTCTGGCAGAATTTGCCTACAACAAGGCAACCCACAGTACGACCAAGCAGAGTCCGTTCTACTTGAACTATGGGTTTCATCCCTCTATTCTTCCACCTCGCATCCTTCCTTCAAATAACCCAGTAGTTTCAGACTATCTTACCCAAATAAAGGACTCTCTGGGTTTGCTTAATACTACTATTGCACACGCTCATAGTCAACAAAAGAAGTACTATGATCTTCGCAGAAGACCTTCTCCTCAGTACGCTATCGGGGACCTCGTTTGGCTCTCAACAAAAAATGTAAGACTGAAAATCCCTAGCAAAAAGCTTGGACCTCTGTTCTTGGGACCTTTCCCAATCAAGAAACTTATTGGAAAAGCTGCAGTACAGCTTACATTGCCAATAGACCTCAAAATACATCCCATTTTCCATGTGTCGCTACTGAAGCCCCATGTTCCTGACCAAGGAATAAGGCCTACTATCCCACCTCCTCCTCCTGTACAAGTTGAAGGTGGAGAAGAATATGAGATAAAAGAGATTCTGGATTCTCGTATCCACAGAGGAAGACTTCAGTACTTGGTTCGATGGAAGAACTATGGGCCCCAAGACGACACCTGGCTAAACACCTCTGACATACATGCCTCTAGATTAATCCGCAATTTTCATGCGAAGTACCCAGACAAACCAGCTCCAGAGGCCTTCAGGAGCCGGCCTTAAGGGGGGGGTACTGTAATGTTCTGGTACCTTTGGGTACCCTAATTACTCTTTCATAAGTGTATGCGCCCCACCATTGTCTTTTGGTAAGGTGCGCATACACCTTTAAGACTGATGCTGTCATCACTGAGCGCCGGACTGATGGCTATTTAGATCGCCGGCTCTCACTCACATGTGTTCGTTCAAACTGCTTTGTGCCTTGATGCTAACCTGTCTTGAAGCTCTCATGCTTGCAAGCTTACCTCGCTGTCGGAACCACGCTGCGCTGATCTCTGTATCCCGCTACCGGATCATCCGCTCTTGCCGAACCTCTCCTCTGCTACATTGCTATTAGTGATAAGTACCCCGTAGGGGAAACCTCTATAACTTTCATACTAAAGCTTACACTATCTAGCTCTGCATACTAAGGACTATTACTACATCTGCATTATCTAAGATTGCTAGCTCTTGAGCCTACTACCACCTGTTCTTGCACTGGGTTGATCTCTCTTGTATGTCCACCTGCTACTCTGTCATCTGCTACCATACATGATTGCTAAACCTATCTGCATCTCATCTGCTACTATCTTACTTTCAAGAACATTTCCTTTCAAGTGTCTGTCATCTACCATCTCTACCCAACCTGTCTCTTCAGCCTATCATCACTGTGTTACTATATACATAAGCCACTCTAGGAAACATCTTATTGAGTGTGTGTATTTACTTGCTGAATTGAGATCCTCCACACATGATGAGTCATTGAGAGTTGGGAATGGTGTCTCAGCGTTTCTCTACATGACTACTGAAGTGGAATATTTCTGCAGCTGAAAATCCACATCATACATAAAACGCAGGAGCGTTACAAAGACAAACTGAATTGGGAATGAGGCTAGCCGGGGGTATTGGACCAGAGGGACAGCCCCCTGTAGGTGTGTATGTAAATTGCTTTGTTTTTAACAAGTCTTATGCCTAGCTTGCTCCTGTGGATAAGAGGTCAATACCCATTGGTGAAGACTGTATGAGTGTCGGCGGCGACTGTCAGAGGACGTAAGAGAAATCCTGTTTTCTCTATCGTTCATTGACGGACGCAGTCCTCTGATCCATATCAGTAGGGACCTCCCAAAGCAGTACCCAAATGAGGGGTGGGAACAGCACAACAAAGAAAAAACAGTCCCCAAGGCCAACATGGCCAACCAGGCAACACAGGACTCATCAGAACAACCAGATGAGGTCCACCTGAAAACAAAACCAAAAAACACCCTCAAGGAAGGCCAAGGGGCCCTCTAAACCGCAGCCTGCAAAACCTTGCGGCCAAAAGGAGGTATCCGCAGATGCCATCACATCTGCCTTATAAAATTTGGTAAAAGTGTGAACAGACGACCAGGTTGCCATCTTGCACACCTGAAGCCTGATGGCGAAAAGCCCAGGAAGTCCGAGTAGAGTGCGTCTTGACAGGGAAAGGTGGAACCTGACCCTTAATGGAATAAGCCTGAACCACTGTCTGTCTGATCCATCTGGAAATAGTCACAGTAGACGCAGGCAGCCCTTTCTTCGGGCCATCCATGAGCACAAAGAATGAGTCAAGCTTGCGAAAAGACTTGGTAGACGCCAAAAATACCCTGATGGCCTGAACAACATCCAGGGTATGCAGAGCAAATACCTTAGGATGTTTAGGCTTAGAGCAAAAGGAAGGTAACACAATGTCCTCATTCAAGTGAAAACTGGAAACCACCTTCGGCAGGAAAGACTGACTCAGCCGAAGAACCACCTTGTACTTGTGAACCACAGGACAGCATCCTACGCCACCAAGAAAGCCACCTTCTGAGACAAGGTAGGCAGGGGAACCTCCCGAATATTCTCAAAGGGAGGCCTCTGGAGAACCGACAGCACCAAATTAAGGTCCTATGGCGGTAGCGGAGGTCGCACCGGAGGTACCAAGTGTCGCATTTGTGGTGAAAATTGTCCAGTATATAGGGAGAAAGGATTCTCCCCTACTAAAGCATCGGGGACCGAAGCCATCAGACCAGGGACTCTCTGGTCCCGCGGCTTAACCGAAACCGAGATTCCAGAGAATTCGGGTGTTTGTTCCACTTGAGAAGAATTTTCCTTTGAAGAACCCTCGTGTGGAACTGAGCGAATGGGACCGCCTCGAAGGAGGACACCATCAGTCCCAGTTCTCTTATACAAGTCATACACGGCTGGTCGCTGGACATCAACAAATAAACCACTGACTGGAGCTTCTGGAGTTTTTCCAGAGGAAGAAACACCCTGACCACTCTCATGGAAGGGGTCAGAGACGGCTTTTGAAGGTTCACGATCCAACAGAACTCCTCCAGAGTTCCCATGGTGACCCCCAAGTTTTCCGTCACTAACTCGGGGGACTCCACACGGAGAATCAGATCGTCCAGGTAACCCAGGACCATTATCCCCCGCTGTTTTAACAGCGCCAGGACCAGGGCCAACACCTTTGTGAAGACCCGAAGAGCGGAGGCAAGACCAAAGGGTAACGCCACAAACTGATAGTGATCCTCTCCCAAAAACCTGACAGGAGGAGCTGATCGAAACTCGATCCTGTATCTAGACTGCATAACCTCCCGGACTCATTTGTCTGGGATCCGGGCCAGCCACAAGTCAGAGAACTGTCAAAGGCACCCCCCCACCCCAGTCACAGGTGAGGGCGCACCTTCAGGCCAACGGGGCCTTATACGCAGGTCTGCGGGAATCAAGCTTCTGTTTTCCAGACCAGGGACGCTTGGAACCACCCGAGGGAGCCTTGAAGGCCCTTGTCTTATCAGCTGCCCCTGAGGAACAAGAAAACTTTCTGTGAGCTGAAAAGGATGGACCACGCCTACAGCAAGAGTCCCTAACCTTGGAAGCCTGCGGAAGAAAAGTACTCTTAGCCCCCATAAGGCCTTTAATAATGTCGCCCAGGGTAGCCCCAGACGGTGCCCCTGAAAGGGGAGTTCCGTCAAGGCCTTCTTAGAAGCCTGATCTGCAGACCTACGACCAGAGCATACGCCTCATGACCACCGCCGAAAACAACAGGTGACCCAACTGTGAAGCAATGTCTAGCGCAGCATCGCAAGCAAATTGCAGCGTCTGCAGCATCTGGTCCAACAGTTCCACAAATTCAGGAGGGACAGGCTGGCCCTCCACTTCATGGCGTAGCAGCTTCGCCCATTCAGTCACCATTTGGGTGACAAGGGCCCCAGCAAAAGATGGCCGTAGTGCAGTTCCCGCCATAGCGTACATGTTGCAGGCCACAGCCTTCGCCCTTCTATCCTCTAGGTCCCTAAAGGACGGGGAATCTTCTACCAGAATAACGGTAGCCTTGTTAAGTCTGAAGACCGGGGGGGGGTCCACCTTAGGTGACACCGACCACTTCTTCACCAGAGACTCCTCAAAGTGGTAGCGTCTAGTAAACCGCCTAGACACCCCAGGAGAACATTTCAGCCGATCCCATTCTTTAGCGAGTAGGCCAGCAAAATAAGTGGGGAAGGGAAAAAATGTTACCACCCTTGAAGGCTTATGGGCGCCGAAGGCAACCTGTGCCCCAGGAGCAACGACAGCCGCATCCTCCAATTTTAGGGTTTTCACTCACCAAAACAACCAGTGCGTCCACCCGCGCCTTTTCCTGTGCAGCAGAAGAGACAGAGAGCTCATCCTCACTATCAAAGGGGACATGGCACGGGGTACCAGACCCGGCCGGGGTACCCACGTCTGCGGTGGCTGGGTCAGACTCAGAGTCCGAGACATCAGAGGAGGCAGGGACAGGTGGGGGTAATTTCTGCACACTCCTCCCCCTAAAGGCCACCTCCACCTGGGACACAAATGCTTCCAGGACTGCTGAAATTGCATCGGTGGACAGCTGAGATCCGGAGGGTCCTGTCCACAACAGGACAGAGGGAAACCAAGGAGTGTGAGGGTCTGACCATCCCAGGAAGAGGGCCCGTGTCCACCCCAAAATCCGCCAGGGAGGGGGGGGGAAACGTTTACTCACCATACGGGAAACACAGGCGGGCGCCATCTCCTGACAGGACCCCATGCCACCGGGCTGTCAGCCAAATAGGAACACTGCGAAATAAGCCTAGACCCTGTCGTGTGCGTCCTGTCGAGACGTTTAACTTGCGGGGCCAGTCCCCGTCCAGTGAGACTACGTCACGGCCGACCCAGCGCAGAGCTAAGGCCTGTGCTCGCTCGCTGGCTAGACTGGGGTGACCACTGTATATTAGGGATCCAGCCAATCGCCCAGCCCGGCATAATTGCTTGAAGATCTCACAGAAAAAACATTTGAGAAAAAAAAAGACTAGGTAAAATAAAAAAAAATCTACATAAAAAAACTTCTATGCCAGGACCAAAGATCACAGCAAGGAACTAGGTCCTTACTCCTGACTAGGCAGATTAAAACTGACATCCTATGCAGGAAGAGAGGGTATACCCCCAAGGACTGCCTATAGGTGTAGCGAGATATTCTTTCTGCCTAGTGTCCTACTCCTGTAGGGGAGGTATTACCCTACTGATAAGCATTAGTGGTCTGCGTCCGTCAATGAACTATAGACAAAAGGTATTTTACACAATAACGTTACAGGAGGAGATACACTGCACATTATATAGTCTTTTTACAAAATGGATTACAGTAAAACCTTGGTTTGAGAGTAACTTGGTTTAAGAGCGCTTTGCAAGACAAGCAAAATTTTCAAATAAATTTTGACTTGATATACAAGCGATGTCTTGATATACAAGTAGCCTCAAGTCACAGCTGAGTATAAAAGAGAAGAGAGGCGCCTCTAAGTGTAGCAATATGGTTACATTTAATGAAGGTACAACATTTACCAATTCACATGGTTGATGATTGGAACAGGCACATCTAAGGAAGCAGGCATCAGGGGTAAAGCTGTCCACATAGGACCATCCTCCGCACCTTCATCTACGTCAACCTTTCCATGCTGCCCCTCGCTTTCAGATCGCTTTACTGCAGGGTGGTCTTCCCGGTCAGGATTACAGACTAGCAGCCGGCGGTGCAGAAGATGGTCTATGTGGACAGCTTTACGCCGGATGCCTGCATCCTTAGATGTGCCTGTTTTATTCATCAACCATGTGAGTTGCTAAATGTTGTACTTTCATTAAATGGAACCATATTGCTACCCTGTAGCCCCTGCTGGATTTTGCTTCCAATCCCCTTGTGGAAGCGGCTATTTGTGGATGGACATTGTATGGTTATATAACCTATCGCAATGCTATAATCTTTTTATATGGACTATAAATTGAAGGATTTATGAATAAATGGTTGTGGAACGAATCATCTAAGTTTCCATTATTTCTTATGGGGAAATTCGCTTTGATATAAGAGTGCTTTGGATTACAAGCATGCTTCCGGAACGAATTATGCTCGCAATCCAAGGTTTTACTGTATATGTTTTTACAACGACTTTAACTAGGGCTTATTTTCAGGGTAGAGCTTATATTGCAGCCATCCCCAAATATAACGCTAGATCTTATTTTTGGGGTAGGGCTTACTCTCAAGGAAAACATGGTACCACCTCTCTTAGATCCCTGAACCGATCTGAAGATAGGCGTAAATTGGACGGGAAGAATCTGTCCGATGGTCGGGACCTGAATTTGATCTTGTAACCCGATCGGAGCAGCTTGTGGGCCCATTTGTCCTGAATCAAGGAGGTCCCTGGTTCCAGACAGAAAACAAAGACATCCCCCCCCACCCCAGATACGGGCGAGGGCGTCCCTTCTTGCAGATGGAGATTTGTCCACAGATCTGGAGGGGCCTTTTCTCGGCTTACCCGACCACGTATTCTTGGAACCCCCAGATGACCCTAAATGGCTTAGGTCCTATCTCCTGTGTGCTGAAAAATAAGGGCCCCATCTAGTACGCGGTGACTTGCCCTTAGTGGATAGAGGAAGAAGAGTACTCTTCCCACCTGTGAGTCCTTTGATCAGTTCATCCAACAAAGACCCAAGTAGGCGGACCCCAGGAAAGGGGAGATCTGATAGAGCCTTTTTAGAAGCCCGGACCGCAGACCAGCTTTTAAGCCACACCATGGGTGGTTACCATTATTGCGTTTAGAACAACTCCACTGATTCACAACAATTTTGTCACAGTAGGTGGGAAAAGGGAGTACCTTTGCTGTTAATAGGGGATCTGCGGGCCCCGAGGGGAAATTTTATGTCTCGATACAATCCGTGAATCCACTAGCGCCCTTGCATGTGCACGTGCAGTAAAAAAGGAATCATCCTCACCGCAGAGCACCCGAAGTGTGTGGAAAAAGACCCAGTAGAGTCGCTATATGCCAAGCTCACCCTGAGAACACAAGCAGGGGAGGTCACCGACCACAGTCCCGCAAGGAGATGCTGGCAAAAGTTCCACAAAACGACCCCTATTAGACCAAAGGGTGACGCAGATGTACAGGCAGAATACACCCACACAATGCTCCCATGGCGCCCCAGGTTCAAGGGGGGTGCCAGGAAGTCCATATGTCCAAACACATGGGGGGGACGCCCATTCGCTGCTCTATCACTCCGGTCTGCAGCTCAAACAGCCTGGTCAGCATCTCGAACAGCCAGCCTTGAGTAGGCCGTAAAGCCGCAGCCTAAATTAGGGTCGCAAGTCCGCCGTCAATTCGGTCAGGAGCTCGGACAGCTTAGTCAGTCACTCAGCCAGCTCCGTCAGCCGCGAATAGGACACAAGCCTCAATTTTTGGCCTGATATGGCCTTGGTGAGGCATCCGCCAGTCAGCTTGGTCAGGCACCTCACCCTAGTCAGCTCTGTCAGGTACCCGGAAAGCCGCAATTAGGCCTCAAAGCCAATGACTAAATTTTCAGCCCAACCCAGACACGTGAAGCGCAGACCCCAATTGAAGAAACATCTGCTGCCGCCCAAGTCTATAACCGCTGCAGGGAGCCCAAAGGACATCCCTGCCCCGGTCACTAACCCCCAGGGGTCCAGGAACGTTCTCAAATTACACTATTACACTATTGCACTATTAGAGGGGCTGGGGGAAATGGAAGGGAAACTGGGGGTCCGACCATCCCAAGGAGGGGCTCACGTCCACCCTGAGACCGCAAGAGCTACGGGAGGACACTACTAACCATACCAATGAATCGGGTGGGCGCCACTCCAGACAGACGACCTCTCCACTTGGGGTAGGGGGTGCTGACAGTCAAGGGGTGCGCTGTGACTCAGGCCAAATCATGTGGTTCACTCGCGGACTAGCCCCCATCCATTGGAGCTCTGTCGTGGCGAGGCCTAGCGAGGGGCTATAACCTGCACATGCTCGCTGGCCGGACTGGGAGACCTTACGGATCTAGAAAACCCAGTCCGAAATCGAGTCCGGCTGTTGATTAAAAACTAAGACCGAAGTCCCAGCCGGGAACTAGGTCCTACTCCTAAACTAGGCAGAAACAAACTGAATCCTATAGCAGAGTGGGTGGGTGTATGCCTTCAGGGACTGCCCTATAGGCGTGGTAAAGATTTTTCAGCTCAGACACCCTGCAAAAAGTAGTAATAGCCACCCGAATGGCTACATTCTGGGACAGCGCAAGCAGGGGAAGCTTCTAAATATTTCAAAAGGAGATTTCTGGAGAACCGACAGCACCAAATTGAGGTCCCACGGAAGCCACAAAAGGGGGAGCAAGGTGGTGACCCCCTAATAAAAGGTGTGAACCAAGAAATGTGTGGCCAGCGGCCGTTGGAAGAAGACCGACGAGCCCAAAACCTGGCCCTTGATGGTACCCAGATGCTGTTCAACCCCTTGCTGGAGGAAGGGCAAGAACCAAAAAGGAGTGAGAATGAATGCCTAAAGACTCACACCGCGCAATGTACGTCTTCCAAGTACGATGGTAAATCTTCCTAGAGGTAGATTTTTTAGTCTTTAACAGTTTAGGAATCCCCGATTCAGACAAACCCCCATCCTTCAGCACCTGGCTTTCAAATGCCAAGTCGTTAAAACCAGTGACTGTAAAGCAGAATGCAAGATTGACCCTTGGGACAGCAGATCTTGCTGCGTGGAAGTCTCCAAGGAGCATTGGTGACCAGTCGTGCCTGGTGAGGCTAGTCTGGAGCCACCAGAATGACCGGAATCCATTCCGCCTCGATCCTGTGCAGGAGTCTTGGCAGAAGATTGACTCCAAGGAGCCACCAGTGCATCCGTAGCGTCAGCTAGAGGATCCTGAGGTCGAGCCACAAACTTCTGTACCTTTCTGTTGAGACGAGAGGCCAACAGGTCCACCTCAGTAGTTCCCCAGCGGAGACATAGCTGATGAAACACCTCCGGATGGAGTGACCATTCTCCCTGGTCCAACGCCTGACGACAGATAGGCCGCTTGCCAAATTTTCACCCCTGGAATGTGTACCGAAGAGAGGCCGGAACAAGCGTTCTGCCCACCTAAGAATTCCGGCTACTTCTTGACCCGCAAGGACACTTCTTGTGCCCGCTTGGTGACTGACATGTGTACCGAAGAGAGGCCGGAACAAGCGTTCTGCCCACCTAAGAATTCCGGCTACTTCTTGACCCGCAAGGACACTTCTTGTGCCCGCTTGGTGACTGACATAAGCCACGGCTGTGGCGTTGTATAATTGAATCCTCAACAGACACCACTGAAGGCGATCTGTCCAATGAGCCAAAGACTGATCGCTCGGAGTTCCAGTATATTGATCAGTAGTCTGGACTCTTCCAGAGTCCAGACCCCCTAAGCAAAATCTGTGCGGAGAACACCTCCCCATCTGGATAGACCAGCCTCTGTGGTGACCACTGTATAGTATAGGGGAAATAAAGACTTGCCCTTTTGAAGCGCTGGAGAATGAAGCCACCATATCAAGGATCTTCTCATACCCCGGCTCAACAGGATCAGATTGTCCAAAGACTTGAGATTCTCAATTTGGCAAGAATTGTCCCATTTGGCAAGAATCTTTTTGCAGAAGTCTCATGTGAAACTGTGCAAATGGAACCACCTCGAAGGTAGACACCATCAGGCCCAGCAACCGCATACAGGTCCTGAGAGATGACTGACTGCTGGACAACAAGAACCGAAAAGCCACCTGCAGCTTTTGGAGCTTGTCCCCTGGGAGAAACATCATGGCTGGGGCCAAGTCCAGAGTCAGACCCAGATAGTCCAACCTGGTGGACGGAACCATTACAGATTTCTGTAGATTCAAATTCCATTCAAACTCCTGCAGAGTTCACACGGTGATATCCAGATTGTCCGACAGAGCAGTCGGACATTCCGCTCACAGAAGGTAGTCCTGGTACCCCAGTACCTCAATCCCCGGCTGACACAGCAATGCCAACACCCGGGCCAAAACTTTTGTGAAGACTCCAGAAGCAGAGGAAAAACCAAAGGATAACGACACAAATTGATAATGCTCCTCTCCCACGGCAAAGCGGAGGAAACGCTGGTGACTGCATATATTGGAATATGGAGCTAAGGGTTTTTGATGTCGATAGGGGCCAGAAGATCCCCTTGATGTAGGGAAGCCACCACCATATGAATTGACTCAATGCGAAAATTCTGTACCCGCACAAAAAGGTTTAGAGCTTTGAGGTCCAGAATTGGCCGTACCTTGCCATTCCTTCCTCAGAACTGTAAACCGGTTGGAATAAAATCCTTGAAACGTTTCAAAGTCAGAACTTGTGCAATCACCCGTTGAAGTAACAAGTTTTCTACTGCCCCGAAGAGACCCCGCAGAAGGTCTGGGGACAGGCGCAGGTTGGAAGAAAAGAATCTTTCTGGAGGAAAAGACCGAAACTCAATCTTGTAGCTGGACCGAATCAACTCGTGGACCCATTTATCTTGAATCAGGGAGGTTCACTGATCCGGAAAAAGTGAAGATGTCACTCTACTCCAGGCACAGGTGAGGGCGCCCCTTCAGGCAGAAGGGGTCTTGTCTGCAGGTCTGGAGGGTCTCACTCACGGATTACCAGACCAGGTCCTCTTGGAACAACCGGCGGAGGTCCAGAAAGGTTTAGATCCTTTGTCCTGAGAGCCTATGTGGTGAAAAGGATGCTTATGAGCAGAGAAAAAAGGAGCACGTCCCAGACGAGACTCTTTGCCACTGGTGGCCTGTGGAAGTAGAGTACTATTCCCCCTTGTTAAGACTCTAATGATGTCATCCAGGGAAGAGCTGAATAGGCAATTCCCCACAAAGGGGAAATTAGACAAGGCCTTTCCTAGAAGACTGGTCCGCCGACCAGATCATGTGCCGAAGAACCACTGCTGTCACAGACAGGTTGGGGACTAAGGGAGCCGCACCCAGAGAGGCATCACGGAAACTGCAACCCCTGGACCAACTGGTCAGAAAGCTTCCCAAAGGCAGGAGGAAGCTGTTTCCCCTCCAGGTCTTGGCGCAAAAGTCAAGTCGACTCTGTCAGAGTCCGGGACACCAAGGTAATGGTAAATACCGGCCAAAGGACCAAACCGGCCATAGTAAACATATGTCAGGTCAATGTCTCAGCTCTTTTGTCAAAGGGATCTTTAAACACCGGAGACTCCTCCACCAGAAGAGTGGATTAAATCAGCCTAGAGACTTGAGAATCCACCACAGGTGGTACAGTCCACTTTTTAAAAAGGGAATCCTCAAAAGAATATCGCCTAGTGAAACGCTTAGCCACTGCCACATTGTGTTTTGGACAACCCCACTGGCTCTCGACAGTAGCACAAAGTAGTACGAAGTAGGCGGGAAAAGGGAAAACCTTTTCGTTTTTGAGGCTTAATGGGTACCAAAGGATACCGGACCCTCAGACACAGCAGCAGTTGCATCCTCCATTTTTCAGTTTCCCCGCACTAAAATAACCAGTGTATCTGCCAGCACCTTTTTATGCGCGGCTGTAGCAGAAGAGGAATTATCCTCACTATCAGAGCACTCAGGATGCATAGACGCAGACCCAGCAGGGTGACTTGGGTCTGCAGTGTCCAGATCAGACTCAGAATCTGGAGGAGACAGAGGGGGCAGGTGAAGGAGGGGGATGCTTTTTAAAATAATAGAAGAAAAAAATTCAGTTTAAAAAATGTTAGGACCAGAGATCCCAGCTAGGAGCTAGGTCCTTACTATTGACCAGGCAGAAAAAAAAAAAAAACTGGGATTTTTATCTTGCCTTAAAATCCTTTTCTCTGATGTTCATTGACGGACACAGCTTTGTATCTTCAATGACCGTTGGGTTATGCTGCTCTTCCTAGGAGTAGGTGGAAAAGGGTTAACAAAAGTTAAGACTGACCACGTCCATGGGTGGTCCCAGGGGGTATATGCCCACTTCCTGCTCTAGGACTTCAGTTTTGTAACAAGCAGTGTGAAAAGAATACAGTTTTTTTATTTTGTTCATTGACGGACACAGCAACATAGCTTCATTACCCGTTAGGATTTCCCAAAATGGCTAACAGAAACAAATAGCCAACCAAGCTATAGGGAGCCCAACCAGCAACAACTGGGGCTCACCAACCGGAAAAAAACACCCTCAACAGGCAGCACCAGCCAATAACTGCGACCTGCAAAACTCTGCGGACGAAAGAAGCATCCGCAGATGCGAGGACATCCACCTTGTAAAACTTGGTGAACATATGCACAGATGACCAAGTGGCCTTGCACACCTGGACCACTGTCTGCCTGATCACCTGGAAATAGTTGCAGCAGACACAGCCTGTCCCTTAAGGGGTCCATCCATAAGTAAAAATAAATAATCCAATTCACAAGTTGTTTCAGTCACCAGGTACACCCTGACGGCACGAACCACATCCAAGGAATGTAAGGCAATCTCTTTTAGACGTTTTGGCTTCAGTCACAGCGAAGGCAACACAATGTCCTCCTTCAAATGGAAGCCCGAGACGACCTTAGGAAGAAATGACTGACAGGGACGAAGAACCACCTTGTCCCTGTGAACCACTAGAAAAGACAGAGACAGGACAACGCAGCCAATTCAGAAAGCCTGCAGTCAGAAATCTTGTGAATATTCTTAAAAGGAGCTTTTTGAAGAACAGATAACACCAAATTAGGATCCCACGGGGGCACTGGAGACCTCACAGGGGGAGCCATATGGAAAACTCCTTACACGAAAGTGTGAACCAAGAAATTTGATTCTTGTAGAAATTCCAGTAAACGTGATATCAAGAAGGCACGGGGGGGGTTGAAGACACCCTGAGCTTCACACCGAGTAATATACTCCTTCCAAACCCAATGCTACATCTTGCGGGAAGTACATTTTATTGCTCTTAGAGTAGGAATCACTGAATCCCCGACAATCCTCTATCCTTCAGTACCCGGCTTTAAAAAGCCAGGCTGTTATAGCCAGCGACTGCACTTTGAGACGACAGATCTTCTCTGAGAGGGAGCCGCCAAGGAGCGTCAGTGACTAGTCTTACCAACCACGCGTACCAAGATCGGCGAGGCCAGTCCGGAGCCACCAGGATCACTGGAATCCCCTCTGCCTTGATCCTGCGCAGGAGTCTTGGCAGAAGCTGTAACAGAGGGAAGGCATAAATTAGACGATACTTACCCCAGGGGGCCACCAGAGAGTCTGCTGAATCTGCCATGGGGTCTCCAGATCTTGCTACTAGCCTCTGGCGTCTGTGGAGATGACTGTCCAGTTTAAGGGAAGGAAGGATTTCCCCTGACGAATCGCCGGAGAGTGGAGCCACCACAGCAAGGCGCCCCTCGTGTCCCGGGTCAACCTCATCAGGTTTTCCAGGGATCCAGGATTCCTGTCCCATTTTGCCAGGATCTCCCTCTGCAGAGGTCTTGTGTGAAACTGAACAAACGGAACAGCCTCAAAAGTGAAAACCATCAACCCCAGCGCTTGCATACTAGTCCTGAGAGATGACCAGCGGTTGAACAACAGAAGTTGAATCGCATGCTGCAGCTTTTTCAGTTTCTCCTCCGGGAGAAACACTCGAGCCGAGACCGAATCCATTGTCAGCCCAAGATAATCCAACCTGTTGGACGGAGTCAAAAGCTGATTTCTGAAAATTCAGCGTACAGCCAAATACTTGTAAAGTTTGTACAGTGATGTCCAGATTGTTCTGCAAGACGGAACGAGATCTCGCTCGCAGAAGGTCATCCAGGTACCCCAGTACCGCAATTTCTCTGAGTAAGGAGAGTACCGGAGCCAACATCGTCGTGAATACCCGAGGAGCTGATGCAAGACCAAAGGGTAACGCCACAAATTGATAATGCTCTTCTCCTAGCGCAAAACGAAGGAAGCGTTCATGTCCACCATATATTGCCCCTATGAGGCCCTGCAACCGACCCGGGGACAGGTGTAGGCTGGAAGGTAAGAACCTTGCCGCAGGCAAGGACCAAAATTTTACCTCGTAACCAGATCGGATCAATTCGTGAACCCATTTGTCTTGAATGAGGGAGGTTCCAAGGATCCTGAAAGAAGCGAAGACGTCCCCCTACCCTTGAATGGGTGAGGGTGTCCCTTGAGGCTGAAGAGGACTTGTCTGCGGAGCTAGAGGGACCCGCTTTTGACTTTCCAACCCAGGGTCTCTTGGACCCCCTCCCCCCCCCCCCCCCGAGAATGCTCAGGAGGGTTTTTAACCCTTGTCCTGAATGGAAAGAAAAGGCCGCTTGTGGGCTGAGAACAGAGGCTCTCTGCCCTTTGTGCTCTGCGGAAGCAGTGTACTTTTACCACCAGTGAGACCTTTAATGATTTCTTCCATTGAAGCTCCGAACAGACGATCCCCCACAAACGAGAGATCAGTCTGCACCTTCTTGGAAGCTTGGTCCGCAGACCAACATTTTAGCCAAAGCAGGCGACGGAGGGTCACCACAGTCACAGACACCCTGCAGGTCAATGAGGCTGCATCCAGGGAGGCATCACATATATATTGTAACCCCTGTATGAAGTGGTCTGTCAATTCCGCCAGCTCAGGAGGGTGTTGACCCCCTTCCAAATCCTGGTGCAGGATTCTAACCCATTCTAGCCCATTCCGTTAAGGTCTGGGAGACCAGGGGAATGGTGAACACAGACCTCAAAATGGAACCTGTCAAAGTGAAAAGATGGAGGACCAGAGCCTCAGCCCTCCTGTCTGCAGGGTCTTTAAATGATGGAGCATCCTCTACCGGTAGCAAAGTGGCCTTATTCAGCCTGGAAAATTGAAAATCTACAACCGGCAGTTTCTTAATGAGGGAATCCTCAAAGGGGTACCTACAAGCAAAACACTTAGGTATCCCAACCATGCTCCACTGACTAGTGAAAATTTAATTAAAATAGGCGGGAAAGGGAAACACCTTAATCTCCCTTGACGGTTTGTAGGTACCAAACTGTACTGGCGCAGCAACATCCGTTTCTTCCATCATTAGAGTTTCTCGCACTGATGCCATCAGTGCCTCCCCAATCGCCTTTTCTTGCGCAGACTAGGAAGAGGGCTCATCCTCACTAGCCCTCCAGTTGCGTGGACGCAGACCCCATTGGGTTGCTGGCTTCTGCTTCATCCTCAGGGCACAGAGGGGGCAGGTGAGTGCAGGGGGGGGCGCTTCTTTCCTTGTCTTTTTGGGGCTAAATCCACTTTTGCTACCAGAGACTGCAGGGGTGTCGTCATGGCCGCCAGTGCGGGAGTGGGTCCGGTGGTGACACATGCTCTAAGGGTTCCATTGACCTGCCTGGGATCACAAGATTTAGATTTTTTTTTTTTGCGCAAAAAAACGGGTCCCACCACTTTAACTTTGGCACTTCAGGTTCCAGCTAATGCCACAGCAGGCGGGGGGGGGGGGGGGGTCGCATACGTCCCTGGAGACTCACCACAATGCACAGAGTGAAAGCAAGCTGCGTCAGTCAGCTTGTTCCATGCCGTTCTGAGAGTAATAAGAATAGCCGTTGTCACCGCTAGAGGCCCCGCCGCACACCGCTCCATATGACTATAGGAAAATGGCCACCCATAGACTTCTATGGAAGTCTCCAGAACATGGCCACCAAGTGTAATATTACGAGGCTACAATAAAATGGCAGCGCCATGTGGTGGGATTATACTGTGGGAACCACCACACTACGCTTCCAGCCCCTACCAGTCACAGCTCCCCATATACATTCCTCACCATCAGCACTGCCTCTGGTTGGGGGTGGGGGGGTGTTAGCACCGAGGCCCTTTTTTGAAATGGGGTACCAGACGGGTCAGAAGGTCACAGGAGGGACCGACCACCTCAGAATGGGCCCGCTTCCACCCAAAGTTTCACAGAGGAGAAAAAAATTTGATTTTTTTACTTACCATAAAATCCATTTCTCTGAGTCCACCAACAGACGTAGCTGCTGCTTTAAATCAGACTGATGGGTAATAGGCCCCTCCCACTAGGAGTGACCAGGTAGAGCCAAAGGTTTTGACACGCCCAGGCGGGGTCCCTAGGTTATTACCCCTGGCCTCACCATTGCATCTTCAGTTTAGTTGCAAGCAGTGAATAATAACCATAACCCAACTCTTCAGAGAAAAGGAGGGGTGGGAGCTACGTCCGTCGGTAGACTCCGAAAAATGGATTTTACAGTAAGTAAAAAATCCCATTTTCTCTTTCGTCCACCGACGGACGTAGCTGCTGCTTTAAATCATACACGAATGGGACGTCCAAAAGCAGTAACCACTGAGGGCTCAACTGGGGCTCAATTGTAACAAAACCATAAAGGAGAAGGAAAAGTAGACTGCTCCTTAAATGGCGGCCTGCAAAACCTTGCGGCCAAAGGACGCATCCGAGGATGCTAACACATCAACTCTGTAAAGCTTGGTGAACATATGTTCAGATGACCAAGTGGCCACCTTGCAAACCTGCATCACTGACGCCTGATGGCGGAAAGCCCAAGAGGCACTCAATGCCCGCGTAGAGTGAGCCGTGACAGGGAAAGAAGGAACCTTGCCTTTAAGAGAATACGCCTTCACCACCGTCTGTCTGATCCATCGAGAGATGGTCGCCGCAGATGCAGCCTGAGCCTTATGGGGTCCATCCGCATTCACAAACAGAGTCTGACTTACAAAAGGACTCGGTAGTCTCCAGATACACCCATATCGCCCGAACCACATTCAAGCAATGCAAGGCAATTTCCTTAGGATGTGAAGGTTTCGGACAGAGTGACGGAAGCACGTCTTCGTTCAGATGGAAGTCTGAAACCACCTTAGGAAGAAACAACGGACTAGGCCGTAACACTACCTTATCCCTGAGTATTACCAGATAAGGGGAATGGCAAGATAGCGCTGCTAGTTCAGAAACCCTGCACGCAGAGGCGATAGCCACCAAAAAAGCCATCCGGCGCAGTATGGGAAGGAGGTAGACTATCCCGCGCCTCCCATCCCCCTAACGTCTGCTGCTGAAAATCAGCTACAAAGCTACTGAAACTTCTGCTGAAACTATCAAACCAGCTATACGATGGGGGAATCCCTTCACCTCTCTCCTACCTTGTCAGGGACGCACATGGATCGCTTTGTGGAGCGGATGTCGGCTCGTATTGCTTCAATAAGCCCTCTGATGCAGGGAGATGGAGAGACACGGGGACAGGCACGGCCCCAGACAGCCAGATAGCCAGGCGGCAGCCCCAGCATCCCTTCGGTTGCAGAAGCCCTTCTGCACACAGGTGGCAGCCCCAGCATCCCTCCAGTTGCAGGAGGCCTGGGTACACAGGCAGCAGCCCCAGCATCCCTCCAGTCTCAGAAGGGCTCAGACACTCAAGCTGCGATTCCAGCATCCCTCCAGCCGCAGCAAGCCCTAGACATTCAAGCGACAGCCCAAGAAACTCTACAGCCACTGAAGGCGGCTACTGACTCCTCTATATCCTCAGCGGATATAGCACAAGCCGTGGTGGCACCCCTCACCCCCACATTGACTGCCACGATTGACCAGGCAATACAGAGGGGTCTGGAGCAGATCAGGATGGAACTAGCGGATCAGGGGAAGAGACTTTCCCATGCTGAGGATCGCATCTCATTTATAGAAGATGAACAGACTGCAGCTGCGGCCACCCTGGCAAGGAAACATCATTCAAACAAGGAGATATGGGACAAGCTAGAGGATCTGGAAAACCAGTCCCGTAGAAATAATCTCCGAATCATTGGGCTGCCAGAGTCCCTCTCCTCCACTCAGCTTATGGACACTTGTACGTCTACTATTCCCTCACAATTGGGGTTACGTGCCCCCTGTACCGTTGAACGGGTAAACCGCATTGGCAGACCTATCAACAGGAATCACTTGAACATTATATCGTGGAACTTCAAGGGTCTCTGGTCCCTAAGTAAGCGTATGCAGGTTCTTAGACATCTTAAACGTCTGCGGACAGATGTCGTGCTCCTTCAGGAGACCCATCTCTCCTCAAACGACTTTCAGTGCCTACGCAAATTGTGGGTAGGTACAGTTTATGGCTCTCCTGCCGTAGGCCGT
The DNA here is from genome assembly GCF_965119305.1 of Pelophylax lessonae. NCBI lineage: Eukaryota > Metazoa > Chordata > Amphibia > Anura > Ranidae > Pelophylax > Pelophylax lessonae. Next base: position 483,753,090 of record NC_138770.1, on the reverse strand, counting down.
AAAGCTGGAGTGGCTATCTTGATACATAAAAATCTTCAGTTTAATCTTAAACAAATCCGAGCGGACAACTAGGGTCGCAAACTTACTATTCAACTTACCTTAACATCGGGGGATTTGGCAGTCACTAATATCTATGCACCTAAATCTCCTAATTTGCATTTCTTTCACGATATGACTTCATGGATACTTCAGGTATCTGATACTTTACATTTAGTAGGCGGGGACTTTAATTCAGTCATGCATTCATCTGAAGATCGTACAACCACTGTCCCTGTGCCCCCTTATACTGTACGACAATCTATGTTGGATCCTACACCGTTAGCCCGACATATTTCGTCAGCCTGCCTCACAGATGTATGGCGCATCACGCATCCTATTGACCGTGAATTTACATTTTTTTCTTCTCCCCATCAGTCCTCGATTATTTTTTTGCGTCATCTTCTCTCATCCCTTTACTTCGAGACCCAGTTATCCATGACATGGTTATCTCGGACCACTGCCCGATAGCGATATCTCTTCCCCTCATTGAATCTTCTACATCTACGCCTGTATGGCGTTTTCCATCTTTTCTAAAGGACAATGAGGACTTGTTGCATACGATGCGATCTACCTGGGAGGAATATACCTTACATAATGCCTTGCACCTCACCTCTGATCCCAATCTTTTTTGGGAAGCAGGTAAAGCCTTCTAAATGGGCAAGATCATATCTTACACCTCCAAATATAAAAAACATGCACGTCAACAGTTCTTAAGGGCCAGTTGTGAATTGCGTCATTCTCAAGAGGCTTTGACATTAAATCATACTCCTTCCACAATAAAAATCTGGCAGAGGGCTAAAAAATAATTCCTTCGATTTGTGGGCCACACAACAAGAAGCGTTTAAATCATCATTTTACTCTCTACGCTTTCATACATTTCGGAAACAAAGCTGGAAAACTCCTGGCTAAATTATGCTCGGACACCCGCCGCCCGACACGTATAATGATGGTCCTTAAATCAAAGAACTGTACCCTCGCTGTATCACCGATGGAAATCAGCAAGACGCTGGTAGACTACTACACAGCTCTATATTCCAATGACCCCATTGACCATGATATTGCCCAGACTCTTAACGAAAGTACGTTTGCCTACCCTTTCATAGGATGATTTAGAGACTTTAAATTGTTCCATCGCAATTCAACTTACCATCAAAGCCCTACAATCAGCTAAAGCGCCAGGCCCAGACTTCTAAAAGCTTACTAATGCTTTCATCTCGCCCACCTTGCTTCCTGTTTTTCAATCAATGTGGTCAGGCGGTCCCTATCTTCCTACGGGATCACTTGCCCACATTAAACTCATTTCTAAGAAAGGGAAATCTTACCGTTAGTTTACCGGTAACGGTCTTTCTGACGAACCTTCCAGGACGGCCCAAATATGAGAGATGATAGGCTCCTCCTACCGGAAACATAATCAATTACAGTTGTTAAAAGGCCCCACCCTTCCATCTGCCCCTCAGTTGTAAAAAAGTATCTTTCACAACCATTTTCCGAGGGAAGTGTTTCAATTAGTTCTATAGGTACTTACCGCCTACGTTTTTTTCTATTGTTACTTACATCCTTTTAACAGGGCGGGAATAGGCCGGCCGTCCAGGAAGGCTCGTCAGAAAGACCGTTACCGGTAAGTTTTCTCTCCTCGCCTTCCAGGACGGCCCAAACATGAGAGGATAATAGATTACCCATAGGCCTACCTTAGGGTGGGACCACTGCCTGTAAGACCTTTCGGCCAAAAGTTAGGTCTTATTGAGACAGTACTTCTACACGGTAATGCTTCAGGAATGTGTCGTGACTGGACCAGGTGGCTTCACTGCGGATCTGTTCTCATGATGCTCCAGCCTTCTTGGCCCAGGATGTAGCTAGGGCTCTTGTTGAGTGCGCTTTAATCTTAGTTGGAGCAGGAACACCGGATGCCTCATAAGAGGTGGTAATTGCTAGTCTAATCCACCTAGCCACTGAAGGCTTGGAGGCCTGCAGTCCCCTTCTGGGCCCAGCGTGAAGGACTAACAGATGGTTAGATCTCCTGAAGGTTTTGGTTCTTTCTAAATAAGTGAGCAGGGCTCTTCTCACATCAATACAATGAAATACCCTTTCATTACTATTTTTGGGGTTATCACAAAAGGATGGTAGATTTATTTCCTGTGTTCTGTGGAATGAAAATGCTACCTTTGGCAGATACAAAGGATCTGGTTTTAGGACAATTCTGTCTGGAAAGACTACCATAAATGGTTCTTTAATAGAGAGAGCTTGTAGGTCCCCTACTCTTCTTGCTGTCGTAATGGCTAGTAGGAAGGCCAATTTCAAAGACAACAATTTAAGGGAGATTTCCTTTAAAGGTTTGAAGGGATCCTTAGATAATGCCTCTAGGACCCTGGTCAGGTCCCAAGGGGGGAACCTGTCTTTTACAATAGGGGTAACCCTTTAGTCTGGCAAAAGAGCCATTAATCAAAAGATTTTTGTTGGCTAGACAGTGTCCAAAAATACAGAAAGAGCCGCTATTTGTACCCTAAGGGTGTTAGTTGCCACACCCTTATCTACTCCATCCGGTAAGAACCTTTTGCCTACACCAGGTACAAAATCTTTTCCAAACTTTTGTATAAATCTTTTTCGTAACAGGCTTTCTGCTCAGCAAGAGAATGTCCACTACTCTCTCTGAGCAGCCTTTTGAAATTAGGAGTTGGCGCTCAGTAACCAAGCCGTCAACAGGAAGAAACCTGGGTCCGGACACAACACTGGTCCCTGAGACAGCAGGTCTGGAGAGACTAGAAGGTGCCATGGGCAAGCTATTGACATGGCTTTCAATATGGCAAACCAAGGCCTTTTTGGCCACCATGGGGCAATTAGAATTAATTGCAGGTCTTGAGACTGACTTAATTTCTGAAGGACCCTGGGAATTAACATCAGGGGCGGGAAGGCATAGGCTAGATTGAACTGCCACAGTTGGGCCAGTGTATCCAATCCTGTCATTCCTCTGGTCCGAGTGAGGGAGAAGAACTTCTTTGCCTTCTTGTTCTGAGCGGAGGCAAACAGGTCTATCTCTGGGTTCCCAAACCTTTGAACTACTAACTGGAAGATTTCGGGACTTAGTTCCTATTCTCCTATGATAAGGTGACAGCTGAGGAAGTCTGCTTGTGAGTTGTTCTTCCCCTTGATGTTAACGGCCACAAGGGACACTATCCTGTCTTCGGCCCACCCCAGGATCTCTTTGGCCAGGGCTAAGAGGGGACTTGACCTGGTTCCTCCTTGTCGATTCAAATAGACCATAGTTGTGGTATTGTCAGACAGAATCAGAACTTCTCTGTTTAAAATTAACTTTTGGAAAGCTTTTAAAGCTTCCCCCACTGACTTCAACTCTCTGAAGTTGGATGAGGCCTGTGCTGTTCTTTTGTCCCAGATCCCTTGCGCCTGAGCCCCCTCCAGGTGAGCTCCCCAACCCTTTGTGCTGGCATCTGTGGTAATCTTTATGGGATTCCACTGCCCCCAGGGTCTGCCTTCTCCCAGGTTTTTTGGGTTTGTCCACCATTCCAAAGATATCTGCACCTGAGGAGTGAGGTTGACGTATTCGTCTAGGGGCTCTGTCTTTCTGTCCCAGGAGGACAGATGGAAGAAAAGAAGTTCTCTTGCGTGGAGTTGTGCCCACACAGCCGCTGGGATGCTGGCCGACATTAGTCCCAAGACTCTCAGAATCTCTCTTCTGGAACAGGAGGGAGCTCCCTTGAGCGTCAAGACTGAGGAAACGATTTTTTCCCTCTTTATTTGGGTAGAAAAAGTTTGAGCCCTTGAGTCTACATGGAACCCCAGAAAGGTCTGTATTTAGGTAGGTTCCAGGGATGACTTTTTCAGGTTGATGAGCCATCCTAACTTTTGTAGGGAGTATACCACCTGTTGGGTATCCAAGTTTACTTGAGCTGCTAATTTGCTGAAAATCAGTAGGTCGTCTAAGTAGGGAATCAGGGCTATCCCTTGAAGGTGTAGGTGGGCCACCGCCTCTGCCAGTATCTTTGTAAAGATTCTCGGACTGGCTGCTAGTCCAAACGGCAGTGCTCTGAACTGCCAGAGAGTAGTCCCTTCTTTTGTCACTATTGCAAACCTCAGGAATGGCTGATGTTCCTGGTGAATGGGGACATGCAGATAACAATCTCTGAGGTCTAGTGTGGTCATGAAAACGTTTTTCAGTAGATTCTTTCGCACTGTATAAATGGTTTCCATTGAAAACTTTTTGTAAAGTAGAAACTAGTTGAGGTTTTTCAAGTTTATTATCAGGCGATATTTTCCTATTGTTTTGGGACCACGAACACATGGGAGTAGAAACCCTGAAAGAGTTGATCTTCTGGGACCGGGATTATCACCAACTGTTCTGCCAGTTCCTGAATCCCTTGCAGTAGGGCGTCTCTTATCTGAATCTTTTTGGGGACATGAGTAAGGGTTATAGGAGGTATCGAAGCAAATTGTAGGTGGTAACCTTCCTGTATGAGGGAGTAAATATATGGGGGAGACTGAAATTCCTTCCCATTGGGCCTGAAATTGACTTAATTTGTCCCCCACTTTGACTTTGGTGTCACTTGTTATCCCTTGAGCCTGAAGAGGAAGGGAAGAGCAAACTGTTTCTTTGTCTTCCTTTCCTAAAACCCCATCTTTTGGCAGGCTCTCTTTTGTGCCTATGCTGACTTTGTTCCTGGGGGCCACGAAAAAATTTCCTGGCAACCTCTTTTTTTGGTTTGGGACTTTACATGCCACTAAAACACTGAAAAATTTGACAAAAAAAATTCCAAGACCATAGAAAGGACACTCAGTAAGTCCGACTAAGGTCAGGGAGAAGGGATTTTTTACCAGGCATTTCTATGTCAGAAACCAGCAGACTTAGAAAAAAAGGCACCATCAAGGATACATTGCAGCACTTACCCGGTTCAGACCTGGGTTTGGCTGCCGACACCTGGCACAGCCCTTCCTCCTTCCCCGGAGGGTGAGTCGTGGAGGGCTTCATCTCCCTTGCAGCTGTCCAGGCTCCTGTAGCCTGGGAGTCTGCTTTTCCGCTTGCTAGCAGTTCCGGAGTCTCCTCCACATTCCTCTTCTGCATCCGTTCCGGTCTCAGAACGAGGTTTGAGAAGCCCGTCCAGCGGGCTTTTCAAAAAAGGTTCCTGTGGAGGGGAGCTGCTGGCGCCGGAGCAAAACCTAGAGTGGCACACCGGGTGACCAATGGTTTGCTATCACGAGGGAGACCTGAGAGAAAGAGGTGGCAGGTAGAGCTCAGCTCTCACGGCAGTTTGCTGAACCTGGCTCACAGGGGGACCATCTGATTTCCAAAGTCTGCCGGTCAGTGAAAACAAACAAATGTTTTGTAGGAAGAAACACAATCTAAACTGAGAGGCAGAGGGAAGGGTGGGGCCTTTTAAGAACTGTAATTGATTATTTCCGGTAGGAGGAGCCTATCATCTCATGTTTGGGCCGTCCTGGAAGGTGAGGAGAGAAAGACCCACTTCTGCCGGGATCATACCGTCCGATATCCCTTATAAATGTAGACGCAAAGGTACTCTCAAAAATAGTTGCCTCACGTCTCGCCCGCCTACTTCCCCCCCTATTGCTACCTGCCCAGTCAGGATTTGTCACAGGTCGCTCTGTCACTCTTAACCACTTGCCGACCGCCACACGACTATCTACGTCGGCAGTCAGCCCCGGCCAGGCAAAGTGACATAGGTCTACGTTGGCACTTCCCGCCGGTCCGGTGCGCGCTCCCGCGACCCCCCCCCCCCCCCCACGGCCCCGCCGCCGATGGCTTGATTGGGTTCAGAAGCGATCAGTCATCAGGTCCAGGACAATGATTTTTGGCCTGGACCTATTGATCGGTTCTGCCCAATCAGATTCTGTGCTGAGCCTGTGTAATGTAAACAAAGGCTCAGGAAAGATGTGTCCTCCCCTCCCATGATCCTTTTTGGATCCAGCGTGAGAGGAGAGCACATCTAAGTACTGCACCAAGCACACACATTTACACTTAGATAGGCACATTTAATCCCCTATTGACCCCCCAGTTAACCCCTACACTCCCTGTCAAAACACACACTGTATACAGCATATAGCATTTTCCTGTATACCTGTATAAGTGTGATTTGTGACCAGGTGTAGCGCTTGCCACCCCCCCAATAAAGATTCAACCCCCTGATCACCCACAGTTAACCCCTTCCCCCGTCACATTGCACACTAATACAAACGTAATATACTGTTTTTCTGTATTTTGTATTAGTGTGTTTGGGACCTGAATTAGCACTAGCAAGTTAATTTCTGTCCCAAGGAGATTTAGGGTCCCCGCCACCCCCCCATAAAGATTTAACCCCCTGATCACCCCTACACCCCCTGTCACCGCACACACTGTATACAGTATATAGCACTTTCTATATACCCGTATAAGTGTGACTCGTGACCAGGTTTAGCGCTTGCCACCGGTCCTTTTATCCTTAGGCTACCCGCCACCCCCTCCCAATAAAGATTTAACCCCCTGATCCCATCCAGTTAACCCCTTCCCCCCGGTCACATTGCACACTAATACACACATAATATAGTGTTTTACTGTATTTTGTATTAGTGTAATTGTGACTTGAGTTTGCGCTAGCGAGTTCGTTTCTATCCCAAAGGAGGTTTAGGGTCCCCCCCCACATAAAGATTTAACCCCCTGATCACCCCCAGTTAACCCCTTCCATGCCCTGTCACAGTGTCACTTATCGTGTACAGTTTTTCTGATCACTATTATTAGTGACACAGGTGACATTAGCTAGTGTTAGCGTCAGTCTAAAAAAGCACAGATCCTGGGCGCATAGTTAGAAATAACCCCTTGATTACCACACACACACACACGCACACACTTCCATTACTAGTATAGCGTTTTAACAGATCAATATCTGATCTGATCAGAACTATACTAGCGTCCCCATAGTTTAGGGTTCCCAAAACGCGGTGTTTGCATGATCAGCACTGATTCCGGCCAGCACCTGCGTTTAACCCCTCCGCCCAGCCCACCCCATCCAGGTAAGTGTAGTAATCAATAGATTACGGTCACTTACAAAAAGACACAACACACAAAACAGCTGTGTTACAGTCAGGCCTGATCCCTGCTAGCATTAGCAGTTTTTTTTGGTGGCGCTTGAAATATTCCTTAAAAACCAGATGCTTTTATTACCTGTGAGTCGCACTACTGTACAATTTAGTTACCAAAACTAATATACTGGCCATGTCAGATGAGAGCGATGGGGAAGCCTCACTGGCAGAATCAGGGTCAGTATACGAACCGGATGACGGCAGCGGCTTCCTGACAGATAGCTCCGACGACAGATGGGTCCCTGTTAGACCCAGGCGTACCCGACCCCATTCTGGAGTTGAGATGCAGGAATCGCAGGGTGCTTGTATGGAGCAGAGTGTCGGTACTTTGGCTGCTGATCCTTCTGGTGACCTGACAAGCACCAGCAGCCTAGTACACCCTGGACCTAGTACAACCAGCACTGCAGTAACACTTGGTGACGTGGCGAGTCCCATAAGTGCAGTAGAAGCTGGTGCGGTGGCTAGCACGAGTAGTGGCCCGCAGCCACCACGTGTTCGAAGAGGAAGGTGCAGAGGAAGGAACTGCAAACCGGAAACGACACAGCGAGGAGAGCTGAGAGCTGTGTGTGTGTGTGTAGAGGAGGAAGAGGAGCCGCACGTGCGGAGGAGAGCGGGGGAAGCCGCACTAGGAAGCCGGGGGCAGGAGGCAGGAGCTCGGAGCCTCGGACCAGGGAACCAGTGCGGGGGACAGCCGGGGACAGGAGACAGGAGCTCGGAGCCTCGGACCAGGGAACCAGTGCGGGGGACAGAGCAGCAGCAGCGGCGGAGACAAGGACCGGGACCAGACTGAGACCGAGGGACGTAAGTTGGAAACAATCTGATCTGATCTCCTGGTGGGGGGGTGGGCTGGTGGGGGGGACTACAAGTACAAACTACATACAAGTACAAACACTACAAGCAATACAGGTTACTAAGGGGCTACTATAGACTGAGAGGTGCTCTGCGACTGACCAACGGTGGTGAGCATCTTTGCGACTGGTGAGCATCTTTGCCACTGGTGAGCATCTTTGCCACTGGTGAGCATCTTTGCCACTGGTGAGCATCTTGCGACTGGCGAGTATCTTGCGACTGGCGAGTATCTTTGCGTCTGTTGAGTATCTTAGCGACTGGTGAGGACCCCAGGTTTAGTACCAGGGGAGACAGAGGTAGTGTAGGTAAGGAAGAGCAGGTCGTTAATATTATCCCCATAGAGTAGTGGGTAATAACGTCCGACAGGAATGCGGATGCCACTCAGTGCACTTCTTGCTGCATGTATGCGTTCCTTGATGAACCAATCGAGTGCGAATACTGCTGTGCAAGATGTGAGCGTCTTGTTGCTCTGGTAGACCAGATCCTGGACCTACAGAACACAGTGGCAACACTGCGTGGCATCAACAACCTGGAAAGGAGCTTGGACATTACCCATCAGGCGCTGGCAGGGACCAGCATAGAGGAGGGAGGAATAGAGGAGACGCAAGCAGCAGAGCTACGCAGCTGGGTGACTGTTAGGAAGGGTAGAGGGATGAGAGCCAGGGAGGCCAATCCTGAGTTGGTACACCCTAACAAATTTGCCGAGTTGCAGGTTGAGGGGGATATCAACTCAGGGGTGGCAGAGCTGGAGCATGCACCCTCCCCCAGCTGCCAGGGGAGGGACGGCTCCAGGAAGAAGGGGGGCCGTAACTCAGGAAAGGTTAGAAAGGTTGTGGTAGTGGGCGACTCAATTATCAAGAGGACAGAGGGCAATCTGTAAAGAAGATCTCGTGAAGTTTGTTGTTTACCGGGCGCCCGCGTTCGGCATATCGCAGATCTGGCAGACAGATTGTTGTGCGGGGCTGGGGATGACCCAGCGGTCATGGTGCATGTGGGCACTAATGACAAAGTTAAAGGTAGGTGGAGGATCCTTAAGAACGATTTCAGGGACTTCGGTAATAGATTGAGGAAAAGGACCTCCAAGGTGGTTTTCTCTGAAATACTGCCTGTACCTCGAGCCACACAGGAGAGGCAGAAGGAGATTAGGGAACTTAACAAGTGGCTGAGGAACTGGTGTAGGAAGGAGGGGTTTGGGTTCCTGGAGAACTGGGCTGACTTCTCAGTCGGCTACCGGCTCTTTAGTAAGGATGGGCTGCACCTTAATGGGGACGGTACAGCTCTTTTGGGGAGAAAGATGGCCACCAAGTTGGAGGGGCTTTTAAACTAGGAGACGGGGGGGGGGGGAGGGCTCAGAAGTAGAGTCAGTCAGGAGGGAGCAGAGGACTGAAGGCAGCTGTAAGGTCAGCAGCAACAGTAGGTCAACAACGTCAATTGGCAGGTCTGTGCGGGAAAATCTCAGACCAAACAGGAATAAACATAACCGCCAATTGCGCTCAACTTCCGTAAAACTAAGAGGGGTATATGCTAATGCCAGGAGCCTAGCTAATAAAATGGATGAGTTGGAAATATTAGTACATGAGGAGGACATAGACCTTGTGGGAATAACAAGAGACTTGGTTCGACCCCTCACATGACTGGCTGGCCAATATCCAAGGGTATTCGGTGTACCGGAAGGACAGGGTAGGAAAAAGAGGGGGAGGGGTATGTCTCTATGTCAAGAACAATATAAAGGTGATAGAAAGGAGTGACATTACGGAAGGGATGAGTATGGAGTTAGAATCTTCCATAGGGAAGGAGAAAAGGGGAAAGTAATTGTGGGGGTTTGCTATAGGCCACCTCACCAAGGGGAGGAGGTAGAGCTGGAATTCTTAGCACTAATGAGTAAAGTGGCAAAATTGGGATCAGTCATCATATTAGGGGACTTCAATTATCCCGACATTGACTGGGATGAGGGGACTACACACTCACAGAAGGCCCGCCTATTCACGGAAACCTTACTGGATAATTACATGTCACAGTTGGTGGACTCTCCGACGAGAGAAAACGCAGTCCTGGATCTATTGATCACTAATGACCCAGACATAATCTCGGAGGTAGGAGTCCAGGACAACCTGGGCTCTAGCTTTCACAGGATGATCACATTTAGTATAAATAACAATATAACAAGGCAAGTGGGGAACATAAGAACCCTTAACTTCAGAAGGGCAAACTTTCCAAAATTGTACTCATTGATGGAAAGGGTAAACTGGGACCAAACCCTGGGATCCCTGACCACAGAGGAAAAATGGGAATGCTTTAGGAACATATTAGGCAAAGGCATCTTGCAGTGCATTCCTATGGGAAATAAATTTAGAAGAGACAAAGCCAAACCTGGCTGGCTAAACCGTAGCGTCAAAAAACTTCAGAGGGCACAGTATCAGCTTTCGAGCAATACAAGGAGGCAAATAAGAAAAGTAAACACGAAATCAAGATGGCTAAAATAGACTTTGAGAGACAAATAGCGGAGGATAGTGAAAAAACCCAAGGAAATTCTTTAAATATATCAACAGCAAAAAAACTAGGGCAGAGCATATTGCACACATAATTAGCGATGATACACAGGACTTGCCACTATGGCTAACAGAGGGTGAAATCAGGGAAAGGCTGGATAAACTTAACACAAACAAATCACCAGGCCCGGATGGTGTACATCCGAGAGTACTCAAGGAACTTGAGTTATAAAGTTATATCCAGACCACTGTTCCTGATCTTTGCTGACAGTATTAGGACAGGAGATGTACCAGGGGATTGGAAGAAAGCTAACGTGATTCCGATATTCAAAAAGGGCCAGAGGCATATCCCGGGAAATTATAGGCCTGTCAGTTTGACATCAATAGTATGTAAACTTCTGGAGGGTATGATAAGAGACTATATCGTAGAGTTTGCTAAAGACAACATCATCAGCAGTAATCAGCACGGGTTTACAAATGGGCGTTCTTGTCAAACCAATCTCTTAACATTCTACGAGGAGGTGAGCTGTGAGCTAGATAGGGGGAGACCAGTGGATGTGGTGTACTTGGATTTCGCTAAGGCGTTTGATACAGTTCCTCACAAGCGCTTAATTTATAAAATAAGGTCTGCAGGTATCGACAGCAGGGTTTGCTCTTGGATACGGAATTGGCTTAAAGGGCGTGTCCAAAGGGTGGTAATAAACAGCGCATACTCAGACTGGTCTGAGGTTGTAAGCGGGGTGCCCCAGGGCTCAGTCCTGGGACCAACCTTGTTCAATTTATTCATAAACAACATTGAGGACGGGATCAGTAGTGCGTTATCAGTTTTTGCAGATGACACAAAATTGGCCAGGGCAATAACTGCACAGCATGAAGCAGATATCCTACAGAATGACCTGGACAAAATTACAGAGTGGGCAACGACATGGCAAATGAGGTTTAACGTGGAGAAGTGTAAGGTTTTGCACTTGGGGACTAAAAACATAAAAACACAATACACGTTAGGAGGGGAACCCTTGGGGGAATCAAAAATGGAGAAAGATCTGGGAGTCTTGGTTGATGATAGATTAGGCAACAGCATGCAATGTCAAGCGGCAGCTGCCAAAGCCAGCAGAATATTAGCATGCATAAAGAAAGGGATGTATTCCAGAGATAAGACTATAATCCTTCCACTTAAAACTCTGGTCCGACCGCATCTGGAGTATTCTGTCCAGTTCTGGTCGCCAGTCCTCAGGAGGGATGTGTTGGAGCTGGAGAGAGTCCAGAGAAGGGCAACTAAACTAATTAGGGGATTGGAGGACCTTGACTATGAAGAGCGTCTACAATCGCTCGATTTATTCTCCCTGGAGAAGAGACGTCTGAGGGGGGACATGATAGCAATTTATAAATATCTTAATGGGGATCCCAGCTTAGAAAAAAAGCTGTTCATTCGAAGGGATTGCATGAGGACTCGAGGGCATACATTGCGATTAGAGGAGAAGCGTTTTAACCTCAGGCAACGTGGGGGGTTCTTTACTGTTAGGGCTACAAGATTGTGGAATTCTCTACCACAAGAGGTGGTTTCTGCGGGTAGTATGGTGGCTTTCAAAAGACTATTAGACTTACATCTCAAGGATCAGAACATTCAGGGGTATGTGGGATGATTACAGCCACACACACCTACACAGGTTGAACTGGATGGACTATTGTCTTTATTCAACCTCACCTACTATGTAACTATGAAGACAGGCCCGTAGAGCTCATAGTGCCCTCCCTGATGCGCTGGCATATCCCAATTGGAAACCCACTGATTCTACAGCGCCAGTACTTCCCCCATCAACTGCCCAACCTGAAATCCACGTGGAGATAGCTGGTTTTACGCCCCTGAACTTTTTTGAGCTGTTCTTTAGGGAAGATCTTTTCAGATCTATTGTGAATCAAATTTATATGCACAACAATTTAACGTCGCCAACCCAAATTCGCCCCTTGCCAGACCATTCGGCTGGAAATCAAAAACGGTTTCCGATTTTAAAATCTTTCTGGGCCTTTCCCTCAACATGGGCATAACCAAACAAGAGTGAATTGCGGCTATATTGGTCCACTAGCCCACTTCACCATATGCGCATATACTCTACCTCCATGTCCAGGGCGAGATACGAGCAGATTCTGCGATTTTTGCATTTCAGCGACAATGAAATCTGTCGTCCTCCGGGAGACCCTGCATATGATCGGCTCCACAAAATTCGGCTCGTCATAGACCACTTCAATCAGCGGTTTGCAGCCTTGTTCATCCCCGAACAAGTTGTCTGCGTTGACGAGTCCCTCATTAAATTTACTGGCCACCTTGCTATGAAACAGTACCTCCCCAGCAAGCGTGCCAAGTACGGGGTCAAGCTGTATAAACTGTGCGACAGGGCAACAGGTTATACAGTTAGTTTCCGGGTTTATGAGGGAATAGATAGCTGTGTGGAGCCCCCCAACTGCCCAGACTACATAGGGAGCAGCGGCAAGATAGTTTGGGACTTGGTGTCACCCTTATCCGGAAAGGGGTACCATTTGTACGTGGACAACTTTTACACAAGCGTGCCACTATTTAGTCACCTGCTCAAATTACAAATTGGCGCATGTGGCACCGTGCAACCTAATCGCCGGGGCTTTCCCCAACGGCTTGTAGATTCCTGTCTTAGTCGGGGGGGCGAGAGCTTGCTTGAAAATGGACAAATTGCTTGCGGTGAAGTGGAGGGATACACGGGATGTGCTCCCTTCGCGCAGACACGAAGATCCAAATTCCTACAGCAACTGGCATTATGGAGAGACCCCTCTGTGTCCACGAGTATAACCTTAATATGGGAGGGGTGGACCTTAATGACCGGCTTTTAGCACCGTATTTAGTTGCCCGTAAAGCCAGACGCTGGTACAAAAAAGTGTCTATTAATTCCAATTGGCTATGCTGAACGCCTTTGTCCTATACAGGGCGTCAGGACGCACCGGATCCTTCCGAGAATTCCAGGAAGAGATCATCCTTGCCTACCTGTACCCAGGAGGCATGCCTGCCCAACTTCCCCTTCCAGATGCAGTATGCCGGCTGCATGAGAGACATTTTCCACATATCCTCCCGCGTACCCCTACCCAAACCTACCCCCAAAGAAGAGGTCGTGTCTGTAGCAGGCGCGGATTTAGGCGTGACACCCGCTATTATTGTCCCAGATGTCCTGACCAACCTGGTCTCTGCATCGGGGAATGTTTCGAGCGCTACCATACACTAGAAGAGTATTAGTGTAGGGTACAGCATCACACAGTGTAGGGCACACAAACACAGGGTCTCGAAAGATGTTCGATGGCTATCGACATTTTGAGACACCCAAGCTGGAAAATTGCAGTACACAGAAAAAAAAAGTGTTCCTAAAAAAAAATACAAAAACAGTTGTCATTTTTTATGTTCTTCTACTCTTCCTACTGTACTTTTACTGTACTTTGTTTTTCATTCTTTTGTTAACCTGTTTCTCCTGCAGGTAATCGTCGGCTGCCACATTGATTTTATATATTCTGACACAAACAGCGTTTGCATTCAGCATATATGAATACCTTTGCTGGCAGCAGCTGTGGTGATTATCTGATTTCAGAACTGCAGTTAAAATCGGATTTTTGTAAGATCTTACCGTAAAATCCTTTTCTCTTAGCTCATTGACAGACGTAGTCTTCTTGATTCACAAGAACTGGGTTATGTTGTCTCCGCAGGAGCAGGACTAGGCAGAAAGAAAAAACGTTCTGGCTCCACCTTAGGGGCTTTCCCTGAGGGTATATCCTCCCTCTCTCTGCTACAAGGCATCAGTTCTGTCACAAAGCAGCAACAGAGAATTTAACCCAACCCAACTCAATGATAGAGGGGCGGGTACTACGTCTGTCAATGAGCTAAGAGAAAAGGATTTTACGGTAAGATCTTAAAAAAATCCGATTTTCTCTGTCGCTCATTGACAGACGTAGTCTTCTTGATTCACAAGAACTGGGACATCCAGAAGCAGTGCCACAAATGAGGGGTGGGATTGACCGAAATCAAAATCCAATCTAGAAGGCCCAACCAGTGCCAAACTAGAAGTTTTAAAGGCTCATTATAAACAAAGAATGAGACTCAAATGAAAATTTCCAACGGAAAAACACCCTCGAGGCAGACCACTGGTCTCCTCAAATGGCGGCCTGCAAAACCTTGCGGCCAAACAAGGCATCAGACGATGCCATTACATCAACTTTATAATGTTTTGTAAAGGTATGCACCGACGACCAGGTAGCCGCCTTGCACACCTGGACCACTGACGCCTGATGGCGAAAGGCCCATGACGCACTAAGTGCCCGAGTGGAGTGCGCCTTAACAGGGAACGGGGGCTCCCGACCCTTAATAGAATAAGCCTGTACCACCGTCTGTTTGATCCATTTGGAAATAGTCGCGGCAGATGCAGGCAACCCCTTTTTGGGTCCATCCGGGATCACTAAAAGTGAATCCGTCTTGCGAAACGAGTCTGTCGTTTTCAAGTATACCCTGATCGCCCGGACCACATCCAAGGAGTGTAAAGCAAACTCCCGAGGATGACTGGGCTTAGGACACAGGGAAGGTAATACAATTTCTTCATTCAGATGAAATTCTGAAACCACTTTTGGTAGGAAGGATGGATTCGGACGAAGAACCACCTTATCTCTATGAACCACCAGATATGGGGAACGACAAGATAAAGCGGCCAGTTCTGACACCCTGCGTGCAGAAGTGATAGCCACCAAGAAGGCCACCTTCTGGGACAACGTAGGTAGAGGAATCTCCCTAATATCTTCAAAGGGAGGTTTCTGAAGAACCGACAATACTAAATTAAGATCCCAGGGTGGTAACGGCGCGCGCACTGGCGGAGCCAGATGTCGCACCCCCTGGATAAAATTCCGCACCAAGGAATGAGTAGCCAAAGGCTGAGACCTGACCCTTGATAGTGCTCAAGGCCAGTTTCTGCTCAACCCCTTGTTGCAGAAAAGCTAATATTCGACTAACCGAATAAGACCGTGGACGGAACCCCAGAGGTTCACACCATGCAATGTAGGACTTCCATGTACGATGATAAATCTTTCTGGAAGTCGCTTTCCTTGCTTTAACTAGAGTAGGAATAACTGAAGCTGACAATCCCTTGTCCTTCAGCACCTGGGTCTCAATAGCCAGGCCGTTAAAGCCAGCGATCGTAAAGCAGGATGGAAGATCGGTCCCTGAGACAGTAGGTCCTCCCTAAGAGGAAGTCTCCACGGGACGTCCGCCACCAGTCTGACCACGTCGGCGTACCAAGCTCGGCGAGGCCAGTCCGGAGCTACCAGGATTACTGGAATTCCTTCCTCCTCTATCCTGCGAAGAAGTCTTGGCAGTAACCCGAGAGGAGGGAAGGCATACATTAGCTGGTATTGCCCCCACGGGGCGATCAGTGCGTCTGCGGTCTCTGCTAGAGGATCGCGGGAGTGAGCCACGAATCTCTGTACTTTCCTGTTGAATCGTGATGCCAACAGATCCACATCCGGGGTGCCCCACCGTAGGCACAACTGGTGGAAAATTTCTGGATGGAGGGACCATTCCCCCTGATCCAGAGTCTGACGGCTGAGATAATCTGCCTGCCAATTCTCCACCCCCAGAATGAACACCGCAGAGATAGCTGGAACAAATCGTTCCGCCCAGCGAAGAATGCAAGCCACTTCTTTGGCCGCTCGGACACTCTTGGTGCCCCCCTGGTGATTGACATAAGCCACGGCCGTGGCGTTGTCCGACTGGTTCCGAACCGGGCTGCCCTGGAGCTGCTCGGTCCAGTGAATCAGACAAAGTCTGATCGCTCTCAGTTCCAATACATTTATCGGCAACCTGGATTCTTCCAGGGACCAAAGTCCCTGGACAGATAACTGACCGAGAATTCCTCCCCATCCGGATAGACTGGCATCCGTGGTCACTATCGTCCAATATATTGGCAGAAATGACTTTCCCTGGCTGAGCATCGGAGACCGAAGCCACCAGACCAGAGACTCTCTGGTCTGTTTGCTCAATCGGATCCGATTGTCCAGGGATTCCGGATTCCGATTCCATCTGAGAAGAATCTCTTGCTGAAGAATTTGGGTATGGGACTGGGCAAATGGGACTGCTTCGAAGGAAGCCACCATCAACCCCCGAACCCTCATGCAAGTTCGAAGAGAAGACCAGCTGTTGGATAGTAACAACTGGACTGCTGATTGAATCTTCCGGAGTTTCCCTACCGGAAGGAAAACTCTTGACCTGACTGTGTCTAGAATTAGACCCAGATATTCGAGCCTCTGGGTGGGAACCAGAAATGACTTTTGCTGGTTCACCAGCCACCCGAATTCCTGTAAAGAAATTATAGTAATTTCTATGTTTTGTAGCAGGGTCTGAGGAGACTCTGCATGAAGCAGGAGATAGTCTAGGTAACCTAGAATCGATATGCCTCTTTGGCGCAGTAGTGCCAACATTGGGGCCAATACCTTCGTGAAGACCCGAGGAGCCGTGGCGAGACCGAAAGGTAACGCCCCAAACTGATAGTGGTTCTCTTCTACGGAAAAGCGTAGAAACCGCTGATGTCCTGCGAAAATGGGAATGTGAAGATAGGCGTCCTTGATGTCTATGGACGCTAGGACATCCCCTGGATGCAGGAAGGCTGCTACTGTGCGAATGGATTCCATCTTGAATTTCCTTATGTTGAGAAAGGAATTGAGTGCCCTTAAGTCCAGAATTGGACACACTTTGCCCTCTTTCCTGGGTATTGTAAATAGGTTTGAATAAAACCCTTGAAAACGTTCTGTCCAAGGAACGTGGACTACCACTCGTCGTAGTAAATCCGTAACTGCTCTCCGCAGATCTTCTAAACGATCCGGGGATAGTCGGATATTCGAAGGGAAGAATCGCGCCGGTGGGAGAGATCGAAACTCGATCTTGTACCCTGACCTTATGACTTCGCAAACCCACTTGTCCGGGATTCTGGAAAGCCATGGATCCGGGAACCGGCGAAGACGTCCCCCCACCCCAGTTATGGGTGGGGGCGCACCTTCAGGCTTTGGACGATTTATCTTCAGGTCTGGAGGGGGCGGGCTTTTGCTTGCCCGACCAACGTCCCCTGAAGCCTCCTGAAGGAGCTTTGGAGGACTTAATTTTTTCACCCGCGGGACGAAAAAAATTTTTGTGAGCCGAGAAAGAAGGCCCTCGTCTTTGACTAGTTCCTTTACCCTTAACATTTTGCGGTAAAAAGGTGCTCTTTCCACCCGTGAGATCCTTAATGATCTCATCCAAGTTGGCTCCAAATAGACGCTCTCCTAAAAAGGGGATATTAGCCAATGCTTTTTTGGAACCTTGGTCGGCTAACCAACCTTTTAGCCACAGTGTACGCCTGAGAACCACTGCTGAAACTGATGCTCGTGCCAATAATGGAGTGGCGTCTAACGCCGCATCACACACAAACTGTAACCCCTGTATCATTTGTTCCAACAAATCTGATACCGCCTGAGGGACCTCTTCTAAGTCCCGGCGTAACCACTTTGTCCATTCAGTTACAGTCTGCGAAACCAGACCAATAGCAATTATTGGTCTGAAAGCTGATCCAATCAAGGAAAACATGGTGCGAGACATAGCTTCTATCTTGCGATCCACTGGATCTTTAAAAGACGGAGCGTCTTCTAAAGGAATAATCGTGGCTTTATTCAATCTAGCAATTGGTGAATCCACCACAGGTGGTTCTGTCCATTTCTTAATGAGGGTTTCCTCAAACGGATAACGCCTGTTAATGCGTTTAGAAATAGCAGAGGTGCGTTTTGGCAGACTCCATTCTTCTTTGATTGGATTGCCAAAACATTTGGGCAATGGAAAAACCTTTGCCACTTTGATGCGTTTTTTAGTCCCAAAAGGGATTTCAGTTTCAGCTATTTCTGAAGGAATACCCTGTAATCTTAAGGTTTCTTGAACAGATACAACGAGTGCGTTTACCAACGCTTCCTCTCGGGCTATGGCTGATGCCGAAACATCCTCCTCACTGTCTGAAGAGACAGTACCCGAGACACCAATCCCAGATGAAGTACCTGCAACTGCAGAAATAGGCTCAGATTCTGAATCCGAAGTTTCAGATAATAAGGGGTTAGGCGGGGGTCGCTTTCTTGCGCCCTGTCCCTGACAAGCCACTTCCACCCGGGACACAAAAGTTTCCATAATAGCTGACAATGATTCAACCATCAGTGGGGTGCTGGAGGATCCTGCAGACACCTCGAGGGGATCCGGTGGAGATACATGAGTGGCAGGGTCCATGTTAATTCAGGACACCTCTGCCAGAAAAAAAAAAATTTTTTTTTTTTTTTTAAATAAAATAAAAAAATACCGAACCGACAGGCACCCTCTCTTCACAATACCCTCTCCACCGGGGTGGGGGGTTGTGGACCACTCCGGACGCCTCGACTCTCTGGTTCCTGGCGTCCAAGCGAGACTTTTAACTCGCAAGGTCAGTCCCTCCAATGGGACTCCGTCGCGGCCGACCCAGCGCGGAGCTCTGGTCTGCACGCGCTCGTAGGCAGAAACCGGGGTGACCACTGGATCTCAACATCCAGCCCGTCGCCCGGCCCCGCATACTTACTTGAATGTGTCGCGGCCGACCAAGCGCAATGCAATGGTCTGCGCGCACTCATAAAGCGGCTGGGGTGACCACTAGTGTCGCCCAGTCCGGCGTATTTGCTTGAAGATCTCACAGGAAAAAACACTGGAGAAAACTACCTAAAAAATATTTTTTCTAAAGAAAAAATCTTGCCAGGACCAAAAAGATCCCAGCAAGGAACTTAGGTCCTTACTCCTGACTAGACAGAAAAAAACTGATGCCTTGTAGCAGAGAGAGGGAGGATATACCCTCAGGGACTGCCCCTAAGGTGTAGCCAGAACGTTTTTTCTTTCTGCCTAGTCCTGCTCCTGCGGAGACAACATAACCCAGTTCTTGTGAATCAAGAAGACTACGTCTGTCAATGAGCGACAGAGAAAATACTATTTGGGTATACGTGGAATATTGTTGTTTATACCCGTCATTAAATTCAGTGGGTGGATGTTTGGGGGGTTAATGATGGGTAATACTACACAATATTCCTGTGCCGATTTCTGATAGGTTCTCTTTTTTCGTTCAGCCCACAGGCTGCATGAAAAAAAAAAAAAAAAAAAAAAAAAAACCTACACTATATGTCAAACAAGGACCATCAATGTACTGGTACATTGCTGGACTTTGAGTTGTTATACCAGGATGATGCCTGCAGATTTAGGCATCATCTTGGTATAGTTTTTTACAGCCAGGGGCCGGCTTACATGTAAAAGCAATCCTAGCGGATAATTGGCCGCTAGACTGCTTTTACATGCAGTGAGAGTGGACTCCCCTTCTCCTTCCGTGGTTTTTCTCGGGCTCTCCTGTCCCACCGGTTAACCCGAGAGTGCAGCCGGTGGTTCAATTGTCTAACCATAGAGCTAATTGGAGATGAGAATGGCTCCAATAATCTCTATGGCCTAAGGAAGCTACGAGCATTTCATGACTTCTGTTTCGCCAGAAATAAACAGGGCCATTGGGAAATCGGGAAAGTATTTTACCACACCAATTTTGGTGTGGTCAGATGCGTAAAGGTCAGAGGAGAGATCTAGAGTCTAAAAGACCCCAATTTTTTTTAAAAAAAAGAGTACCTGTCACTACAGATTGCTATCATAGGGGATATTTAAATTCACTTTGATAGCAATAAAAATGATTTAAAAAAAAAAATTAAAGGAAAGGTGTCAAAACAACAAAGCAAAAAAAAAAAATCAAGCCCCCCCTGTCCCCCCGTGCTTGCGCGCAATGGCGCACGCAAGCGTTGGTCTAGTATCATACGTAAACCGCAATTGCAGCAAGTATGTGAGGTACAGGCATACCCCACTTTTAAGTACACAATGGGACCAGAGCATGTATGTAAAACGAAAATGTACTTAAAGTGAAGCAATACCTTTTTTCACTTCTCAATGCATGCAAATACACTAGCTCCATAGGAAATATTGGTCAGCTTGATATGGCACTGCTCCCAAACCATAAGTGACAAGAACATCAAGCTTGGGGAGCATGTTAAGAGGATCCAGGACTATGACCTGGTAGATTACAAATAGGATATGTTGTAGTCCTGGGTCCCCTCTCGGTGCTTCCTAAGTTTGGTATCCCTGTCACTTTTGGTTTGGGAGCAGTGCCATGTCAAGCTGGCCAAGATTTCCCATAGACGCCAATGTTAAAAACTGGGAGTAGTGCCATGCCAAGTTGATCAGGCTGTGTCTGTACTCGCGAGTGTACGTAAAGTGAGTGTACTTAAAACGGGGTATGCCTGTATTGCTGCGAACGCTAGGTCGAGTGCAGTAATTCTTGCAGTAGACCTCCTCTGTAAGTCTAAAGTGGTAACCTGTAAAGACTTTTAAAGGCTTTTAAAAATGTACGTAGTTTGTTGCTGCACCCCTAAATGACCCCTTTTTGAAAAGTAGACACCCAAAGCTATTTGCTGAGAGGAATATTGAGTCCATGGAGTATTTTATATTTTGCCTTAAGTTTCGGGAAGATGACAATTTGTTTTTTTTTTTTTTTTACAGAAAGTTGTCACTAAATGATATATTGCTCACCCATGCCATGGAAATATGTGACATGACACCCCAAAATACATTGTTGCTTCTCCTGAGTACAGGGATACCACATGTGTGAGACTTTTTGGGAGCCTAGCTGTGTACAGGACCCCGAAAAACAATTCCCAGCTTCAAGTTTTCTAATGGCGTAAATTGCTTATTTTACCTCTGCACTACCTATCACAGTTTCAGAGGCCCTGAAACTTCAAGATAGCACAAACCCCCCCCCCAAATGACCCCATTTTGCAAAGTAGACACTCTAAGCTATTTGCTTAGAGGCATGGTGAGTCCATGGAATATTTTATATTTTGCCACAAGTTTCAGGAAAATTATTATTTCTTTTTTTTTGTTGTTTTTTTACACAAAGTTGTCAGTAAATGATATAATTCTCACACATGCCATGGGTATATGTGAAATGACACCCCAAAATACATTCTGCTGCTTCTCCTGAGTACAGGGATACCCCATGTTTGAGACTTTTTGGCAGTCTAGCCGCGTACAGGACCCGGAAAAACAATCCGCACCTTCTGGCTTTCTAAGGGCGTAAATTGTTGATCTCACTCCTTACTACCTATTACACTTTTGAAGTCCATGAAATGCCAAGATGGCAACCCCCCCCAATGACCCCATTTTGCAAAGTAGACACTCCAATCTATTTGCTGAGAGGCATGGTGAGTATTTTGCAGCTCTCTTTTTTTGCAAAATGAAGAAAAAACAGGAAAATGCATTTTTTTTCCTTTTTTCAATTTCCAAAACTTTGTGACAAAGTGAGATCTGCCAAATACTCAACATGCCTCTCTGCAAATAGCTTAGGGCGTCTACTCGTCTACTTTCCGAAAAGGGGTCATTTGGGGGGGGGGGTTGTGCTGTCTTGGCATTTCATGGCCTCCGAAACTGTGATAGGTAGTCAGGAGTGAAATCAACAATTTACGCCCTTGGAAAGCCTGAAAGTGGGGATTGGTTTTCGGCGTTCCTTACTCGGCTAGACTGCTAAAAAGTCTCACACATGGGGTATCCCTGTACTCAGGAGAAGCAGCGGAATCTATTTTGGGGTGTCATTGCACATATACCCATGGAATGTGTGAGCAATATATTTCATTTACTGACAACTTTGTGTTAAAAAAAAAAAAAAAAACGGATTTTTTGTAAAATCTTACCTGTAAAATTTTTTTTCTCTGAGTCCTCCGACAGTCGCCGCCGCCTCTAAGTCATCACTGTTGGGTATTGACTTCCGCTCCGCAGGAGTAGCTAGGCATATAGACTTAGTCAAAAGACAAAAGGCATTAGCATATACACACCCATGGGGGCTGTCCCATCTGGTCAATACCCCCCTGCAGTGACCACTCCCAACTCAGTTTGGTAGCATAGCAGTAGGTAACAAGAACCCCAGAGAAAGGAATTTTACAGGTAAGATTTTACAAAAATTCAGTTTTCTCTTACGTCCTCCGACAGTCGCCGCCACCTCTAAGTCATCACTGTTGGGATGTCCCAAAGCAGTATAGACATGAGGGGTGGGAGACGCAACCGTAGAAAAGGCAACGCAGTACCCACAGAGAAAGGAATCTTACATGCACCGTAAGAGAACCAACTGGGCAACAGAAAAAAACAATGCTCAACAGGAGAAACAGCCAAGGAAAGCAAATGCCAACAGCCAGGGACCCAGAAAAAAACACAAGGGTCCATCATGGCACTGCCGCACTGAGAACCTTGCGGCCAAAGGAAGCATCAGCTGATGCCAGAACGTCTATTTTGTAGAATTTGGAAAAAGTGTGCATCATAGTTACATAGTTAGTGAGGTTGAAAAAAGACATCAGTCCATCCAGTTCAACCTATGATGCGTGTGTGTGTGTTTGCTTTTAACCGTACATTGTATACCCCTGTATGTTGTGGTCTTTAAGGTGTCCATCTAATAGTTTTTTGAAACTATCAATGCTCCCTGCTGATACGACTGCTTGTGGAAGAGAATTCCACATCCTTACCGTTCTTACAGTGAAGAACCCCTTACGCACTTTAAGGTTGAACCGCCTTTCCTCAAGTTTTAGTGAGTGGCCACGTGTCTTATTGTTATCTCCTTTCTCTGAATAGTTTGTTCCTTATGCTCGGGTCACCAGTACAGTATTTGTACATTGATATCATATCCCCCCTCAATCGTCTTTTCTCCAGAGAGAAAAGGTTCAGTGCTTGTAGTCTTTCCTCATAGCGGATGTCCTCCATTCCCCTAATTATTTTTGTTGCCCTTCTCTGGACTTTCTCCAATTCCAGCACATCCTTCCTGAGGACCGGTGCCCAGAACTGGACAGCATACTCCAGATGTGGCCGGACCAGAGTCTTGTAGAGTGGGAGAATAATCTCTTTATTTCTGGAGTGAATCCCCTTTTTTATACATCCCAGTATTCTGTTGGCTTTGCTTGCGGCGGCTTGGCATTGCATGCCACTGCCAAGCTTGTTGTCTACCAGTACCCCCAAGTCCTTTTCCATCCTAGACTCACCCAGAGGTTCCCCCCCCCCCCTAGTGAGTAGCTTGCTTTCTGGTTTCTGGCCCCCAAGTGCATTACTTTACATTTATCAACATTAAACCTCATCTGCCATGTAGTTGCCCACCCCGTTATTTTGTTCAGGTCTGCTTGCAAGGTTTCCACATCTTGCATAGAAGATATTGGCATGCCTAGTTTAGTATCATCTGCAAATACTGAGATTGTACTAGATATCCCCTCCTCTAGATCATTTATGAACAAATTAAACAGGATTGGTCCCAGGACAGAACCCTGGGGGACCCCACTTTCCACACCCGCCCAATCCGAGTACTCCCCATTAATCACCACCCTCTGTACTCTCCCCTGGAGCCAGTTCTCTATCCAGGTACTCACCTTATGATCCATACCTACCTTCCTTAGTTTGAACAGTAATCGTTTGTGGGGAACGGTGTCAAAGGCCTTTGCAAAGTCCAGATATACCACATCCACAGGCATGGACGTGTGCATCGACGACCAAGTCGCAGCCTTGCACACCTGGGCCACGAGGCCCTATGCCAATAGGCCCAGGACGCACTCACAGATCTGGTAGAGTGTGCCTTAACAGGGAAGGGTGGAACCCGATCCTTCAAGGGGTAAGCCTGTTCAATGGTCTGTCTGATCCATTTGGCAATAGTCACTGCGGATGCAGCCATGCCCTTCCGAGGTCCCTCAGGAAGGACAAAGAGGGAATCCGTTTTACGAAAAGATTCCGTAGACGACAGGTAAACCCTGATCGCCCTGACAACATCCAAGGAGTGCAGAGCAACCTCCTTAGGATGCTTAGGCTTCGTACAAAGCGAAGGCAGGACAATGTCCTCATTCATGTGGAACTCAGGACCACCTTAGGAAGAAAGGAGGGATGCGGACGCAAAACCACCTTATCCCGGTGAATCACCAAGTACGGAGAACGGCAAGATAACGCTGCCAGTTCTGACACCCTGCGAGTCGAAGTGATCGCCACTAAAAAGGTAACCTTCTTAGACAGCAGAGGCAACGATATTTCCCGAATGTTTCCAAAGGGAGCACGCTGTAAGACGGACAGAACCAAGTTCAAGTCCCATGGAGGTAAGGGCTCCTTCCTGGGAGGAGCCAAATGTCGCACACCTTGAATGAAGGTGCGAACCAGGAAATGAGACGCCACAAGGCGTTGAAAAAGAATAGCCAGTGCGGACACCTGGCCTTTGATCGTGGCCAGCGCCAGGCGCTGGTCCACTCCAGACTGAAGGAAGGCCAACACTCTTGACACCGAGTACAAGCAAGGGGAGAACCCCCTGGACTCACACCAGGCGAAATAGGCCTTCCAGGTACGGTAATAGATTTTACCAGAGGAGGTTTTTCTAGCCTTGACAAGGGTAGGGATGACCTCAGAGGAGAGACCCCTGCCCTTCAGGACTTGGGTCTCAACAGCCAGGCCGTTAAAGCCAGCGACTGTAAAGCAGAATGGAAGATCGGACCCTGAGACAGGAGATCTTCCCGCAGAGGCAGACGCCACGGAGGCGCCACTGCCAGGTGAACAACGTCGGTGTACCAGGACCGGCGTGGCCAGTCCGGAGCCACCAGAATCACCAGGTGCGGTTCCGAGACCAACCTGCGGAGGAACATAGATAGTAACTGAATCGGAGGAAAGGCATACATCAGACGATACTGATGCCAAGGGGCTACCAACGCATCCGAGGCGTCTGCCAACGGATCGCGCGTTCTTGCCACGAACCTTTCCACCTTTTGATTTAGCCGGATCCACGTCCGGGGATCCCCACCTCTCACACAGCATTTTGAAGACCTCCGGGTGTAGGGACCATTCCCCCTGGTCCAGCGTCTGGCGGCTCAGATAGTCAGCCTGCCAATTCTCCACACCCGGAATGTGAACGGCCGAGATTGTCGGGACATGAGCCTCGGCCCAAGACAGAATGTCGGTCACCTCCCGGGCCGCCCGAGCACTCCTGGTGCCCCCTTGGTGGTTGATGTAAGCCACCGCGGTAGCATTGTCAGTCTGTACCCGGACAGGATGGCCCCGAAGACGGTCCGACCACTGGAAGAGACAGTTTTATCGCTCGCAATTCCAGCACATTTATCGGGAGGGAGGACTCTTCCTCCGACCAAGTGCCCTGGGCAGACAGGTTGCCCAGGACTCCACCCCAGCCCGACAGGCTGGCATCCGTGGTAATCACCGTCCACACCAACGGACGGAAGGACTTGCCTTCCGCCACCGACGGGGACTGGAGTCACCACAGAAGAGCCAATTTGGTCTGACGACTCAAGGAGACACACAGATCCAGAGACTGAGGCAGTCTGTCCCACCTGTCCAGGATCTCCGCTTGGAGAGCCCGCGTGTGAAACTGAGCAAAGGGTATCGCCTCGAAGGCCGAAACCATCAACCCCAGGCCCCGCATACAGGCCCTGAGTGACGAGGACGGGCTGTCCCTGAGGGACCTGATCTCGTCCCGCAAAGTCGGGAGCTTGTCCTCCGGCAAGAACACCTCAGCAGAGTCCAGAATCATTCCCAGGTAGGGAAGACGAAGCGATGGAGACAATGTCGATTTCTGAACGTTGATGGTCCATCCGAACTCCTGGAGCGTCTGTTCCGTAGTGGACAGATCGCGCACTAGGTCCTGGCTGGCACGTGATCTCAGAAGTAGATAGTCAAGGTAACCCAAGACCGCAATGCCCTGAGCCCTCAGCAGGCCCAGAACCGGCGCCAACACTTTGGTAAACACCCTTGGTGCCGAAGCGAGACCGAAAGGTAACGCCACAAACTGGTAGTGGCCCTCTGCGATAGCAAAACGAAGGTACCGTTGATGACCCTCGAAAATGGGGATGTGCAGGTACGCATCTTTTAGCTCTATCGAGGCCAGGAATTCTCCTGGACTCAAGGAGGCCACCACCGAACGGAGAGACTCCATACGGAATTTCCAAACACGCACGAAGCGGTTCAGCGCTTTCAGGTCCAGAATAGGACGCACTTTGCCCTCCTTTCTGGGCACAGTGAACAGATTTGAATAAAACCCCCGAAACCTGTCCCGATGAGGCACCAGGACAATCACTCCCTGAGCAAGAAGGTCCTGCACCGCTCGATGCAGGTCCTGCAGACGCCCTGGAGGAAAATGAAGATTTGAGGGAAAGAATCTGTCCGCCGGCCGGGAAAGGAATTCGATCTTGTATCCCGATCGAACGATTTCCAGAACCCACCTGTCCGATATCTGTAGCAGCCAAGGTTGGAGGAAACAGCGCAAACGTCCCCCCACCCCTGAAATGAGTGAGGGCGCCCCTTCAGGCAGAGGCGGATTGACCCGCAGAGCCGGCATTGCCGGACTTCTGCTTACCCGCCCAAGGCTTCTTCTGACTGCCCTGGGCCTTGAAGGGCTTGCCCTTGGATTGGTTCCAAAAGGCACGAAAGGACCCCTTATTGGATATAGGCGCAGAACCCCGCTTGCCTCGAAAGGACATGTTCTTCGGGTTCTGGGGCAGCATAGTGCTCTTGCCCCCTGTGACGCCTTTCACCAGGGTATCCAACGCCTCGCCAAAAAGGCGAGAGCCAGCATAGGGAAAATCAGCAACTGTTTTCCATGAGGACTGGTCGGCCGACCAGCTCTTCAGCCATATCAGTCGCCGGTTAAGCACCGCGACACTGGAGAGGCGAGCCACTAAAGGGGCCTCATTCAAGGCCGCATCACACAAATACATGACTCCTTGGTGGATCTGATCCACCATTTCCAGCCGGGCAGGCGGAACACCATCAGACATGAGATTGCTCCTGAGCATCTTAGTCCAATCAGCCACCGCTTGAGCCACCAAAACGGACGCGAAAAAGGGGTTTGAGCAATGAACCCACCACCGTGTAGGAATGGCGGGCTAGAGACTCCAACCGCCGATCCGTGAGATCCCGGAAAACCGGAGTATCCTCAGTAGGAACCAAGGTAGCCTTGTTTAACACGGCCACAGTGTGATCCACCTGTGGAGGCACACACCATCGTGATTCCGTAGCCGGCGCAAACGGATAAAGCAATTTGAACCGACTAGGTACCAGGAATGGACGTTTCAATGTGCTCCACATTTCATTAACAGTGTAATGAAATTCAGCTGGGCAGTGAAAAACCTGCGCCGACTTGCGGGTCCTGTGCGTCCCAAACGAGGACACAACGCACGGAGGACAGGGCTCATCCTCCAAATGTAGTGTTTCCTTGACAGAAACAATTAACTCATCCATGGTCGCCCGTTCTTCAGGCGACCCCGGGGAGGAGGTATCAACCCCCTCCACCTCAGCCTCCCCCTCAGACCCCGGGGGGTCCAAGGATGAGCGGGACCCTGAAAAGGGCACGCTCGCAGCAGCAGCCATATCACCATCTGAATCAGAGGAGAGAGACAATCTGGGCCTCTTTTTTGCAGCACGTTCAGACATCAGCATTTCCATATTAGCCACCTAGGTCGCCACCACAGCAGCCAAATCAGGTCTCAGCAGGGCCACAGGAGAACTGGGCGCCCCCACCAGAGCTGGGGGGAATTTGTTATCCTGAGAATCCATTGCTCAAGGTTACAGAAAAAAACAGTGCAATAAAATGTGTACTGCCCCTTTAAGATCGCTGCGGAATGCGCAGCCCACCGCTACAGCTACAGTGACAAAGACCCCCAAAAGGAGAAGAGAAAACTGAGCCAGAAGCGATCATACAGAGGAATATTGAGAGCGATAACCTGCAGAGCCCGCAGTGTTGCTACCGATGTCCGGCTGCAAAAGGAAAGGAAGTGCTGCTGAAGTAGGATGAACTATAGACTGCCAGACTTAGGGAAAATGGCTGCCCCATAGGAAAGCATTGGAGGCTACGCCAAAATGGCCGCCGAACATGCGGTCGGACCGATCATCCACCTCCCACAAAATGGCGACAGATGGCGCCAAACTAACATGCAGTATCGCCCACAGGGAAGCTATACATGCCTGCCCATATCAAAGATGGAGGACCGCGCAAATTCACACCGCTGCGGCCGCCACACAAAAATGTCTGCACCCCCAACAATGCACCGAAGTGACACAGGGTAGGAGACCACCAGAAAACATACAGTATCTGCACAAGCGATCCCCACAGGGACCGCATAGGGAGTCACACAGGCACATACATGGGGAACACACAGCACACAGACTGCCACCCCAGACAGAGGCCCCACACAGAAGTACTTACCTGTACCAGATGGCGTGGGATGCCTCTATGAACGGAAAACCGCTGTCCTCATCTGACAGGGAGTGCTGTGAGCCAGGGACATGACACTGCAGCATCGCAGATGTGTCCTGTGAGGTAGCCACCTCACGGCTGCATCCCTGCGGCGAGCAGGGATGGGTTGTTCGTAATGCCAGGACGAACCATAGCTGAACGCTCGATGGCGGGCTGGGGGTCCATCTGACCCTTCTGCCCTGGAGAACCAGGGCGGTCAGTCCGAATCCCAGCACCGCATGATCCGTCTTCATCTGAAGAAACGACTAACACTAGAAGCTGACAAAATAATCAGCTAGTAAAGTAAGAAAAAACTGACATTTTCAAAGAAAATCAAATAAAAGATTAGGAAGGCTGAGACTGAAGCCCCAGCACAGGGAAGCCTGACTACTCCTGACGCTAGGCAGATTAAAACTGAGTTGGGAGTGGTCACTGCAGGGGGGTATTGACCAGATGGGACAGCCCCCATGGGTGTGTATATGCTAATGCCTTTTGCCTAAGTCTATATGCCTAGCTACTCCTGTGGAGTGGAAGTCAATACCCAACAGTGATGACTTAGAGGCGGCGGCGACTGTCGGAGGACGTAAGAGAAAAAAAAAATATATATATATTTCCCGGAACTTGTGGCAAAATATAAAATATTCCATGGACTCACCATGCCTCTCAGCAAATAGCTTGGGGTGTCTACTTTCAAAAATGGGGTCATTTGGGGGGTTTTGTGCTATCTTGGTATTTTAGGGCCTCCGAAACTGTTACAGGTAGTGCAGTGGTGACATGCACAATTTACGCCATTAGAAAACCTGAGAGTGTTGATTGGTTTTCGCGGTCCTGTACACAGCTAGGCTCCCAAAAAGTCTAACACATGGGGTATCCCTGTACTCAGGGGAAGCAGTAGAATGTATTTTGGGGTGTCATTCCACATATACCCATGGCATGTGTGAGCAATTTATCATTTAGTGACAACTTTGTGTTATAAATAAAATAAAAAAATAAAATTTAATTTTCCCGAAACTTGTGGCAAAATATAAAATATTCCATGAACTCACCATGCCTCTAAGCAATTAGTATGGGGTGTCTACTTTCCAAAATGGGGTAATTTGGGGGGGTTTTGTGGTATCTTGACATTTCAGGGCCTCCTAAACCGTTATAGGTAGTGAGAAAATGCAATGAAAAAATGTACGCCCTTTGAAATTCTGATGGTGGTGATTTGTTTTCGGGCTCCTGTATACTGCTAGGCTCCCAAAAAGTCTCACATATGTGGTATCCCTGTACTCAGGAGAAGCAGCAGAATATATTTTGGGGTGTAATTACGCATATACCCATGGCATGTGTGAGCAATATATAATTTCAATGACAACTTTGTGTAAATAAAAAAAATAGTAATTTTTCGAACACCTGTGACAAAAAAATGAAATATTCAATGAGCTCAACATGCCTCTCAGGACATTACTTAGGATGTCTACTTTGCAAAATGTGGTAGTTTGGGGGGGGGGGGGGGGGGTTTGTACTGCCCTGCCATTTTAGCACTTCATGAAATTAGATAGGCAGTCAGAAATTAAAACTGCGTAAATTTCAGTATTTACACCATAGTTTATAGACGCTATAACTTTTGCGCAAACCAATAAAAATACGCTCATTGAAATTTTTTTTGTCAAAGACATGTAGCCAAAATTTGACATAAATGGAGTATATTGGATATCTTAAAAGACAAAAGTTGAAAATGTCATTTTTTCGCAAAATTTTCGCTTTTTTTTTTATTTAATATCGCAAAAAAATATAAAAGCGCAGAGGTGATCAAATACCACCAAAAGAAAGCTCTGTTTGTGGGAAAAAAAGGACGTTAATTTCGTTTGGGTACAGCATTGCATGACCGCGCAATTGTCAGTTAAAATCACGAAGTGCCAAGTTGAAAAAAGGGGTCTGGTCAGGAAGGGGGTAAAATCTTCCAGGGCTTAAGTGGTTAATATTCGCAGGGTTCTTCTTGCACTCGAACATGCTAAAAGACACCCTCAAATAGACGCAGCCATTATATCGTTAGATGCTGAAAAGGCCTTTGACAACATCAGTTTTACCTGGCTTTTTAAAGTCATGGAAACATTTGTCTTCTCAGGTCCTATCCTTCAGTTTCTTTGACAAACCAGACTTTACCTCTGACACTATTTTCCTAACGAAAGGGACACGCCAAGGCTGCCCCCTTTCCCCTCTTCCTTTTAATTTGGCCCTTGAACCTTTATCCAGAATTCTTAATTCATCAGAGGGTGTTAGCGGAATCCCTATTGGGAACCAGACTATTAGATACGCTTTATTTGTGGACGATATATTGATTTTTTTCTTCTAACCCATTTTCAGGTTTTTCCATTCTCAAAGAGTTGTGACCTTCCGTCTCTGCTCTGGGCTTTCGGATAAACTTTGATAAAAGTGAGGTTCTGGAGGCGCATGCGCGGCAGCTCCCAAGATGGCCGCTTAGGACCGGAGCTCCGCGCCACCCCGGCACAATCTCCCGCCCAGCGCAGTTAAGCAGCACACCAGCATCCACAAAACGGCGCCCGAACCTCCACTGGACCGGCGGTAATCGCTACATGCGAGCGAATCGGGTCAGGAGAGATCTCGGCAAGATATTCTCCTCAGACTTCCCGGAGGCCGCTCCTTCCATCATGGCGGACCCGTTCCTTCAGCGTGAGGAGATGGAGGAGGGGGACACTGCTCAACAACAGCCGGACTTTTTTGCAATGGGACACTCCATAGCTACTCCGAGGGGACCTGTGAGTAATCCTCTGCTCCTGACTCCCTCCCCAGCTTCCACATAATCCCTCCTGAGCAGGGTGATGGGGGATTTCTCCCCTGCCTGCCCTTCCCCAGTAGCCCTTATGAGACCCACAGCCACAGAGGGATCATGAGGACCTTCTCCTCAAAATGTCCACCATGCTGGAGAGGGGTCTGTCACAGATTGCTGACAGGATTACATCAAATCTAAAAGTGGATTTTCAGAACCTGGGTGACAGGATGGAAGCTATAGAGAATAAGATTGATATGACAGTGGCCAAAACGAACCAGCACACAACCCTTATACAGTCACTTCAGGATCAGCTTGATTCAGCCCTCCTTAAGGTGGAAGACCTTGAAAACAGGTCTCGCAGGTACAATTTTAGACTGCGGGGCCTGCCAGAATCAATCGCAGACGTCCAGACCGCTGTGCAGGGGCTCATTAAGGATCTTATCCCTGATATACCAACGCACAAACTTGAACTTGATAGAGCTCACAGAGCACTGGGACCCCCACGGCGGGACGGCAACCCACGAGACAGTTGTCAAACCCCATTTCTATGCGGCTAAGGAAGAAATTGCCAGCAGAACCAGGAAAGTTCAGAATCTCACTTGTCAAGGCCATGCGGTTCAGATTTTCACTGATCTAGCTCCATCTACAATACAACGGCGGAGAGCGTTAAAGCCACTTCTTTCCATCTGGTCCCAGAAAGAGCTTAAATATTGGTGGGCTTTCCCCTTCACTCTCAAATTCACGTACAGGAATAAGACTTATGCCTTTTCCAGCTTCACGGAGGGAGAAAGGTTACTTCATCACCTGCAACTACTACCACAGCCCCCAGACCACCCAGCCTCTTCCACCGGCTCAGGCTCCTCAAAGCGCCCTAACCCATCAAGCCCCATTGCTCCCCTTTGGAACAGATCCAAATTTAAGCGCTCTAAAGATGGAAAACCCCCCTGATCATCATCGTGGAAGCTTCTAGCAAGAGTTCCTTCACTGTGGAGTTTCTCCTTATGTGTTTGTCTCCATCCCTGATCGAGATTAATGCCTATGGACTTCCATAGCTTTCTTTTTGTTTTTTTTATATATATCAGACTAGCCCCTGTTGGACTGGTCTCCAGGATGTTCCTTTTTCTTTTTGTTTTTTGCAAGTACTGCACTTTTTTTTGATGCCTGCTGATTGGTTTCAGCCCCTCGGGCAGGTCCCCCTTCTGCTGGGGGGGGGGGGCCCTGCTCAGGTTATTTTGCAGTCAGTACACTGGCATGCTACCGATTCACGCACTCAGCAGCGGACTCCGACACCACTCTTGGGGGCTCTTCCAGCTGGGTAGTAGCGGAGCCCCTGAGGGTCGTGCGTTTATTGCAGCCATTTTATTGTATGCTTAACTGCATTTGTTTGCTTTATCTTTACAGCGTTTCCTTCTCTGGGGCGGGAGCCCTGCCGGAGTAGTCAGAGGACGCCTCCACCAGTCACGGGAGAGGATTTCAATTTTCTCGCGTGACTCTCTCCAGCCCCCCTTATTGGGAGGCTGGAACCCTATACTTAACCTTGCCGGGTTGGTGTGGACCTCAACCCGACATTGGATGCCCTTTATGGACGCAGGTCCACAATTTCTCCCCCTCTCTCTTCTCTCCCTTTTTCCCCTGTTTCTCTTTCTCACTGCCTCTTTTCTTTTCTCACAGCTGGTCTCTGGGAGGATATTGCATACCACTTCTACACAAAACAGGATCCTCCTGCATTGTCGACTCTGCACTGCAGGTATCTTGTCTCGGAACTGGCTGAGTGACCCGATTTTTCAGATGCACCAACACCACCTGCCTCATGTCTCTTTCTAAAACTACAGCCCCATACCTCAAAATAGCTTCCTACAATACCCAAGGTCTCAACTCTCCCATAAAGCTAAGGAAGGCTTTTCAGGACTTTCACCGTAGGGTGATAGAGATCTTAATGATCCAGGAAACTCACTTTCCCCAATCTTACCGCCCCTCGTTTTCACATGCAAAGTACCCCACATTTTTTTTAGCTAATGCTGAGGATAAGACGCGGGGAGAAGCGATCCATTTCGCTAAATCTTGTAATTTTACCCTTCAATCTGAGATACGGGATCCTGGAGGGCGCTTCCTCCTTGTCAAAGGGACCATTGAGGAAATATTGTACACATTTGTCTCGTATTATGCGCCTAATCAGAATCAGACCCACTTTTTCCAGAATATGTTCAGCCGGATTCTACCGCATTTAGAGGGCTGCGTCATTTTTTTTTTTGGGGGGGGGGGGGGGGGGGGACTCCAATACGGCTTTTGACTATGGCTTAGACAAATCCAAACCACCGGGCTCTCGAACGGTTAAACCACCCAAACGCAGCTCACAGATTGCCAAATTGATCAATCAAATGGGATTGGTGGATGGCTGGAGGGAATTGCACCCGACCTCGAAAGATTACACACACTTCTCTCATCCTCACCAGACCTTTGCCCGCAATCAATCACATTCTAGTCTCTCAGGCCTTGATCCCCTCACTGGTAATGGCCTCTATCAAAGATGTGGTCTGGTCGGACCACTCAATGGTAATAATTAGGATAACTAGATCCTGCGCCCCTAAGGGCCCGTTCCATTGGAGACTCAATGAGTCCATTCTTAGTGAACCATGTAGAGTAACGGAAATTGAACATGCCATCTCGGAATATTTCTCTTTGAATGACCTAGATGGGATTTCTCCTGAAACCCTCTGGGCGGCTCATAAATCGGCCGTCAGGGGGAAACTGATGCAAATTGCATCTGATATCAAAAGGGAATGGAATGCTCACCTATTCTGCTTGGAAAAGGACTGTGCGGATTTAAGTGCCGAACACAAATGTAAACCTACCAGGGCGTCTTTGAAGGCTCTTGACGCAGCCAGGGCAGACCTCAATATGGCTCTGACCAGCTCAGCTGAGAAACACGTTCGATGGCAGGGAAATAAATTTTATCACCAGAGGGACAAAAAAAGGGACGCTACTTGCCCTGAAACTTAGACCTAGACTGAGACTCCATGCAATGCCGAAAATGTCTGTCTGTTAAGATCATCTCAGTCATCCCTAAGCCAGATAAGGATTCGGGAGAAGTTAGCAACTATAGGTCCGCTCAAACAAACCCACTATAGGATCATTACTCGATATGGCTCTCAATGGAACCAGGTTCGTGAGGTGATAACTAAACACTGGCAGGTTCTAACTATATCACCTCTTATTGAAAAAGTAGTTGGCCCCCGTCCTCTGATTACTGCCAAACGTGCCAAAAATCTAAAAGACACTTTAGTCCACTCTGAGTTTGTACGTTCTAAAACCCCACGAACGTGGCTGACCTCCCTACCTCCTATCAAAGGGATGTTTGCATGCGGAAAATGTTCTATCTGCAAACAAGCAATAAACTCAAAAACGTTCTTTAGCTGTGACATGAGCCAGGAATTCACAATTAACAGCTTTATTAATTGTCAAACGGAAAGGGTGATCTATCAGATCATATGTCCCTGCAATAAGTCCTACATAGGAAAGACCAAACGTCAACTTAAGACTAGGATACTGGAACATATGTCAGACATCAGGAATAAGGTCGATAAAAAGACGATACCTTTACACTTTCTGGAGTGCCACAGTGCGAACCCTGATGGACTTCTGTTCCGGGGGATCTATGCGTTAAAACTTCCAACCAGACGCGGTGATTTTGACACTGTGCTACTCCAGAAAGAAAAACTCTGGATATTTAAAATGGGTTCTTTAGTCCCCGTAGGGCTGAATGTCGAATTTAGTCTGAGGCCTTTTTTGACCCCTTAGACTTAATTTTCGTCATTTATATCCGCTCTGCCTTACTATACATACCATAGTGTTACAGGACAATTCACTTTTATTTATCTTTATTTTCATTTAATTCATGCATTTTCTATCGAGCTTCTGGGTTGTTACCCCTTTAATGCCGACTATGTCACCCGACTACGACTAACGTGGTGGACAAATGGTTTGACATCACTGTATCTTCGGTGACAATACGTTTTGTTGTTTTTTCCCACAAGTGGGAAATCAGGAAAATGTATACAATACCCCTATATCTTCACCAACTGTATCATATTGATTTCTATATAGAAAGGGGATTATGCTATAGCCTCTGGCACCGATACCCGGTGAACACCTCTATCCCTCAATCTTGGTTTATAAATGCACCTTTTCATATATCTATTCTTTTTCTTCTAAGGTATATTTTTTACCAATATGTGGAAATATGGCTTTAAGAGACCTCTACCTTTTATCACCCTTTATTTTAATTTTTCATCAACATGCTACGACTGCATTGGTTTACAGCTCTCTTCTTATATTAATGTGTTTTCATGAGCAATTTATCCATCTAATATAATATTTAGGCAGTCGTCATTAAGATGCTTAATGTACAGGGGATTTTGTTGTGAGTTATTTTGGTTTCCCTTTTTTATTGTTTAAATTATATACTGACATCTTGTGGTCAGAAATGGATAATACAGCCCGCTGGTCTTTGGTTGATTACTTCACCTGAATCACATTTATCAATTATTAACTACTATAAAAAGGACTCCAATACTCCTCCCTAATTAGCTCCGATGAAACCGACTTGACTCGGTGAAACGCGTCAGCCTTCACAGTTGGACTCTTCACCATGACCTAACACCTCCATCCTGTGTGTACGTGACCCTCTGTGCTCCGGCTTGGCTACGGATCCTTGGGTACGCTGCTCGCTGAAACCGGATGTGACGCAAGACCGCTCGCCACGGACTTGTCTGTCACCACCTGCAGATTTGGCTTGAGCAAACGCTAAACCGGACCACGCCGCTGGAAGCCTTCAAAAGCAGCCGGGTCACCACTATTTCACACACGGAGGTATGGATTCTTTCCATTTACTTTAAAGCACTTACATTCTCTGGCTTGGTGACACAAAAGACGCTTTTGCCCATTTCCCCATTAGCTTTGGGATATACTCTTATTTAATTACCTGACCGATCAGCAACTGCTTTACAAGTACCGCTCTACCTACATAGAGGAATCTTTCACCTGCTGCCACTGCATCGGTCTGGCTTTGAATGGACAAAACCTCCTATTGGAATCTACATCTTCCAGCCAATATCCACTCACTATACAATATTAATCGGCCAAGTACTTGCATCTTCACTGCCTGGATCCATATTGTTTGAAGGGGCCCTTCCTTGGTTTGATCCGTTGGTGATCACACACCTGGTTCACAAGACATTATTTTTTCAATCCCTTTTTTCCACAAATTCCTATTTAGGAACATGGTAGGAAATTTATGATCAGTTCATTGGAGGTGGCCTTCACTTTGTAGTTCATCAGCAGAATGTGCACTTCTCATCAATGGTTTATCGGTTAGGTCTGTTTGTGATATTGTCCACTGTTTGTACATGTTTTTATATATTTTTAATGTGTATTGTGTTCATGCATGTTCTGTTTGTCCACCAGGCATAAGTTCTTTAATAAAAACGAGTTAAATTTTTCACCACAACTCAGCTTGCATATTGCATTTGTTGGAGCCTATATCTGATCTACCTTTTTGTTGGGGTCTGCGATCTGTGAAGTGGTTCCTGAAGGATCTTGTCTTCACCACCTTTACAGACACTCTCACCTCATCTCCCTTTTTGTATGCATTCATATTTGATCAATAGGCATCCTATTAGCTACGTTCCGGCTGAGTGACTATTGATTCTCTACGTTATATGATACTTATCTAGAGGCCTTTATAGGAACCAACCTATTTTTGTTTTTCAATTTTCATATAGGCCCATCTCGCTTATAAATAATGATTTAAAGATACTCACCAAACTACTAGCGAATAGGTTAGCGTCCTTCATTAATCTTTACATTCATAAGGATCAGGTAGGGTTTATCCCTGGCAGACAGGGTCCTGACCAAGTCAGGAGTGCGATCTACATCATCTCTATACTACAGTCGGGGTGGTCTGGGGGGGTATCCACAGGAAGGCTTACTTCTTTCCATGGATCTTCAAAAGGCATTTGACACTGTTGAATGGCCATATCTATTCTCGATTCTGGAAAGATGGGGATTCGGCACGAACTTCATGGACATCATCAGGGCTCTTTACTCCCCCCCCAAAGCACGGATTAGATACCAGGGCTATTACTCGGACTCATTCCCAATTTCCAAGGGGACGAGACAGGGGTGTCCACCATTACCTCTTATATTCGCGATCGCGATTGAGACACTCGCCCTTGCACTCAGATCCAATCCAGACATCAAGGGGGTCACCTGTGGCACCCAAGAACATAAATGTGCGTTATTTGCGGACGATCTGCTCCTATTCGTCACATCACCCTCCGTCTCCCTTCCTAATATCTGCAAAACACTGGAGGACTTTGCGAACGTCTCAGGCCTTCGGGTTAACTTAACGAAATCTTCCATCCTGAATATCTACGTAAAAAGAGAGGAGGCCCAACGTCTACAATCCTCCTTCGAGTTCCTCTGGAATGACTCCCATACCAGATATCTAGGGGTTAATCTTACGACCAAGTTCGAGGATCTACACAAAGCAAATTACCCAGCTATCTACCAATCCCTGAGTGAAGAACTACAGAGTTGGTCTCTCTATCGCTTATCATGGCTAGGCAGAATTAACGCCATTAAGATGAACTTGCTTCCTAGACTTGCTTAGGGCTCTTCCAATTCCTCTCCTCAGGGAACCATTGCGCAAGTTTCAAAATTCGGTAATCAACTTTATTGGGGGGGGGGGGGCATGGGTCATAGACTCTCCCACAAGGTTTTATATACCCATAGACGGAGGGGGGGGGGGGGGGTTGGGAGTCCCTAACCTCTGGCTCTATTACCGAGCGGCGCGATTAGCTCAGCTCTCTGTGGTTTACTCTAGATTTGAAAAACCAGACTGGATACACATTGAGAGACAGGCAGTCCCTTCTTACACACTGAATTTCCTCCTCTGGAGTCCACCCAGACTCAGACCTCCCATACCGTCACCAGTCTTGTCCTCTTCCTTCGCTTTGTGGGATAGTCTACGACAGTCCTCCTCTCTCACTTCCCGTATGAGACCACTTTCGCACTTATTCCATAACCCGGCCTTCCAACCCGGTATGGACATCAAGGCCTTTCAATGGTGGCTGGATAAAGGAAATTTATCGTATAGGACACTTCTTCACCCCCAAGGGCCCCTTCACCCTCAAATATTGCTCTGACAAGCTCAAAATGCCACCATCGGAAATGTATAGATTTCTACAAATCTCTCACTTTCTTACAACCATTTCGAAAGATGAGACACCCCCCTTCTCCTTCACAAGCTATGAGGTATGGTGCTGTAATTCAGCAGAGCAGAGAGGGGGAATCTCAATAATCTATCACTCACTGGTATCCGACCAAGAGAAGCTTCCATATGTGCAGGCCTGGGAAAGGGATCTGGCGATCACCTGGGACATGGAGGAATGGGGTAGAGCCGGCTTTCGTTCCTTTCAGGGGATCGGAAGTGTTCCATTAATGGAAGTGGGCCTAAAAGTAATAACCCGTTGGTATCTTGCACCCGTTAAACTACACAAGATGTATCCCTCTTCCTCACCTCTATGCTTCAGGGGATGCCAGATAACTGGCTCTATGCTACATGTTTGGTGGGAGTGTCCTAGACTAAGAGGCACATGGAACAAAATTTTTCACATGATATACAAAGTTACCAGGTCCCCTACTCACCACACTATGGATATATCAGCGCTTAAAGTAAACTGATGGGACTTGTGATGTCCGAGCTCCAATAATTCCTCCAAGGTATAGGAAGTACCTCTGATGGGATCGCTCCAATGGGGTAAAGATCGTATATCCAGATATATGGAATGAAAAGAAGGGGCGGATAGTGTAATATGTTCGAATAATTTATTATCCCCAAAGGTTAAAAGATGTACTTACAAGAAGAAAAGCAATAAATCGCAGGTAAAAACAAACAGGAATGCCGCAATTGGCGAGCGTTCCACCGAATCCAGGAAGCTTGACCGGAAGTGACGATGCGTGGCTGTACGCCGGAAGTTACGTCAACGCGTTTCACCCTGTGTGTGGACGTTTTCAAAAGACATCATTTCCGGGCACGGTCAGCTTATTTATATCCCGCTTTGGTCATAATCATATCCGGGATAATGGGTATATCCGGTGACTGTTTAAGCTCACATAATAAATATCAATAAAGGAGCTATATAGTTGGGCAACTTTGAAATATACGTTACATTTTATTATAGTGCCGAATTGGAATTAATTAGAATAAGCGTTTTGATCGCATGGTGACCACGGTACTGCTTCCTGTTTACATTTCTGTCATCACAAAAACCATTCCATAGCATGTTGAATACGGCAAATTGATATATATCATCTCATTATCTAATTATATGAACATACCTATATAAATATAATGGCATGAAATTAAAAAAGGTGCGAAAGGAATGGTGATAGCGTAAAATTATGATTGAGTGGAAATTCATTATATCTAATGGATATGGGAATATAATGAATAGTGATTAATGTGATATAGTGATTTGATATTTATAATTATAAAATAAAATGATGATTGATGTTTGGTTGTGCAAATATTAGATACATGAATAACTTTATTGGTGATGATACTTAGTATATTAATATAAATTAATCAAAATAAAAATTAAAATATAATTAAATCGTGCAATTAATAAATAAATGGATGGAATATTAAGGTACTGAAATATATATATATATATATATATATATATATATATATATATATATATATAGTGTAACGTGACTCTATAATATTAATGAGGGACTGTGTTTAGAGACATATAATTAATTTCCGTAAATTATATAAATTAATAAAATTATTATTTATAATATATAATGAGATGGGTCTATGATTCTGTTTAAGGACTGTGATAGGAGACAGATAATTATTTAAGTAAAATATTTTATTAGACGATTAAAATATATCAAAACACTAAATTTATTTAATTTATTAAAATATATTAAATACATAAGGGTGACAATAATATTATTATTAATCATGGGCTAAAAATCCAGGTAAAAACTAGGAGCATCTAAAACTTTGTAGCAGGAGGTATCTATGTGTATAAATAGAAGATAAATTACCAATTAGATAAAAAACAATTTACATCCACATCTACGTTTAATATGATGAAAACGAATTTATGCAGCGCTAGCTCAAATAAAGTGTTAAGTGCTGTGATATAAATACAATAATCAATATTTTATAAAGTGCACACTGTATGATCAAATGTAAAAAAGTGCTAAGTGCTTAAAAATATCTGAGCAATAACAAATAAATATATATAATAGTGCACAATAAACAAATAGGTGGTTAGAAATAGTCCAAATAAATATTCAGTGCTTGAAAAGAGTCCTTATAGTGATCCAATTAAGGTGCCAAGGTGCCAAATAATTAAGGTGCTTGCAAAGTGATATGGTGCCCCTCAAGGTTCCCCACTCACCAGATTGCAGATAATCATAGACCTTCAAAATTATTGCACATTGCCCGGGATCTTTACAGGACCAGAACTTCTCCTATGTAGCCTTGGAACTTTTTGGGTCAGCTTCCGCTTCCACCATTAAACAAAAGAATGGCCATACATGGTGAAGTAAGTATGAGCAATTTTATTCCCAAAAAATGTTCAGATGGGTACTCACAAGCATGAATGCACTGGCACCTTTTATTAAAAACTTTACTTCCCTCAAAACCACAGTTCATTTATACTAAGCCTAAAACCCTCAGATTACAACTAGCACATAATGTGGTCAATCCACCTAAAAAAATAGGCACATTCTGGGATCAGAATGGGTTCTTTAGTTGCGGCAGGTGTATGATCTGCCGCACCTCTAGGTTTAGAAAAAGGAAAAATATGAATTTTAAATCATTTTTTAATGGTAAAATGTATAAAATCAATAAATTTATAACTTGTTCATCCACACATGTGACTTACCTTCTCTCTTGTCCATGTGGACTACAATATGTGGGTAGGACCACTAGGGAACTGAAGGTGAGACTGAGAGAACATGTCTCCAATATAAAGGGTTTAAAAACCACAGCCTTTCCCACCATTTCAAATTGTTCCATCATAGTGACCCCACCCATTTGTCCTTTTGTGCCATAGACAAAATAGAACCCCACTGGAGGGGAGGCAACCTAAAAAAAGCAGTGTCACAAAATGAGACCCAGTGGATCCATCGTTTGGAGACACTCAAACCCAAAGGATTGAACGTAGACTTAGATGTTAACTGTTTCCTATCCAATTGGTAGCCCCTCCCAAATTCTCTTAATGGAAAAAATGCATATATATATATATATATATATATAATCTCCTCTCAACTGTTTTTAATTAACATTTTATCCATTAGTTTTAGTATAGAAATTTAGATTTGACTATATATACTATTATATTATTATATTCCTCCAATGACCATTTTTCCTCTCCACACATACATACATACATACATATATATATATATATATATATATATATATATATATATATATATATATATATATATATATATATATATTTTTTTTTTTTTTTATAACTCAAGATTATATATTAATTTTTATATAATGGTTTTAATGATTTATGCATATCATATTATTAAAATATCAATTGTCCCAATATTCATAGGAATATATTACAGGTTTTTCTATTATCATAATTTTTTATATATTTTTTTATTTTTATATATATATTTAATGTTTAATTTAAGATTAATTTTAATGATTTTTTATTATTTTTATCATCATCAATAAACTTAGTATTAAAATTGAATAATCATATAATGAGAACACAATAAAATATTTATATTTTTGATGTTTTTAATATTGTAAAACAGCAGGATTAACAATGGGTTAAATAAGCTTTGTGTACAGGAAGTGATGCCCGGACGTATCAATCGTTCATGAATATTATAGATATATCAATTAAATAACAAAGGTTATAGATGAGTAATTCCACTATAACAATGCCATTGGATAAGTTATATGGTTTATGATCGATTGCCAAAGTTTAAACAATTAGATTCCGGAAATTAGCATCGAGAGGCTACGATATAAAGAGCCTCAGCTAACAGGAAGTGATGTCTTTGAAGACGCTGTATTGACGGCGAAACGCGTTGACGCACTTCCGGTTGCGGACCAAAACAAACGTCACTTCCGGTCAGGAACTTCCTGTGTGTGGAACGCACGCCGAGAGCGGCGCCACACGAGTTCCTTGTATATGCCTGAGTTCTATTCATGCTTGTGAGTACCCATCTGAACATTTTTTGGGAATAAAATTGCTCATACTTACTTCACCATGTATGGCCATTCTTTTGTTTAACGGTGGAAGCGGAAGCTGACCCAAAAAGTTCCAAGGCTACATAGGAGAAGTTCTGGTCCTGTAAAGATCCCGGGCAATGTGCAATAATTTTGAAGGTCTATGATTATCTGCAATCTGGTGAGTGGGGAACCTTGAGGGGCACCATATCACTTTGCAAGCACCTTAATTATTTGGCACCTTGGCACCTTAATTGGATCACTATAAGGACTCTTTTCAAGCACTGAATATTTATTTGGACTATTTCTAACCACCTATTTGTTTATTGTGCACTATTATATATATTTATTTGTTATTGCTCAGATATTTTTAAGCACTTAGCACTTTTTTACATT
Organism: Pelophylax lessonae; assembly: GCF_965119305.1. Lineage (NCBI taxonomy): Eukaryota > Metazoa > Chordata > Amphibia > Anura > Ranidae > Pelophylax > Pelophylax lessonae. Next base: position 483,709,827 of record NC_138770.1, on the reverse strand, counting down.
TGATCATACAGTGTGCACTTTATAAAATATTGATTATTGTATTTATATCACAGCACTTAACACTTTATTTGAGCTAGCGCTGCATAAATTCGTTTTCATCATATTTTCCTAAGACTTTCTTAGTGTCTGCAGCAGCTGCCCATTATTGCATTCATTCTTATTTAAATTTTCACATTGTGTAGCGCGGGTTTAATTTTTGTTTTTCACATCTACGTTTAACCCTTTGAGCTTCAAGGTCTCCATCCGATGAATCCATTGGGTTTCATTCTGGGATATGGCCTTTTTTAAATTGCCCCCTCTCCAGTGGGGTTCAACTCGATCAATTGCACAAAAGGTGAGGAGGCTGGGGTCTTTGTTGTGTGTTGTTTTAAAATGGTGGGAGAGGCTGTGATTTTTAAAACCTTTTTTTCTATTTAGGACATGCTCCCTTAATCTCACCCTCAATTCCCTAGTGGTTCTTCCAATGTATTGGAGTCCACAGGGACATGAGAGGAGATAGGTTACATGTGTGGAAGTACATGTAATAAATTTCTGAATTTTATAATTTCTACCATTTGCATGGGATTTAGTGCAGTGCAGGTTTTTTTTGGGTGGGTTGACCACATTGTGGGCCAATTGTAACCTTAGTGTTTTGGGTTTAGTGTAGATAAACTTTGGTTTTGGAGGTAAAAAAGTTTTTAAAACGTCATCTCTCATTAATAGAGGCCAATGTTTTTTAATGATTTTTTCTAATTCTGAGTGTTGTCTAAAAAAGCTGGTTAAAAAGGCTATACTAAAATCATCTCGGTTTTTTGTTTTCTTGGTAAAAAGATCTTTCCTTTCCATATGTCCCACTTTCTTTTTTATTTTTATCAGATCTTTGTTTTTGTACCCTTTTCCTTAAATTTATTTATCAATAAATCAGCTTGAGTTTCATAATCTTGGTGTCTGTTACAATTCCTTCTGACTCTCATCATTTGTCCCTTAGGGATAGCATTTTTACCAGAACATTTTTTAAAGAAGTTGATGCCAATGGATATATACCTCTAGAAAGCTGTCATCACCCAAAATGGCTCAATGCTATCCCTAAAACCTCCAAAACCAAAGTTTATCTACACTAAACCCAAAACACTAAGGTTACAATTGGCCCACAATGTGGTCAACCCACCCAAAAAAACCTGCACTTTTTTAGATCAGGTGGGTTTTTTCAGTTGTGGAAGATGCATGATTTGCAGGACATCAAGACACAGGAAAAGGAAAACTGTAGATTTTAAATCCCATGCAAATGGTAGAAATTATAAAATTCAGAAATTTATTACATGTACTTCCACACATGTAACCTATCTCCTCATGTCCCTGTGGACTCCAATACATTGGAAGAACCACTAGGGAATTGAGGGTGAGATTACGGGAGCATGTCCTAAATATAAAAAAAAGGTTTTAAAAATCACAGCCTCTCCCACCATTTTAAAACAACACACAACAAAGACCCCAGCCTCCTTACCTTTTGTGCAATTGATCGAGTTGAACCCCACTGGAGAGGGGGCAATTTAAAAAAGGCCATATCCCAGAATGAAACCCAATGGATTCATCGGATGGAGACCTTGAAGCCCAAATGGTTAAACGTAGACGTGGATGTAAATTGTTTTTTATTTAATTGGTAATTTATCTTCTATTTATACACATAGATACCTCCTGCTACAAAGTTTTAGATGCTCCTAGTTTTTACCTGGATTTTTAGACCATGATTAATAATAATATTATTGTCACCCTTATGTATTTAATATATTTTAATAAATTAAATAAATTTAGTGTTTTGATATATTTTAATAAATCGTCTAATAAAATATTTTACTTAAATAATTATCTGTCTCCTATCACAGTCCTTAAACAGAATCATAGACCCATCTCATTATATATTATAAATAATAATTTTATTAATTTATATAATAAATTTACGGAAATTAATTATATGTCTCTAAACACAGTCCCTCATTAATATTATAGAGTCACGTTACTATATATATATATATATATATATATATATATATATATATATATATATATATATATATATATATATTTCAATACCTTAATATTCCATCCATTTATTTAATTGCACAATTTAATTATATTTTAATTTTATATTAATATACTAAGTATCATCACCAATAAAAAGTTATTCATGTATCTAATATTTGCACAACCAAACATCAATCATCATTTTATTTTAGAATTATAAATATCAAATCACTATATCACATTAATCACTATTCATTATATTCCCATATCCATTAGATATAATTAATTTCCACTCAATCATAATTTTACGCTATCACCATTCCTTTCGCACCTTTTTTAATTTCATGCCATTATATTTATATAGGTATGTTCATATAATTAGATAATGAGATGATATATATCAATTTGCCGTATTCAACATGCTATGGAATGGTTTTTGTGATGACAGAAATGTAAACCGGAAGCAGTACCGTGGTCACCATGCGATCAAAACGCTTATTCTAATTATTTCCAATTCGGCACTATAATAAAATGTAACGTATATTTCAAAGTTGCCCAACTATATAGCTCCTTTATTGATATTTATTATGTGAGCTTAAACAGTCACCGGATATACCCATTATCGCGGATATGATTATGACCAAAGCGGTATATAAATAAGCTGACCATGCCCGGAAATTATGTCTTTTGAAAACGCCCACACACAGGGTGAAACGCGTTGACGTAACTTCCGGCGTACAGCCACGCATCTTCACTTCCGGTCAAGCTTCCTGGATTCGGTAGAACGCACGCCAATTGCGGCGTTCCTGTTTGTTTTTACCTGCGATTTATTGCTTTTCTTCTTGTAAGTACATCTTTTAACCTTTGGGGATAATAAATTATTCAAACGTATTACACTATCGGCCCCTTCTTTTCATTCCATATATCTGGATATACGATCTTTACCCCATTGGAGCGATCCCATCAGAGGTACTTCCTATACCTTGGAGGAATTATTGGAGCTCGGACATCACAAGTCCCATCAGTTTACTTTAAGCGCTGATATATCCATAGTGTGGTGAGTAGGGGACCTGGAGGGTCACTCATGAGAGCACCTTGTTTATCTGGACGGATTTGCACCCGAGCACCTTATTTTTTTATTATTTACACCAAAGAATAAGGATTTGCACTTGAGCACTTTAATTAATTATTGTATTTAATAAAAAGAAGGACTTTTTACAGCATTTTAATAGTATTGTCCATATAGAAAATTTAGCATTGTTTGCAATATTTTTAATTATTTATATTTAAACAATATACCTAAAGGACAATTTCTATGTATAATTGACAAAACCTGGATGACTACTATAACCAATGTTCCATTCTTAAGAAAAGATTTATCGAGAAAGGTTATTGCGACACCAAATTGGATGCTATAATAGAAGAGGTTTCACAAGTCAATAGAGACTCTCTAATAAGTGATAATCCTCTAACACACAATAAACCTTTCTGTCCTTTCATCACCAAATTTTCTACCCAACACAATCATATAAAAAAGAATCTTCCAAAGAAGGTGGGACATTCTATTAGCAGATCCGATCCTGAAAACATATTTACCAGCCAGCCAAACCAGAGGTTATCTTCAGAAGAGCACCGAATTTGAGAGATAAGTTAGCTCCCAACATTGTCAACCCTGCTCCCAGAATACCTTTCTTCCAAGAAATGAAGGGTTTCTAATTTTACCTCATCTGTCACCAACAAATCATACAATATAGACCAATTAATTTCTTGTACAACCACATATGTAGTATATATTATACAGTGTTCTTGCAACAAACAGTACGTTGGTAGAACAACACAGAGATTAAGAGGTAGACTTTGTGAACACGCCTTTAACATCAGAAAAGGTTTTAAACAGCACAGTTTTTTGATAACGCTCTGATTGGCGGAGCGAAACGCGTCAAGCCGTCCGTCCGAATACGTACTATGTGACGTCCGGCCACATCCGACTTCCGGTTTCCGGGGACACAGGCAGAGAGCACGGCCATTTGTTTGGCGGCCCGTGGGATTGTGTAAAGGCGATTTATTTTCTTCAACACTGTAAGTGTAATTTTTAATATGCGCAACTAATAAAGCTCCGATATACTGCACGATGATAGTACCTTTCTTTTTTATGAGCATTACCTGGAAGTTGTGAGCTGCAGAGTATCTCATAAAGCTGATTGATTGTCAGTCCCTCGAAGGCTATCACCACCAAGCATAATCCTTAAAGCAGTTTATTATTTGGCTTCTGGTGAGTAGGGGACCAAGAGGGGAGCACCTACTCGTGAATATTGAGCACCGGCACTTTTATATGAGCACGCAGCACTTCGGATTTTTGTTTGGCACAAAGACTGTCACTATCATATCACTTGAATGAATGAAGAATATATGAATTTTATCACAAGAAGTTAATGTGGAAGATTTTTTGCCTATTTATTTATTTATCCATTTATGCATTTATTATATTTGTTGTCACTTAAGCAATTCATTGATGCACTATTTATACATTTTGGATAATCGTTTTATTTGATACAGTTCAGACACTAGCACTTTGAGCACATTATTAGCGATCAATTTGGTTTTTATACATATAATTATTTAGTAGATAAGCAGGGCAGGTACTCATATTTTATCACGCCTATAACATCAGAAAAGGTTTTAAACCGCACAGTTTGTCGGCACATTATAGATATTGCCATAATAGAGACCCCAGTTGCTTAAAATTCGCAGGTATAGCTAAACTTACCCCCCACTGGAGAGGATGCAATCGTACCAGAGAAGTCTCTATATTAGAAATGAAATGGGCCTACAAACTTAAAAGCTTCTCTCCTCTGGGACACAATATAGACTGGGAGGTCAATTGTTTTATAGATTCACGTTAGTTACTTCTCTCTTGCCTAAATTGTAATAAAAAAAATATATATTATCCACGTTTTTTTTCCTCCTATTTTTTTAATAGTCTCAGAACTAATACAATCTCACCTATTAATATATTCTTCGTGGTTATCACATTTTTCATACTATTTTCCATTTACTCTTAATATTAATCCCTGTAAGTCACAAGATACATTTCACTCTTATATAGATTTTTATACATTCTAAGATTGATCCACTGTATATACATGCTTTATCAGATGATGCGCTTTTAATTTTGTATCAGATTCATTGCCCCCACTTTATATGTTTTTTTTTTTTTTTTTCTCTTTTTTTCTTCTTATTTTAAAAACTTCCACTAGTCACTATTAGTGGTTATATATAGTTATCAGATACCTGAAAAAAAAAAAAAAAAAATTCACAACTTATTATTATTGTCATATATTTATTCCTCGGACCATATATAATCAATCATCTTTTTGTCTAAAAATCACACTTTTTATTAGAATTCTGCTTTTTATATATGGCAGCCGAAACTTCCCTCCTATCCTTAGGATCTTTAATAGTGATCATATGTGGTCTATTTAATTGTGGGGCGGAAGTATTACATCGCCAATTTGTTGATCCAATACCTCTATTGTATTTCTACCCTTATCTAATATGGTTAATGAGGCTTCCCTTCATTCTTATAGTTCAGTAGCAGTGACCGTATGTGGTTTATGCAGAGCTTATGCGGTAGCGTTACCTAGTCTTTCCTTGGTCTATTTAGTTAGACCGGTAGTGACGTTTCCTTTCGGCACCCTCCCCTCTTTTTACATGCAGAGCGGATATGACATCGCGCTCGCATTTCGTCGGATACGAGAGACCGGAAGTGACGTTTCGTCTCTCCTATCCATTAGAGACACATCACTATCACACTACTGAGCGGTGCTATTCGCACCTTTATCATGCATTTCACACAAATCATCCATATTTATATAACATTTTACAACCTTTTTCATTTGTTAATCATTATATTGTTAATATCCTCATATTTTCACCATGGGATTTTAACAAAATGGTGACCAAAACCGGAATGAGACTTCCTGGTGACCCCAACAACACATGTAGTTTGGTGACCCCAATCAATTACATTATATATATACATGTCTGTTTGAGATAGCAACTGCAAAGCTCCTGATGACGCGTTGGACGCAAAACGGCCGTAGAGCTTTTATGTCAAACACCTAAGGTCCTGGCCATCACTTCGGTTTGTAGTGGTGGCTCCAGATGGGAGTCCTTTTTATGGTTTGATTTCATGGTTCATTTTTTTATATATGTACAATGTATTTGCTGTCAGTAATATAAAATCTAGCCGGGACAGTTGGAACTGTTTTACAGCCTTATTGATCCATATATGGATACTCAAGTGCAATTAAAAGGTCAATGCACCCTTGGAAGTACGAAGATTTGACCTTTTTGTCTTGCATGGGGATCCTGCTGCCTCTTTCCCATGTTGGACTGCACTGTGTTCACATTTTTTTCTGATTTGGTGTGTATGCATTTTGTAATTCAAGTTATTTGCACTGTATACCAATGTTTTTTACCACTGTTTGACTTTCTAAATAAGATAAATAAGATATTTGAAAAAAAAAAAAAAAGTAAAATGACAACATTGCCATTAAGATGCACCTATTCCCAAGACATACGACCACCAAATAAATGATCATTCCCTTGATTCCCTTCCATCAAGGGAATGATCATTTATTGTCACATTTATGGCAATTCATACTTGATTAGATTACTGCAATATGACAGGTGTGGATGTCTTCGGTGTGTCTGTACAGCTGATGCTCAGCTGACATCACTGAGGTAACCTGCAGCCTGCCGGAGCCACATCAGCTTAGTTGAATTTTGTCTGTTCCTATACATTTTCTGTAACTATTTGGTGCTCGCATGTCTTGGGAATAGGTGCATTTTAGCGTTTATGTGTAGTCTGCTTATGTTATGTTTTTTGATGTGTGGTAATTTTTAAACTTTTGCAACAATAAAGCATTTTTAAATATACCGCGATTTGCCATGTCCCCTTCCTCCTAAATAGAACTCCTTTTGCTGGGGCTCTCCCGTTCCCTTTTCAGTTTGAATTGTGTTCTGGGGTTTGAAAGGGTGGGCACCACCAATATGGTGTGTCGGTCATTCATAACTTTACTGGAGTGATATTTTCTCAGTAAATTGATCAGGAGGTACCGTTTATCTTTCCTGGTTTATGTACCTTCAGCCAAACACTAACCATGAGTGAAATAAAAGCTTGTGTTATTCATATTCTCTGAAAAATGGCCAAGAAATCATAAATCTTGCTAGGGTATGTAAACTTATGAGCACAACTATATCTACATTAGGAAACCATGTATCTCAGGATACCATGTAATCAATGAGAAACGTCTAAGTACTTCAGCAGTGACAAAGGTGGTTGTAGGATTCAATGTTGCAACAAATTCACGCTAAAATTAGGCACTTTAAATTTAGAAAAAGAACTAAATTCAGAAGTCTGAAAGTTTTACTTACAAATATGGGTCTAGGCTTGTACTCCTGTTCAAACAGTTGCTGAATTGCAAACAAAGCTGCCTGAAGGAAAAAAAAAAAAAACATTCTTAAAACCGCTGCAAAAATGCAGTTTACATAAAATCAGTTTCATTGTGGTTTTATTACGGTTACTGTGTTAAGTGTTACTGTGAAGTATATTATGCACATGTATAAACATATAAAAACACACAAGTTTTAGAACATCCATTTGGTCTTTAGATTTTGATTATTACAAAATGTAATGTCTCTGTACTCTGAAATTAAGTTAGAACTACTAAAGAAAAAAAAAAAAAAGGACTAAATTAAACACTTCACAATTAGAGGAAAAACTTAAGTAATGGTAAACGAGGAATGTTGACTTGTAAATTCTATATTTTGGAGTACAATACAGGATATTAGTATGGAGTGATTGGAAAGCTTTTGAGGACTTTAGAACCCTACCACGCTCTGTAGTAAGCAATGTAGAGTAACCCAGGAACAGAAGAGAGGGTGACCGGTACTGTACTCCAAGATATGGGAATTTGCCGGCAAATCAAAATTCCTCTTATCGGAATCGTAAAGTACACAGACTCTGGGGCATCACCAAGCAATGAATAAGAAGGGTGGGCAAGTACTAGGGAAACCGAAACCATGTTAACAGGCCAAATGAGGATCAACAGCCCAACCTGCAAATGAAAGAACCTTGCATCAACAAAACTGGATGTCCACCTAACAGAAGACCAGGTTGTAACCTTACAAAGCAGTTCCAAATGACCAGAGACATCCAACAACCTCATGAAATAGATACTTTTAAGTGTAGGAGACTTTTGTCCTATACAGTGTAAGCTGCAGCAATGAGTTGCCTTTGTTGAGTGATAGAGGACTTGGAAGCAGGACGCCTCTTGTGAGGCCCTGAGGGAATGATGAATAGGGAGTCTTGTGTTTCTGATAAAAAGGAGGATAGACTGATAATGGGGGTAGAAGAAAATTTGGGTTCTCTTGAGATTAAAACAAGAACTGAAAAATCATATACAAAAACAAAAAAGTTTTAGGTTTCAAAAGGACAAATTTGCTGAAATAGGGAAATTTCTAAAAAATTAATTAAAAGGTTGGAGTAAAACGTCAGGAGTAAGCAATCATTGGCACTGTTAATGTCTACCATCCTGAAGGTAACTACTGTAGATTATATATCAGGTAAATTATTAAGAGTAAATGGGAGAGAAAAAAATGATTCACTCAAGAGTTAAGTAGGATAGTAAAGGAAAAAAGAAAATCAGCAAATGGGAGATACAAGGAAAAACAGGAGAAGTTGACTGAGAATAGTTGAATTATGCCAGAAAGCTTGTTTAAAAAGGTGTCAAATGGACATGCTTAATTCACGGGACAAAAATGTCGATAAAACAAAATAAAAAAACATTGATTCCCCATTTGTTAAATTCAGCAAAAAGTTCAATCCCCTTAAATTGGAAAATAAAAGAATCCCTTTCACCCAAAGAGTGGCTATCACGGGTAGAAAAAACGAGAAAGCAAGAATATTTAAGAATGTGGGGAGAAGAGGAATATGAGAATAGGATAGAGATATGGGAGATATGGCAAAATTTTAAAGAAACAATGGAGTATTTAAAGATTCAAGGAAAGGGGGAGGAGGGGGGGGGGAGGGAGGGAAGAAAGATTGGGTGGTTATTGGATAAAGAGTTCTTTTTCTTAAAAAGGAAAAATGGATTTTTGTAAAATCTTAACGTAAAATCCTTTTCTCTTAGCTCATTGACAGACGTAGTCCTCGGTGATACAGCACCTTCGGGTTATGTTGCCTCCACAGGAGTAGGACTAGACAGGAAATGAAAAATGCTCTGGCCACACCCCAGGGGCAGTCCCCGAGGGTATATCCTCTCTCTCTCCGCCACAGCAAATCAGTTATGTCACAAAAGCAGTGCTTAGAGAATTTAACCCAACCCAACTCAAAAACAGAGGGGCGGGTACTACGTCTGTCAATGAGCTAAGAGAAAAGGATTTTACGGTAAGATTTTACAAAAATCCATTTTTCTCTATCGCTCATTGACAGACGTAGTCCTCGGTGATACAGCACCTTTGGGAAGTCCCAGAGCAGTATCACAAATGAGGGGTGGGAAAATGGAAATCAAATCCAAATCTAGAAGGCCCAACCGGTGCCAACTAGAAGTTTACAATGCTCATCCTTAATGATGAGACTCAACAAAAAAAATTTTCAAACAGAAAAAAACCCTCGAGGTAGACCACCGGTCTCCTCAAATTGCGGCCTGCAAAACCTTGCGGCCAAATGAGGCATCCGCCGATGCCATCACATCAATTTTATAACATTTTGTAAAGGTATGTACCGACGACCAGGTGGCCGCCTTACATACCTGGACCACTGACGCCTGATGGCGATAGGCCCAGGAAGTACGGAGCGCTCGAGTGAAGTGCGCCCTAACAGGGAACGGAGGATTCCGACCCTTAATAGAATAAGCCTGTACCACCGTCTGACTGATCCATGTAGATATGGTCGCGGCAGACACAGGCAACCCCCTTCAAGGGCTATCCGTGATCACAAAAAGTGAGTCCGTCTTACGAAAACCACTTTAGGAAGGAAGGAATGGATTCGGAAGAAAAACCACCTTATCCCTATGAACCACCAGATCTGGGGAACGACAGGATAATGCGGCCAGTTCTGACACCCTGCGTACAGAAGTAATGGCCATCAAGAAGGCCACCTTCTGGGAATGTAAGCAAGGGAATCTCCCTAATATCTTCAAGAGAAGTTTCTGAAGAACCGACCACACTAAATTAAGATACCAGGCGGTAAGGGTGCGCGCACTGGCGGAGCCAGATGTCGCACCCCCTGGATGAAATTCCGCACCAAGGAATGATTAGCCAAAGGTTTCTTGAAAGAAGATTGCTAACGCCGAAAACCTGACCCTTGATCGTGCTCAAGGATAGTTTCTGCTCAACCCCTTGTTGCAGACAGACCAAAATTCGGGTCACCGAATAGGTATGTGGGGGAAATCCAATAGATTCACACCATGCAATATAAGACTTCCATGTGCTGGAAGTGGCTTTCCATGCTTTAACTGGAGGTAGGAGTAACTGAAGCTGACACTCCCTTGTCCTTCAGTACCTGGGTCTCAATGGCCAGGCCATTAAGCCAGCGACTGTAAAGCAAGATGGAAGATAGGTCCCTGAGACCGCAAATCCTCCCTGAGAGGAAGTCTCCAAGGAGCGTCCGCGACTAGCCTCGCCAAGTCGGCGTACCAGGCTCGACGAGGTCAATCCGGAATTTCCAAAATAACTGGAATTCCCTCCACCTCTATCCTGCGAAGAAGTTCCCGCAGCAACTTGAGAGGATGGAAGGCATGCCGTAGCTGATACTGCCCCCACGGGGCGATCAGCGTTTCTGCTGCGTCCGCTAGAGGATCGTGGCGCGAGCTACAAACCTCCGCACCTTCCTGTTAGGCCAAGGTGCCAACAGATCCACATCCGGGATGTCCCAATGAAGGGACTGCTAGGGAAAAACCTCTGGATGAAGAGGCCATATGCGATTGGATCCGAATCGGGCTGCTCTAGAGCTGCTCGATCCAGTAAATCAGACAAAATCTGATCGCTCTCGGTTCCGATACCCTTATTGGTAATCTGGATACTATCGGAAGAAATGACTTCCCCTGGTTGAGCATCGGAGACTTCCTGGTCCGCTCGCTCAACCGGATCCGATTGTCCAGGGAATCGGAATTCTGATTCCATTAAAAAAGAATCTCCTTCAGGAGAATTCGGGTAGGAGACTGGGTATACGGTACTGCCTCTAAGAAGGCCACCATCAGTCCCAGCCAATTGACGGACAGCAACATCCGAATCGTTGACTGAACCTTCTGGAGTTTCCCAGCAAGGAGAAACTCTCTTGCCCAGGATGTATCCAACCTTAGGCCCAGATAGTTCAGTCTCCTGGTGGGAACCAGGGATGATCTTTGGGAAAGCGAAAAAACGCTGATGTCCTGCGATGATGGGGATATAAAGATAGGCATCCTATATGTCTATGGACGCCAGGAAATCTCTTTGATGCAGGGAGGCCACCACTGTACGGATGGACTCTATTTCTTCCCAAGTCCAGATTTGGACGCACCTTGCCCTCTTTCCTGGGCATTGTGAATAGGTTCGAATAGAACCCCTGAAACCGTTCAATGTTAGAAGGGAAGAATCGCACCGGTGGAAGTGATCGAAACTCGATCCTGTGTCCTCCAGAAACCGGTGAAGACATCCCCCCCCACCCCAGAGATGGGTAGGGGCGCATCAGGCTATATTCTTCAGGCTTGGCTGAGCCGGACTCTTTGTTTACCCGACCAGCGCCCTTTGAAACCCCTCTAAAGGGGCTTTGGAGGGTTTCGCCTTATCGCCCGCCCTCGCGGAACGAACAACTCTATATGAGCAGAAAAGGAAGGTCCTCGTTAGTTACGAGGTCTTTTTATCCTAACAGTCTGTGGCAAGACAGCAGGTGGTACCGTCTATCCTATAAAGAGGAATTCCTCAAACGGATAGCACCTAGCCATGCGTTTGGAAATAACAGGAGTTCGTTTCAAAACGACCCCATTTGGGTAAAGGAAAATCCTTCGCCCTTTTGGTAGGCTAACAAGTACCAAAAAGGAATCTCAGTCTCAGCTACCTCTGCCGGTGTAACCTCAAGACTAAAGGTTTCCCGGACGGACACAACTAGTGCATCCACCACTCTTGTGCTATGGCGGAGGCAGAAACGTGCTCCTCACTGCTGAGGAGATATTACCTGAGACAACAGCCCCCTAAGAGGGACCTGCAACTGCATTGACCAGCTCCGAATCCGTATCTGAAGTATCTGATAAACAATAGGGGTAGGCGGGGGTCGCTACTTGACCCCCGTCCCTGACAGGCCACCTCCACCCGGGATACCAAAGACTCCAAAACTGCCGATAATGCATTAAAAACAAGTGGGGTACTGGAGGGTCCTGCGGCCACCTTGAGGGGATCAGGTGGGGATACCTATGCGGCAGGGTCAATGATTATACAAGACACTTGCCAGCGACAAAAAATGACAAAGTAAAAAACTTTTTTTTTTTTTTGTGTCCCCCAGTCGCAACAGCGCCCCTCAGTGTTACCTGCCTTTTTGGACCCCACAGAGAGAGAGACAGACCCCAAGGCTCATCCCTGATGCACAGAAGTTTTCATCAGCTTGCTCAGTGCTTGTCTTGTTACAGACAGGAAGTCTTTGGCCCTATTTCCGGGGTAAAAGGTGGCTCCGCCCCTTAACACGCCTGCCGGCTCCTCCCCCTGGCTCCATGAGGTGTTTGAGTCACCTCAAACATGGCCGCCCCCATGCTGGAGACACGAGGCTACACCAAAATGGCGGCCTTGTGCGATCTACCAGACAATGGCGGCGGCCTGCACAGAATAGCGGCATGTCTGCAGAAGGATCTCGGCCTCACGACCCTTCACCCTCATGGTGGTCAGCGTGGTCGGAGGTACCGGACCCTGGCGGGCCGTATGCGGTCCGTGGCCGTCGGGAGGCATCTGCTTAGCTGGAGGAATGATCTGGAATGCAGTATACATGTATAGACATCGCCCTGTGGCTACTGACAGGTAGGATACCTTATACTATCACAGTAAAGTTCTAGTACTGCCACTGACTACAATCATTTTCACATTTTTACAATTAGATTGTCAGCTCCCAAACCAAGCCTCATGGCTTCTTGTACACAAAAATCACACTCAATTAGGGGGATCTGTGCCATGTTATAGGATAGAGGGGAACTCATCCTTACCATTACAGAGAGGGGCCCGCGTTCACCACAAGACCCGTCAGGGGGAAAAGGGGGAACATACTACTCACCATACCGGAACCAGGCGGGCGCCAACTCCTGACAGTACCCCTCTCCACCGAGGTAGGAGGGCTGTCGACCAATACGGGCGCCGTGACTCATGGTCTTTGGCGTTTCAGCGAGACGTTTAACTCGCAGGGTCAGTCCCCGTCCAGTGGGACTATGTCGCGGCCGACCCAGCGCGGAGCTATGGCCTGCACGCGCTCGTAGGCTGAACTGGGGTGACCACTGGATCTCAACATCCCGCCCGTCGCCCAGTTCAGCTTTCTTGCTTGAAGATCTCACAGGAACACTGGAGAAAAAAAGCGGTCTTAAAAAATTATTTTCTAAGAAAAAAATCCTGCCAGGACCGAAGATCCCAGCAAGGTATCTAGGTCCTTACTCCTGACTAGACAGAAAAAAACTGATTTGCTGTGGCGGAGAGAGAGAGGATATACCCTCGGGGACTGCCCCTGGGGTGTTACCAGAGCATTTTTCATTTCCTGTCTAGTCCTACTCCTGTGGAGGCAACATAACCCGAAGGTGCTGTATCACCGAGGACTACGTCTGTCAATGAGCGATAGAGAAATATGTATTACATTTTGTATGCAGAAAACTTTCAATAAAGAAATATATTAAAAAAAAAAAAAAAAAAGTAAAAAGGGGCTGAATAATTTTGCACGCCCAATTTTTCAGTTTATTTGTTAAAGTTTGAAATATCCAATAAATTTCATTCCACTTCCTGATTGTGTCCTACTTGTTGATTCTTCACAAAAAATTACAGTTTTATATCTTTATGTTTGAAGCCTGAAATGTGGCAAAAGGTCGCAAAGTTCAAGGGGGCCGAATACTTTCGCAAGGCACTGTATAGTTTTAAAATAAGTATTATTTTGTCCTGTATATGCAATCCGATATATATTATCACAGCCTGTTTTAAAGTCTACATACGCCCAAAATCACAAAGAGAAAAATCAGTACAAGGTACATAACTTGAAGTCAGCAGAATGTGTCCCTAGTGCCAATTCCTCTTCGGTTTATAAAAATCTGTCAAGTCTACACTGCAGTGTGCTGTATCCATGCAGCTACTGCACCCCAATTTACATGAATGGGACTAAAGTGCACGTGAATGCATTGAACACCTGCGCATCTTGTGCATGTAAACATAGCCATTACACAGGTATATGCATTGATACGCCCCGTGTGAAGGAGGCTGAACAGAAGAGAAATCGGCACAAAAGACAAGTCCTACCGACTAAGTTAGGACCCTTCTGCGGATTTTACTTTTTGTGATTTTGTCTGCAATTAGGCTAAAAACGGTCTGAAGTTTACAAAAGAAGCATGGCCATAACAAAGACAACCAGTGGTATTTTAACGGTGATCACTTACTTTAGCATTCGCTGTATCAAAAATGGTCTCTACAAGCAAAACGTCCACACCACCGTCCAGGAGACCTCTAGCCTGATCTGCATAGGCATCCACAAGTTCATCAAAAGCTAGAAAAAAAAAAAAAAAAAAAAGGAGGATTTTCATTTTACCAATCAAAATCTAAAATCATCTTGAATCTGAACTGAAATCTATTTTTTTAAATCAGATATTTAAGGATTTTTTCTAACTCAACAGACTGTGTATACAGAAGACAGTACACTATCCTAAAGCCAGCATATATGGTGCAAGGGAGAATAACCCTTTACTATTCAACATAAACAGGTTAAAGTAAATGTAAAAAAATGCTGCATTATGTAAAACTATTAGCTTAGGTTTTTTTTTGTTTACATTTTAGAACGGGGTGCCTAGAGATTGTGCAGAATTTTAAAGGGTGCAGCAACTGAAAAAAGGTTGAGAAACACTGGTCTAAGGTAAGCATAAGGGGACCATCCTTGCTTTACTTCTTCCTCTCCCTAGATCTATGGTGTCACTGGATTGGAGGTGAAATCTAACCGACGGAATCATGATAAGCAGCACTTACAGGCGGACCCTCGTATTTAAAATTAGGATTTTTATTACAGCTTACTTGTAAAATCCTTTTCTTGGAGTACATCATGGGACATAGAGCTCGTAATAATTACTATTTGGGTTATACGCTACCTTCAGGTGAATGGACACTGGCAACCAATAGACAGGAAGTTCCTCCTATATAACCCCTCCCATACAGGAAGAACATCAGTTTTTAAAGCAGGCAATGAAGATCCCAGAAAAGAGGGGAGGGAGCTCTGTGTCCCGTGATGTACTCTAAGAAAAGGATTTTGCAGGTAAGCTGTAATAAAAATCCTAATATTTTTATCGTACATCACGGGACAGAGTACATGGGTACATGGGTAAAGTAAAGCTGCAACCTTAGAACCAGATAGGAACAAATGTGATAAAGTGAAAAAGCAGGTGCGCTAAACTTATAAATGCTTTGTTCAAAATAACAGAGAATGATACTGACAACAAATAAATCAATCATTCTCTAGTGCCATAAATCATGTGTGATGATCACAAACAGATCAGGTGATATGTCACCCGTGTAAGTATACAACTAAAACAATGGTGGACAAATGGGTTAAATAACTAGTGCATAAATCATATACACAACATAAGCAAATAAATAAATGCAATATATAATAGATAATAATGGTGTTAAAGTGAAAAGTCCAAATAGTCTGTGAAATCACAAAAACACACTGTGGCTCCACGTGAAAAAATTCACAGCAACTGGATGTGCAAATATCCCTTCACCGCTAGTGGACTGGCTCCCTTACCGGAGTGAAGGAAGTGCTAAGGCGTGTGTATGTACAAATCCAGGGTATACAAGGTGCTCAGGTGGAGGGAGGAAATCATGTGGAAATCTTCTCTCCTCTCAAGGAGGGAAATAGAGAAGCCTCTTAACAGAAAATAAAAATGTAAGAGCTGTTGGTAAACTTCCACTGTTAATAGATATCCTCTTTTTCTCCTGATATGCGGCTGGATAGGACCCCTCTGGTTATTGGGTAGTACGATGCCCCGCGATAAACCATGTAAAAGATGGAACGGACCAATGTACAGTATCCTCAGATTAAGTTTAATAAAATAAGTAGGAACACTTACAATGGTCGTCTTGAATGAATGATCCCTCGGTCTGTATATGCTTCAGTCAAGACGACCATTGTAAGTGTTCCTACTTATTTTATTAAACTTAATCTGAGGATACTGCACTATTAGCCCGTATCCGTAGGGATATTTACACATCCAGTTGCTGTGAATTTTTTCACATGGAGCCACAGTGAATGTGTTTTTGTGATTTCACTATTTGGACTTTTCACTTTAACACCATTATTATCTATTATATATTGCATTTATTTATTTGCTTATGTTGTGTATATGATTTATGCACTGGTTATTTAACCAATTTGTCCACCATTGTTTTAGTTATATACTTACACGGGTGACATATAACCTGATCTGTTTGTGATCATCACACATGTCCTAAAGCAATGCCCTTGAGGGGAGGGGACACAGATCCCCAAATTTGCCCCCGAGCAAAGAAAAAACTAGGACCAAAACAGCTGCTTGCAGTACGCTACTACCTTCACGGGCTCTAACGTCCACTTGGTAAAATCTTGTGAACGTATGTACTGAAGACCAGGTAGCAGCTTTGCAGATCTGGGCCAAGATACTTGATGGTGCACTGCCCATGAAGCACTTACCCTTCTGGTAGAGTGGGCCTTTAAGTTACAAGGCGGAACCTTACCTTTCAAACCATAAGCTTGAGAAATGACCTGCCGAATCCACCCAGAAATAGTGGAAGAAGTTGCCGCTTGGCCTTTCTTAGGCCCATCCGGCAGAATAAAGAAAGCATCAGTATTACGAATCTGTGCTGACCTGGTTAAATAGACTTTAACCGCACTAACAACGTTAAGCGAATGTAAACACCTTTCCTCAGTAGACTGAGAATTAGGAAAAAGAAGGAAGGCAGAACAATGTCCCGATTCAAGTGAAAACCAGAAACTACCTTACGGAGAACAGGATGAGGAGGAATAAACTACCTATCCTGATACAGATTTAGAAAAAAGGTTCTTTACATGAAAGAGCCGCTATCTCAGATACCCTTCTAACTGAGGGAATAGCGACCAAAAAAGACCAGCTTACTCAATAAGCGTAGCAAGATTATATGCCTGATGCGCTCGAAGGGCTGCTTCTGCAGGACCGTGAGAACCAGATTCAAGTCCCAAGGACATAGGGGTGGATTGACTGGCAGAACCATGAGAATCACATCTTGCAAAAAAGTTCCGAACCAAGCGTGCGTAGCCAACGGGTTCTGGAAAAAAATTGATAAGGCAGAGACTTGTCCTTTAATGATTCCTGATGCCAATTTCAATCCACCCCTAACTGATGAAAAGCAAGAATTCTTCCTCCAATAACATACATTCTAGGATGCCATTTCTTGGATTCACACCAAGATATATAGGCTTTCCAAACTAATAGATTTTCCTAAAAACAGGTTTCCTGGCCATCGACCAATGTGGCCAGAGCCGAAGCAGAGACCCCCCCCCCCCCCCGGTCTCTAAAAATTCTGCTTTAACAGCCAAACCATCAAATTCAAATGACCATAAAGCAGTGGAATATAGGACCTCGAGATAGTAGATCTGAACGACGTGGTAGCAACCATGGTTCCCCACTAACTTTATGACTTCTGCAAACCCAGACCTTCTGGGCCAAGGTGGGGGCACCTGGATCACCAATTTCCCCTCCACCTGTATCCTGTTCAACAGCCGAGGTAGAAGCTGAACTGGAGGAAATGCATAAACCAGGTTGAACCGTGACCAAAGGGGTCACCAGAGCATCCATTCGGACCGCAATCGGATCCCTGGACCTGGAAACAAAGTTGTGCACCTTGTTGTTGAACCTGGATGCCAATAGATCTACATCAGGAGCACCCCAACGTAGAAAGATCAGCCGAAACACTTCGGGTGTAGTGACCACTCCCCTGGACACAGCTGCTGGCGACTTAGAAAGTCCACCTGACAATTGTCCACCCCTGGAATGAATAATTCTTATAGACATGGCACATACCTCTCTGCCCCTGATAGGATATGGTTCACTTTCTTCTGAACAGACTGGCTTCCGGTGCCGCCCTGGTGGAAGATATAAGCCACCAGGACTGAGTTGGACTGAATCCTAACAGGACATCCCTGTAACCTGGTTGTCCAATAATTCAGTGCCAAATGGGCAGCTCGGTTTTCCAGAATATTGATGGGTAAAAATCTTTTCTGCTCAAGACCACGTTCCCTTGGCAACAGACCCTCCAGGATAGCACCCCAGCCCAGCAGGCTGGCGTCTGTGGTTGCCACTTTCCAGGCTACTGGCAGAAAAAAATTTCCCTTGAACGAATTGGTGGGAACCAGCCACCAGATCAGATCCTGGCTTACCTTTGGGGAAGAAACAACGGGCAATACAAAGCTTGAACCTACTTGTTTCCAAGCTGAAAGAATACTGTTCTGAAACAGTCTTGAGTGGAACATAAGGAATCGCCTCGGAGGCCATTTTGCCCAGTAACTTCATACACAGCAGGATGGAGGGAAACTTCTTCCCTCTTACGAACCAGACTATCTTCATTAGAGCTAGAACCTTCTTCGATGGCAAGAAACTTTGCCTGAGTGATGTCGAGGCCTAAACCTAGATATTGTAGGACCTGAACAGGCCCTAGGCCTTCTCTGTTGATAATCCAACCCAGACTCTCCAAGTACTGGGTTGTAAGGAACACAAATTGTCAGACCTGAGCTTGAATGATTCTTGAGCAGTAGGTCATCCAGGTATCCTACTACAGAGATGCCTTGGGCCCTTAAAGAAGCCAACACTGGCGCCAGAACCTTTGCGAACACACAAGGAGCTGTAGCAAGGCTGAAAAACAGGGCCAAAAACTGGAAATGGCACTGCGAAATGCAGAACCTTTGATGAGGCCTAAAGATTGGCAAGAGTTGGTATGCATCTGTTATCTATAAAGGCCATAAAATTTCCTCTTCCTAGAGGCTGCCACCGAGCGGATAGATTCCATGGGAAAAAAAAACCATATGGTCAGAAATTAATTCTGAGCCTTGAGATCCAGAATGGGTCTCACCTTGCCCTATCATGGCCTTTGAAAACATCATCTATGACGAAACGTCGTAAGGACACGGCGTACTGACGTCATCTGATCGCGACTTGGGAGTGCGGACGAGCGGTGACCGTCCGGCCGGTGGCCTACATTTTCATGCTCCACATTCCCTCCGATACTGTAAGTTTTATTCCTTTGGTTTTAAATAAAGCAAGCGGTTTTACACTATGGAAGCCTTTCTTTTTATTTGGTGGTGATCTCCTTGGTCCGGTTGGAGTTACTCAGACAGGATTCCACTGCAGTTCCCCTTGAGGTCCATCATTTCTACAGGCGATTTGACTACTCCCTGAGGGTAAGAGGCAAATCTCTCCGGTGAAGGCTGGCATGTCATCTTGCTTGTTTCCTTTGGTTTCAGTTATTTGGCTCAATCTCACTATTATCTGGTAAGAGGCGAGCCCCTTTGGTGGAGGTTTCTCACACACAAGATACCTATATAGGATTTTCTATTCACTTTGGCGTTCTACTTCCCTTTCTTTTGGTAAGAGGCGACACCTGCTGATTGAGGATTATATTGCACTTATTTGATTTGCACCCACTTTCACCTAATCTGGTAAGGGGTACCTACAGGTGTCTCCAATTTAGATATTATTCATGTTCCTGATTTAATTGAGTTTTGGTTGAGATTCACACACTCACTTTTAGTTTTCACTTGGTGCATAAGATCTATTTGTGTTGGGTTTTACGCTATTGCGATTTATTTTCTATCCAACACTGCTGAATCAACACGAGAATACTGGTTCCGGTCTGCTATCAAGGGGACGTGATTAATCTAGAGAACCTGCCTTTTGGTTTACCATATCTGGTAAGCGCATTTCCATAGGGAGCCTGTTTGACACTGCGATCCTAATTATTTATGGACTTTATGGACTTCATTTTCCATTATTCAAATTAGCGCGACTTATTATACAGATTCTTCTTGGGGTGTGGTCACACTTGAAGTCGCTGCTGTTGTTTTGTTTATTTCCACTAGCGCGGTTAATATTTACTTATCTTATTTTGCCCTATCATGTGTTTATGGAAGCAAGCATGCGTTTATGCAAGCCAAAGTTTTGCAAGCAAGCAGATATGTGCTCATGAAAGCAAGTAAATCTTCCGCTGACTGGAACCTCAACAATCACACCCTGAATCCATAGGTATTCTAAGACCTGGAACAAGAGCCTCCTTTTTTCTGGGCAGGTAGGAATACTTGAGTCCAGAAACTGAAAGATTTTCAAGGGTTTACTCCCTATCATGTAGCCCTGAGGTACAGCGGACAAGACCCATCAGTCTTGAACAATTCCTTCTCATGTTTTTGAAAACTGTAAAAAAACTTCCCCCCCCACTCGAGGAGCGAGTGGGGGGCGCCCTTTCATAAGGCGGACTTAGAACGTTTTATCAGGCTTTTGGACCATGGGCTTGTCTTACCCTTGGGGTATCCTGAAAGCTGATGGCTGAGGCCGTCAAAACTGCTTTGAAGATGCTGCGCTCTCACACTTTGAGCCTTAAAAAGCAGGAACCTTAAAAAGCGGGAATTTATTCCTTCTCTAAACAGGCAATAATGCACCCCCCCCCCTCTCCCCCGAGATCTTTTGGATATGTTTTTATCCAGATCACCAAAAAGCTGTTCTCCATGAAAGGAGAAAAACTGTCAGCAATTCTTTACAAAGCATTTCTGACGATCAATTTTTCAGCCACAGGGCTCTGCACATATGAACAGAGAGGAGGGCTAGCCACCTGCGATACTTGTTGGATAGAATCCTTAAGTGCATCAAATGGAAAGCAAAGCTCCTGAGGATGCGTTGGACGCGAAACGGCCGTAGAGCTTGTTGTTATCTCAAACACTTAAGGTCCCAGCCATCACTTTTCCTTTTAGTGGTGGCTTTATATGCGAGTTCATTTTTACCGTTCTTTGTTTTATATCATATCATATGTACACTGCATTTTGTACCAGTAATACACAATATATATTTTTTATTAAATTGATTTTATTTCATACTGCACCACGAGCCTCTTCCATTTTTTTGCAAATTTAACCCTTGCATGATGTGCCGAGTTATCACCGCACTGGAGGTTACCTAAGAGGCCAGAGGTTGCTGACTATACTGATGTCCTGGATATCCTGAGACTGGTCGCACAATACTCGTTTGCTGTCCTATAACTTAGACAGCATTTGGCTCTGGTGAGTTCGCACTTCATTTATTTTTGGTGTTGGAGATTACCATTTTCCTTCTCATCGTTTGATTCTACTGGTTCACTGGATCACACCCAATGAATGTTGTCACATCACTTATATGAACTTTTGTCATGAGGAACGTCATATTATTTATACCATTTGAGAACATTTCTTTAATTGTTTAAACATTTTTAGCGCTGCAATTTTCTTTGTTAGTAATTATTGCCAGCTCTGTGTCTCATGATGTACGATAAAGTTTATTTCTCAAGGGCAATTATTCTGACTGACTACCAATGCAACTAAGGAGGGGCTGGTCAGAATATTAGAAAACCATTTGAGGACTACTTTCCAAAGTGCCGAAATTGGCATTATATTATAGGATGCAATGGAAGATCATAAAGCATTTGTAACCCAAAAAAAATAAAAAAAGGTTCTGTTCCCTTAAAGCAAGTTATACAGCACAGTGTTTGTGCTATGTCATTTGGCCCTTTGTATTATATAAAAAAAAAAAAAAAAAACCTGGCTGCTCCTGCCTGGTTCTGCCCTCCCCCCTGTAAACTAACCACAGTTTATCATGGCTGCTGAGCCCTGACACCATGGTCAGTTTACCCGCCTCTGTCATCCACAGCCCTCCTCTGTCCTCCTCTCCCCCTCCCTCCCTGTCAGTCAGCTCTGATCTGCTCCCCGCCCTTCCTTCCTGCTGCTTTTATTACTGAGTGTTCATGCTACAATCTCCTCTGTTATATTAAATGATGTGCCCCGATGTATTTTTTTTTAATAAGCCACTATATAAAAAAAACTTATTTGATAGTGCTGCTCAGCGTTCACTTGACCGGTGGCCTCTCATCACCCTCCCGCCTAGACGACATCAGTGGGGGGATATAGGTATGAGGTATATAGCAGTTTAATAAAAATAAAAACTTACATTTGGACATATCGTTTACTATAACATAGGAGATTGTAGCATGAACACTCGGTGACTGAACAGCCACTTTAAGTTCAACAAGTTGTGTGTCAAAATATACAACTTTCAATGACTAAGGAACGAGAGAGGAAGACCTGTGTTAAATCTGGTAAACGTTTCTTTGATCTCCCATCCAATTTTTTGTTTTATCATTACCAACTCTGACATGCTGTCAAAACACAATTTAGTTCCTTAACTAGTGCAAAAAGGTAAATCAGCGCAATTAAATATAAAGGGATATAGTGTTGAGACCCAATATTTTGGGACAAATAATGAAAATACAGCAGCTATATAAAACCTCCCTCACTGACGGGAGAAAAGAACTGTAGACAAATATATATACAGCGCTATATAAAATCAAATAAAGTGACAATGTGCATAATACAAATCAATAACTCTCAATCAAGGTGCTTATTTTAATCCACGGTTATATTTATGTCTTAGTGGACTTTCATGCACTTTACTTTAAATGCACTTTATGGACATTATATATTGCACCTAAGAGGAATATATATTGCACTTTAAGAGAGTCATTGATTTGTATTATGCACATTGTCACTTTATTTGATTTTATATAGCGCTGTATATATATTTGTCTATAGTTCCTTAACTAACCCAACTCTCTTGAAAAATCAACAAATTAAACCAAAATTAACACTCTGCACTAACTGCAAATTTCAAAACTAGATATCTAGCAGACCATTGTAACTGTTTTTTACCAGCCCTTCAGTTTATGGATTGGTCAGAATTTGACGAAACGTATAAGAGCTCAGTGATCACCTTTAACCACTTAAAGAGGAAGTAAACCCTCCACTGCAACTTGTACCTATAGGTAAGCCTATATTAAGGCTTACCTATAGGTACTGTAAATATCTCCTAAACATGCACCGTTTAGGAGATATTTACCCTACATGCAGCCAGTGACGTCACTGGCGCATGCGCGCTGAAGGAACGGCCGCTAGGATGGGGAAGACTTGCATGCAGCACCGGTAGAGCCCGCTTTCGACTTACCATTCCAGGGTCTCTTGGAGCCTCCCGCAAAGTTACAGGTGGATCTCAAACCCTTTTTCTGCGATCCAGACAATCAAAAGGCCAGCTTGTGAGCCGAGAAAAAAGGACCACGTTTACGACGAGGTTCCTTACCCCTAGCAATCTGCGTAAGTAATGTCTTACCTCCCGTAAAGCCCTTAATGATCTCTTCCATAGAGGCACCAAACAGTCACCTACAAAAGGTAGATCAGTGAACACCTTTTTAGAAGCCTGGTCGGTCGACCAGTACTTCAACCAAATCATACAGTGAATAATCACCGCCATCACAGATCCCCTGCTGGCCAAGGGGGCTGCATCCAAAGATGCATCACAAATGTACTGTAACCCCTGGATCAACTGATCCTCCAGCTCAGGAGGTTTGACCCCCTTTCCAGATCCTGGCATAAATTTTTTGCCCATTCCGTTAGAGTCTGGGATATCAAGGTGATAAACACCGGCCTCAACATTGAACCTGCCACAGTGAAAAGGCGTACCAGAGCCTCAGCTCTCTTGTACACAGGATCCTTAAACGATGGAGAATCCTCCACCAGCAAAAACTTGGCCTTATTTAACCTGGAAACCGGAGAGGCTACCAACCCTGGAACCGTAAGTCTCTTCAGGAGAGTCTCCTCAAAAGAATATCTCCTAGCGAAACGCTTAGGATATTTCAATCATGCGTTTCAGGGAACCCCACTGACTAATGACAATCTTGTCAAAATAGGCAGGAAAGGGGAACACCTTTGTCACCTTGAAAGATTTGCGGGGGCCAAACTGCATTGTCGTCCCTGACTCAGCATTGGCTGAGTCCTCCAACTTTAAGTTTTCCCACAGACACAAAATTAAGGCCTCCACCAGCACCTTTTTAATGCGCGGCTGCTGCAGAGGAGGATTAGTCCCCATTGTTAGAGTACTCGGCGTGGGTGGACGCAGACCCAGTGGGCTAACGTTAGTCCACGGAAGCCAAATTCACCTCAGACTGTGAGGAGACCGAGGATACAGGTGAAGGTGGGGGGGGGGCGCTTCTTGTTAGGCCGCCTTTGCAGAACCATATCTACCTTATGGACAAGTGACTGCAGGGCCGCTGTTCATGGCCGCCAGGGCAGACAGACCTAGAGGGGCCAGCAGTTTCAAGGAGTGGGTCAGGTGATGCACACTCCAGAGGCTCCATGATTAATCTCAGCCATGCACAAAAAGAAAAAGTTTTTTTTTCCTTTAAAGAACCCCCCCTGCTGGAGAACCACAAGAGTCAGCGCCCCCACGGCACTGTATAGCAGAGAAAGGATCGTATACCCACTAGACCTCACCACTCCAGAGCTGGAGAGTGCCAAACAGCCTACCACACTGCCAGCAAAGAGGAAGCGGAAGCGCCGACACTGACACTAATTCTTCCATTGATTTTTGTATGGTCTTTTCTTCCAATAAGGAGTCCTTCCAGAGTTTACTACTCCAGCTAAACAACTCAGCAGGGATATGCAGCAAAAGGATAAAGAAACCTCAAAACCAGGAGAACCCCCAATATGTAGACGAACGGATGACAACATTCTACATACCAATTTGAAAAACAAGTCGCTTTTCAACCCCTCAGGGATAAATGACAACCACAGCAAAGTATTCAAAAAAATTAGTGACGCAAGATCTATATAACCTTAAGCTCAAGAAAATATGAGACTCAAAAGAGATAAAAGGAGGAATAAAAAAACTGGAAGAAAGGAAGAATATTGTCATTAGGCCGGCGGACAAGGGAGGTTCAATAGTTATACAGTCGAAAGAACCGTACAATGAAATAAGACCATTATCTGACTCATGTACCTGCATGAAATTATCAAATCCCACACGATCATATAAAAAAGAACAAGTGAAACTCATTGTAGGAGGTAAAACAAAAGAACTTCTGAATGAAAAGGAGGCGAAATACCTTCGTACCCAACACATGTCGGATTCTGATCTTGTATACATTGCCTAAAACACAAAGAGAACATCAATCCACCAGGGAGACCCATCGTTAAAGGCATAAATTCAGTTGGGTCAAGATTAGGGGAATATATAGATTGGTTTTTACAACCTGTGGTTCAAAAAACTAAAAATTGTACTTGAAAGATACGAAGCACCCAATACAACACCTGAACGATATAGAAATCAATTCTGAGGTCATACAACTGGCCACAGCAGATGTGGCCAGTTTATATACTATCATAGACCACCAGGAAGCCATATCTGCCACCAAATGGGTCCTTAGAGAAATGAGTAATCTCCAATGTCGACAAAGAAAATGCTTAGCCAAATGCCTTAAGTACCGTTTGGAGCACAATTACTTTTGGTACAACTGATTATTACAAACCACTACAAGGCTTAGCGATGGGAGCCAAATATGCCCCAAGTGTGGCAAATCTTTTTATGGCACGATGGGAGGAGACAGCCATTTTTGGAAACCAACCCCAAATGATCTTCTACAAGAGATTCATTGAGGATATCATCATGATATGGGCCGGTGATAAGGAAAGTTTGATAAACTTCGGAGATTCACTAACTCGCAATGAGAAGATCAGGTTTCTAGATCTTGCGATTTGACGAGAACAGAATTGACTTAAAACTAAGACCTTCTTCAAACCTGTCGACAGAAACAGCAACCTCCCAATAAACAGCTGTGAACATATGCCTTCGCTGATCAACATTGGCCAAAGGCCAACTGATGAGGATAAGGCGGAACTGTACAAATAAAAAAGGACTATGAAGATCAAGCTGAAATGTTAGGAACTATGTTTACAGAAAAGGGTTACAAAAGCACCTTTATAAAACAAAAGATTGAGGAGGTGGGCAATATGGAAAGACAACCTCCTAAAAAAATACTAGTTCAAATAATAGAAATGAGTCAGCCTACCAAAACCCCTCCCTAATTTTTGATTTTAAACGTCCACAATAAGAAACTTGAAGCCATAACAACAAGCCCAAGAAAAACCCATTCAGTTTCTTTGACGGAAAGGGCTTTTTTCCATGCAAAAATTGTTTTGCCTGCAAACATAAGAGTTTAAATAAAAAGAAAAAAGATGAATTCAGGACTACAAGCTTTGGGAAAGCCTACAAAAGCAAATATTTTATATCGTGCAGAACAGAGGGAGCAGTAAACATCTTGGAATGTTCAAGCAATCTCCAATATGTAGGCAGAACAAAGAGGCCCCTCTGAAAGCGCTTACATGAGCATGTGCAGAATATACGAAAGGGTTATCTGAAACAGTGTTTCAAAACATTTTGCTGAGGTACACCCAAAAAGACCCCTCATCACTACAACTCCGGGGTGTTGAAAAATACAAAAATCGCACTGGAGGGGGGGGGGGGGGGGGTGGAGTAATAAAAATTATAACCTTAAGCCAAACGGAATCCCATTGGATTTTTGAAATGCAGTCACTTACACCCCAAGGATTAAACATCGAGTTTGATTTAAACTGCTTTATATCTGATTATTAATCACTCACATTTATTATCCATCCTTTTACACCTTTGCTCTGATTAGTCTATTCTATTTTTATTTTTTACTTTTCAATTCTTTTAGTCATCTTGTGATATATGTTGCCTTTATCTACAAGCACTTTTTATTATGTCATGGCCCATACTTTGTCTAAGTATTGGATGAGCCCCAAAATTTGGAATGTCCTTTATCATAGTTAGTCAGGTTGAAAAAAGACAAGTCCATCCGGTTCAAAAAAAAAAAAAAAAAAAAACAGTATTGAAAACCCAACCATACAATCCCATATACACAATCCTATACCCGCTGTTGATCCAGAGGAAGGCGAAAATAAATCCCAGCAAAGCATGATCCAATTTGCTACAGCAGGGGAAAAAAATTCCTTCCTGATCCCCCAAGAGGCAATCGGATATTCCCTGGATCAACTTTACCTAAAAAAAAAATAATAATTTTAGTACCCATTTATATTATGTACACCTAGGAAAGAATCCAGGCCTTTTTTAAAGCAATCTAGTGAGTTAGCCAGAACCACCTCTGGAGGGAATCCATTCCACATTTTCACAGCTCTTACGGTGAAGAAACCTTTCCATATTTGGAGACGAAATCTGTTTTCCTCTAGACGTAAAGAGTGCCCCTTGTCCTCTGTGTTGACCTTAAAGTGAACAACTCAACACCAAGTTCACTATATGGACCCCTTATGTATTTATACATGTTGATCATATCCCCCTTTACTCTCCTCTTCTCAAGAGAATAAATTCAGTTCCTCTAATCTTTTCTCAAAAGGGCGCTCCTCCATGCCTCTTATCAGTTTGGTTGCCCTTCTCTGCACTTTCTCCAGTTCCCCGATATCCTTTTTAAGAACTGGTGCCTAAAACTGAACTGCATATTCCAGATGAGGTCTTACTAATGATTTGTACAGGGGCAAAATTATATCTCTCTCTCTGGAGTCCACGCCTCTGTTAAATGGAAAAACAAATTAAATTGATTGTTTAATCTTAAGTTCCGGAGTCTGCAGGAAGCTGGGCTGGTAACTGGCTGAGGGGGCGGAGTTTTCTGATTCCCCTTTACTTCCTGACTCACGACTACCGGCCTCTCGTTGCCAAGAGACGTCTTTATAATGAGCGGGAGTGTTCTCTCTCTCCTTACCCCACTGAGGAAGCCACACCCATTGACGTAACGCGTACGGAGGGAGGAGTCTTACGTCACCCACGGCGCCCTGATGTTTGTAACACATGTCTGCTTATCTGTCTGCAATATGGCACTGTGACAGTGCCTTTCTTGTGAGTGCGATGTTTTTATTATCACTTCAATAAATGTCCTTACTAAACGTAGAGCATTAGATCGTTTTTCCATTTGTTTTTCTGGATTACCATATGTGAGTCTTTGAGACCCTTTGAAATCCTGGATATCTTGATCTTCTGGCTGTCTCCATTACTGTTGCCTAGTGTTGTGACCCCTAGTGGTTTTATATAGGAGGTGAGAGGCTGTATTATCTGTGGTGGAGGAATCACATTTGCAGTGGTGGTTTATCAATTTTCCCTTCTCACATTGGAAATCAGTTTTTAAGGACTTTATGAACTTCGCTCATTTATGTGCATTTTAATACATTTTAATGTATATGTTTTAATGTTTTAATGATTTTATGCACTATTTATGTCTTAGCGCTGCACCTTATCTTTTTTCATTCAATAGAAATCGGAAACCAACTTAGGAAGAAAAGACTGATTTAGGTCGAAGTACTATTTAAATCTCTGTGGACCACCAGAGAAGGAGAGAGGCAGGACAGCGCCGTCAATTCAGACACAGCAGGCAGAGGTAATAACCACTAAAAAGGCTACCTTCTGTTACAGTGCAAGCAGAGAAATCTCCCCGAGTACCAAGTTAAGATCCCACAGAGGTAACGGGGACTGTACGGAGGAGCCACATGTTACAACTCCCTGGATAAAATCAAAGAATGCGTAGCTAAAGGGCGTTGAAAAAAACACTGGCAAAGCCGACACCTGGCCTTTATTAGTACCCAAGGCCAACCACTGCTCAACACCCCCCCCCCCCCTTTGGAGGAAAGCCAATATCCAAGCCACTGAAAAGGAGCATAGATGCACCTTAATCGAGTCACACCATGAGATGTACGATTTCCACGTATGATGATAAATCTTTCTGGGAGGCAGATTTTCTACCCTTCAACACTGTAGGAATCACTGAGTCAGAAAGACCCCTATCCTTCAACACCTTGCTTTTAACAGCCAAGCTGTTAAAGCCAGCGACCATAAAGCAGGACGGAACTTCCCTGAGAGGAAGTCTCCAAGGGGCATCGGCGACCAACCTTACCAGATCTGAGTACTTAGACTGGCAAGGCCAATCTGGGGACACCAGAATGACCAGAATCCCTTCCATCTCTATTCTGCGCAGAAGCCTTGGCAGAAGTTTCAGCTGAGAAAACTTATAGATCAGCTGATACTGACCCCAAGGAGCCACCAGTGCGCCTGTGGCGACAGCCAGAGGATTCCAAGACCTGGCTACAAACCTCTGTACCTTCTCGTTGAGCTGAGAAACTAACAGGTCTATATTGGGTGTCCCCCACTGGACACACAACAGGTGAAAACAGGGACCATTCCCCCTGATCCAACACCTAACGACTCACCGCCAGCCAGCCAACCAGTTCTCCACTCCGGGTATATGCACGGCGGATGAGGGCTGGAACAAAATTTTCTTCCCATATTAAGATCTGCCACATGGAGGGCCCCCCAGGACACTCTTGGTGCCCCCTTGATTGACGTAAACCACGGACGTGACATTGTCTGACTGAACCCGAACCAGACAACCCTGCAGAAGATTTGTCCAGTGTCTCAAGCAAAGCTTTATCGCTCTGAGTTCCAGAAAATTAATCGGAAGTCTGGACTCTTTCAGAGTCCAGGTCCCCTGGACATACAGCTTTCAAAGTACTGGGGGGCAGAGGGGAAACCAAAGGGTAACACCACAAATTGATAACGTTCCTCTCCTACAGCGAAGTGAAGAAAACGCTGGTGTCCAGCGTAAATAGGGCTGCGGATATGCGCCCTCCATCGATGGAGGCCAAAAAGTCCCCTTGGTTTAGGAACGCCACTACCATGGGAATGGACTCCATTCTAGACCTCTGTACCCACACAAAGTGATTCAGAGCCTTTTGAGGTCCAGAATTGGAGGCCCTTTCCCCTTCGTTCCTGGGAACAGTAAACCGGTTTTAATAAAACCCTTGAAAAATTTCCCGAGAGGGAGCCGGCACAAACACCCTTTGCTACAGCAGATCTTGTACCACCTCTAATAGATCCCTCAACAGATCTGAAGATAGACATAGATTGGATGGGAAGAATCTGTCCGACGGTTGGGACCTGAGTTTCATCTTGTAACCCGATCGGAGCAGCTCGTGTGTCCACTTGTCCTGAATCAAGGAGGCCCCTGGTTCAGGACAGAAAACGAAGATGTCCCCCCCCCCCACCCCCCCAATCCAGATAAGGGTGAGGGCGTCCCTCCATGCAGAGAGAGATTTGTCCGCAGATCTGGAGGGGCCTGTTTTCGGCTTACCTGACCACGTCTTTTTGGAACCCCCAAGATATCCTAAATGGCTTAGGTCCTTTCTTCTGCTAGCCGAAAACACGAAGGGGCCGCCTGTGTGCGCAAAATAAGGGCCCTGTCTATTACGCAGTGACTTGCCCTTAGCGGACAGAGGAAGAAGAGTGAAAAAAAATTGGTGAAAAACCAAAAGGAACTGCGCACATGAATAAACCTACTAACTGTATAATGGTGCTGTGACAGCCACTCAAGTGTTAGTGAACAATTAGAAATAAATTAAATAATTGATTAAATGGAATTGCTTCCACACTGTGAGCTGCAAACAAACAGCATAAATGCAGTGACAAAAGAAAATAGTGAATATATTGCGCTCAGCACATTGGTGTTCTCAATAAAGTGTACTTGTGCAAATAAATATAAAATCATAAAGTGCTTAATAACAAAAAAGTCCAGTGGTTCGCAGCAACAATTTTTTGATAGAAGCATAGACTTGATAGGATTGCAAAGCCTCCACCTCCACACTTTCACCCAGTGCTCTTACAAGGTACTTCTTAACAGAAATATATGACCCCTTAATTATAGGGGGTCACACAGACATAATCCAAAAATTAAACCGATCCTCCGCTTCAAATTCCCTCACCAGCAGGGATATGCATTCAGACCAGATAAAGGATCCCAATACAGGACATGTAGAAAGGCAACAAGAAAGCTCTCATAGTGCAGTAAGTCAATACAGTCGAGCATTTATTGAAAAGTAATGCACTTACCTGATGACGTCAGCACGGATTGAGAGTGTGAGACCGCAGACTTCCGGGTTGGTGGAACGCAGGCGTGGAGCAGCGTTCATACATCCAGCTACCGTGATTTATCCATGACTGTACAAAGCGATTTTACATTTGGATTGTAGTAAATGCATTACTTTTCAATAAATGCTCAACTGTATTGACTTACTGCACTATGACAGCTTTCTTGTTGCCTTCCTACATGTCCTGTATTGGGATCCTTTATCTGGTCTGAATGCATATCCCTGCTGGTGAGGGAATTTGAAACGGAGGATCGGTTTAATTTTTGGATCATTATGTCTGTGTGACCCCCTATAATTAAGGGGTCATATATTTCTGGTAAGAAGTACCTTGTAAGAGCGCTGGGTGAAAGTGTGGAGGTTTTGCAATCACTCCTATCAAGTCTATGCTTCTATCAAAAAATTGTTGCTGCTAACCACTGGACCTTTTTATTTTTATTAAGCACTTTATGATTTTATATTTATTTGCACAAATACACTTTGAGAACACCAATATTTTGAGTGCAATATATTCACTATTTTCTATAGAGGAAGAAGAGTACTCTTCCCACCTGTGAGTCCTTTGAGCAGTTCATCCAACAAAGACCCAAATATGCGGTTCCCCGTAAAGGGGAGATCTGATAGAGCCTTTTTAGAAGCCTAGTCCGGAGACCAGCTTTTAAGCCACACCATGCGTGGTTACCATTATTGCGTTTAGAATAACTCCACTGACTCGCGACAATTTTGTCACAGTAGGTGGGAAAAGGTAGTATCTTTGCCGCTTTTAGGGGATCTGCGGGCCCCGAGGGGACCGGCGCCCCCATGTTAAAGTTTTCTGCACCGATACAATCAGTGCATCCACCAGCGCCTTTGCATGCGCATGTGCAGTAAAAAAAAGGAATCATCCTCACCGCAGAGCACCCAAGTGCATTGACGCAGACCCAGAAGAGTCGCTGTATGCCAAGCTCATCCTGAGAACATCAAGTAGGGGAGGTCGCCGATCAGTCCCCCAAGGGGACGTCGGCAAAAGTTCCAAAAAAGGCTCCCTATTAGACCTAAAGGTCACCCACCATAAAAGGACATAGCCCCCCTATAAAGGGGAAGAGGGGTCCCTGTTGTGACGCAGATGCGCAGGCAGACACATTAATACCCCCACCTTGCACCCCAGTTCAAGGGGGGCGCCAGGTAGTTCACAGGTAGGGGGGGGTGGTCCGGAGGTTCAACCGCTGCTCTATCACTCCGGTCAGCAGCTCAAACAGCCTGGATAACAGCTCGGTCAGCCAGCCGCGAGTAAGCCGCAATGCCGTGGCCTGAATTTAGGGCCCGATCTGGACGAGAGTCGGCCGTCCGCTTGATCAGCAGCTCGGTTAGAAGCTCGGACAGCCCGGTCAGTCGCCCGGACAGCTTGGTCAGTTACACAATGGTAACAGGCGCTTAAGTCACATATTAGACCAGAGTCCATAGGAGTACAGAAGTCATTAGTGGCATAGGGGAAGAAAAAGTCGACCATATAGGGCAGCCATCCAGAAACCAAAAGCCAGGGGTTCCACAGGGCTAAAAACAAGGACAGATATAAAAAAGTCTACACTTAGAGACGCCTCTAACAAGTTTTATAAATCAAATTATACACTCACATCTGTAAGCATATATTTATGCCCATAAACAAGGTTCCAGTGTGGAGGAGTGAAGATCATCCGGTCCTAGGCATCCATCCTGCTGGAGCCGAGAGCCCCTCGCCGTGGCCGGCTTGTATGGCGGGATGAAAACCAGGAAGTAGGCTCGATGTATTTGCTGACAGCGAGGCTTGGTAGCTAGTCGAACGAGGATGATGTCATCTGCATGCGACGCGTTTCCGAGCTTGCGTGCTACATGGGGGAGGGGCAGCAGCGCTCCTTCACGGCAAATAGAGTAGCAAATGACAATGGTGTTCATTTAAATAATGGAATGGGAGGGGAGGGGGGGGGTTGCAGATGAACCAACAAAGGGGGATATGTCTATTCAATAATCTATGTAGATAGGCTGATACTCATATCAATTATATCAAAAGTCACAATATTATAGCTAGATTAAAATTCAGCTTTGCCATCTACTATAACAAAAGAGTTAGAAAAGGAATACACCAATATATATATATATATATATATATATATATATATATATATATAAAATATGTGTAGTAATATTCAATAATAAAAAGATGGGTATATGACACTAGCTATATTGGGTAGCTATATTGGGATGTACCAGCTAGCTACAGTTGTGTTCAAAATTATTCAACCCCCACTGAAATTGATTGTTTTGGCCAGTTTGACATTGATTTTGATCATTCAGTCATCCTGCTTACAATTAAATCAAAGAGGCACATGTAGGTCAGACAAATATAACATAATATTTATAATGAAATAACTACAAATGTCTTTTCTGGGCTCACATTATCAGTTTTATTCAACCCCCAAGTGACATTCAATCTTAGTACAACATCCTTTTACAGTTATAACAGCTTTTAAACGTGAAGCATAGCTTGACACAAGTGTCTTGCAGCGATCTACGGGTATCTTTGCCTATTCGTCATGGGCAAAATCCTCCAGTTCAGTCACATTCTTAGGCTTGTGCACTGCAACTGCTTTCTTTAAGTCCCACCAGAGGTTCTCAATCGGATTTAAGTCTGGTGACTGTGATGGCCACTCCAAAATGTTCCAGCCTTTAATCTGCAACCATGCTCTAGTGGACTTGGAGGTATGCTTGGGATCATTGTCCTGTTGAAAGGTCCAACGTCTCCCAAGCCTCAGGTTTGTGACGGACTGCATCACATTGTCATCCAATATCTCCTGGTACTGAAGAGAATTCATGGTACCTTGCACACGCTGAAGCTACCCTGTACCTGCATAAGCAAAACAGCCCCAAAGCATTAATGAAAAGTTATTATGGAAAGATCCACGCTTAGGATAGAGCAGGGTAGTAGGATAAGGGCACTAAAAAAGGTCAATCGGCTGCAGCCCACTTCGGAATATAATTCCAAAGGATTATACACTGAATATGCAAAAAAGGAGGGAAGTGTTTGGCGCTGCCAATATGTGTAATAAATAAAGTGGTTCTTAAATTATTATATTATTATTATACCTGGTGTATTGTTTTTGTTGTAAAAGTGCAGTAGTATAACGTGATATCACATAAAATTCATAATCATATAAAACAGCATTAATTGAGTATAAGATGCTATAACATGTATAAAACAATATAAAATGAATAAAACTTGGTGCCTCTCAAGTGCAGGTAAGAAAAGTGATATTGTGATACGTGCAGTATGAGTGGTAAGCACCACCCAAATTTAAAAGGAGAAAGAAAATGTGCCCACAATAATTAAAGTATACAAATGTATATAAAGTGAGTCAGAATAAATATAGTGTAGAAAGTCGCTATACCGTGAAGCAAGAAAAAATATGTTATGAAAAATGATAAATCATCCAGGAGTATATTCAATATAATAAATGTAACAAAAGATATTGGAACCCGGCTGCGTGAATACAGTGAACAGTGCCAGGAAGTGATCAACAAAAAGTATCAGCCTTGAAAGGTCCCAAAAAACAAAAAAGTGATCAAAAAATATATATAGTGTACCAATAAAAAAGTGATGAAAAAATTACAAATTCGAAGTGTATATAAATATATATGCCTTAAAAGGAGTATATTGCCAATAAAAATATAAATATAAGTCCTCAAAGCCAAATATAGTAAAAACAGTCCAAAGTGGTAGTAATAAGTGCCATAAAATTCTGGTGCCGCGGGGTGGATAGTAGTGGTGTAAATTGGTCAGGTGCTCCCCTCTGCCGTGGGTCCGGTGCTCCCCTTTCTAGTAAATACCAAGCTTACCAGAAAGATATCCCCACACAGGGGTAGAATGCAGGTCGATACTTTTGGGGATCGCTCCCAAGGAAGGGGGGTCCGGTCGCCTGGTTCGCTTAACACCTGGTCCACTTTGCTCAATCCCGTCACCCGTGTCCAGAATGGGTAATATATGTGTTATGGATGTCCCAACCTTATTGCTCCATAGTGGCCATCCCAGGACACATGCAAAGAAAATGCCTCTAATAGTGAAGTAACGTTTTAACAATCTTTATTCTATCCAAGTAAAAACAGGTACTCACATAAATAGCAGCAGAAATATGCAATCATATGCTATAGGAGCCGCAAGGTCCTCTTTAGCGGTGTAGCGATGAGCGGCGTTTGCTCCACCGATCGGATCTGCGTCCCAAGCCAGTACAATGAACAAAAAGCGGAAGTGATGCGGTGTGCACTCTACATGTTTCGTCGTGCTGACGTCATCGGGAGTTTTTTCCAAAGCATTA